>NC_092252.1:25209478-25551869 GCF_036320965.1 Panulirus ornatus | reverse complement strand
CGCCTTCTACGACACGCAGGGAATACGTGGGAAGTATTCTTGCTCCCCTATCCCCAGGGATTATATATATATATATATATATATATATATATATATATATATATATATATATATATATATATATATATATATATATATATATATATATATGTAATGAAATATAACGCCGAATGTTGACCGACATATTGCAACCCGTCACCCATCTCCCCCCCTCGTTGACAGCATATGGTGCCTGTTCCTCACCCTAACTAGGTCACGTCAAGGATCTGAACACAAAGCTCCCTGCTCTCGTGGAATCTCAACTTTACTGGCCAATACCTTGTGCTTTTATGTTACGTTAAGAGCTCTGTGGACGATATACCCTGAGGCCTGCATTGGCTAGTCCCTAATCTAAACGGGTCAAGGACCAGAGAAAAACCTAGTTTTCAGCAAACCAGTTAAACTTGATCCCTTAACCCTTAAATAGGTAATTCTGGTCGCTGAATCCTTGAATTGGTAACCCTGAGGCCTGAATCC
This sequence comes from Panulirus ornatus, assembly GCF_036320965.1. Classification (NCBI taxonomy): domain Eukaryota; kingdom Metazoa; phylum Arthropoda; class Malacostraca; order Decapoda; family Palinuridae; genus Panulirus; species Panulirus ornatus. Next base: position 25,551,353 of record NC_092252.1, on the reverse strand, counting down.
TTAAAGTGGTAGCCCTGGTCCCTGAACCCTTAAAAAGATAAACCGGGTCCCTGAACCCTTAAATAGGTAACCCTGGTCACTGAGCCCTTAAATAGGTAACCCTGGTCCCTGAACCCTTAAATAGATAGCCCTGGTCGTCCCTGAACCTTTAAACAGGCAATCCTCGTCCCTGAACCCTTAAATAGGTAACCCTGGTTCCTGAACCCTTAAATAAGCAACCCTGGTCCCAAAACCGTTAAATACGTAGCCCTGGTCCCTGAACCCTTAAATAGGTAACCCTGGTTCCAGAACCCGTAAATAGGTAACCCTGGTCCCTGAACCCTTAAATAGGTAACCCTGGTCCCAGAAACCTTAAATAGGTAACCCTGGTCCCAGAAACCTTAAATAGGTAACCCTGGTCCCAGAACCCTTAAATAGGTAACCCTGGTCCCTGAACCCTTAAATAGGTAACCCTGGTCACTGAGCCCTTAAATAGGTAACCCTGGTCCCTGAACCCTTAAATAGATAGCCCTGGTCCCTGAACCTTTAAATAGGTAGTCCTGGTCCCTGAACCCTTAAATAGGCAACCCTGGTCACTGAACCCTTAAATAGGTAACCCTGGCCCCTGAACCCTTAAATAGGTAACCCTGGTCACTGAACCCTTAAATAGGTAACCCTAGTCACTGAACCCTTAGATAGGTAACCCTGGTCACTGAACCCTTAAATAGGTAACCCTGGCCCCTGAACCCTTAAATAGGTAACCCTGGTCACTGAACCCTTAAATAGGTAACCCTAGTCCCTGAACCCTTAAATAGGCAACCCCTGGTATATATGTATATATATATATATATATATATATATATATATATATATATATATATATATATATATATATATATATATATATATGTGGCGGGATGGCGATGGGGGTGAGTAGGGGCAGACAGTGTGAACTGTGTGCATGTGTGTATATATGTGTCTCTGTGTGTGTATATATGTGTGTACGTTAGGATGTGTGGGTATTTATGTTTTGCGTGTGTGGACGTGTGTATGTGTGTGCATGTGTGGGGGTGGGTTGGGCCATTTCTTTTGTCTGTTTCCTTGTGCTACCTCACAGGCGCAGGAGACGGCGACAAAGGAAAATAGATAAAAAATGATTAAATAGATATATATTTATATCTATTTATTTTGCTTAGTCGCTGTCTCCTGCATTAGTGAGGTAGTGCAAGGAAACAGACAAAGAATTGCCCAACCCACCCACATACACATGTATATACATACGCGTCCACACACGCAAATATACATACTTATACATCTCAATGTACACATATATATACACACAGATTTATACATATATACACATGTACATAATTCATACTGTCTGCCTTAATTTATTCCCATCGCCACCTCGCCACACATGGAATAACAACCCACCTCCCCCCTCATGTGTGTGAGGTAGTGCTAGGAAAAGAGAACAAAGGCCCCATTCGTTCACACTCAGTCTCTAGCTGTCATGCAATAATGCACCGAAACCACAGCTCCCTTTCCACATCCAGGCCCCACACAACTTTCCATGGTTTACCCCAGACGCTTCACATGCCCTGGTTCAATCCATTGACAGCACGTTGATCCCGGTATACCACATCGTTCCAATTCACTCTATCCTTTGCATGCCTTTCACCCTCCTGCATGTTTAGGCCCCGATCACTCAAAATCTTTTTCACTCCATCTCTCCACCTCCAATTTGGTCTCCCACTTCTCCTCGTTCCCTCCACCTCTGACACATATATCCTCTTGGTCAATCTTTCCTCACTCATTCTCTCCATGTGACCAAACCACTTCAAAACACCCTCTTCTGCTCTCTCAACCACACACTTTCTCTTTCCACTCATCTCTCTTACACTTACATTACTTACTCGATCAAAGCACCTCACACCACATATTGTCCTCAAACATCTCATTTCCAGCACATCCACTCTCCTGCGCATAACTCTGTCTATAGCCCACGCCTTGCAACCATACAACAATGTTGGAACTACTATTCCTTCAAACATACCCATTTTTGCTTTCCGAGATAATGTTCTCAACTTCCAAACATTCTTCAACGCTCCCAGAATTTTCGCCCCCTCCCCCACCCTATGATTCACTTCCGCTTCCATGGTTCCATCCACTGCCAGATCCACTCCCAGATATCTAAAACACTTTACTTCCTCCAGTGTTTCTCCATTCAAACTTACCCCCCAATTGACTTGTCCCTCAACCCTACTGTACCTAATAACCTTGCTCTTATTCACATTTACTCTTAACTTTCTTCTTTCACACACTTTACCAAACTCAGTCACTTTCTTCTGCAGTTTCTCATATGAATCAGCCACCAGCGCTGTATCATCAGTGAACAACAACTGACTCACTTCCCAGGCTCTCTCATCCACAACAGACTGCATACTTGCCCCTCTTTCCAAAACTCTTGCATTCACTTCCCTAACAACCCCATCCATAAACAAATTAAACAATTACGGAGACATCACACACCCCTGATGCAAACCTACATTCACTGAGAACTGATCACTTTCCACTCTTCCTACACGTACACATGCCTTACATCCTTGATAAAACCTTTTCACTGCTTCTAACAACTTGCCTTCCACACCATATTTTCTTAATACCTTCCACAGAGCATCTCCATCAACTCTACCATATGCCTTCTCCAGATCCATAAATGCTACATACAAATCCATTTGCTTTTCTAAGTATTTCTTACATACATTCTTCAAAGCAAACACCTGATCCACACATCCTCTACCACTTCTGAAACCAGACTGTTCTTCCCCAATCTGATGCTCTGTACATGCCTTCACCCTTTCAATGAACACCCTCCCATATAATTTACCAGGAATACTCAACAAACTTATACCTCTGTAATTTGAGCACTCACTCTTATCCCCTTTGCCTTTGTACAATGGCACTATGCACGCATTCCACCAATCCTTAGTTACCTCACCATGAATCATACATACATTAAATAACCTTACCAACCAGTCAACAATACAGTCACCCCCTTTTTTGATAAATTCCACTGCAATACCATCCAAACCTGCTGCCTTGCCGGCTTTTATCTTTCGCAAAGCTTTTACCACTTCTTTTCTGTTTACCCAATCAATTTCCGTAACCCTCTCACTTTGCACAGCACCTCGACCAAAACACCCTATATCTGCCACTCTATCATCAAACACATTCAACAAACCTTCAAAATACTCACTCCATCTCCTCACATCACCACTACTTGTTATCATCTCCCTATTAGCCCCCTTCATTGAAGTTCCCATTTGCTCCCTTGTCTTACGCACTTTATTTACCTCCCTCCAAAACATCTTTTTATTCTCCCTAAAATCTAATGATACTCTCTCACCCCAACTCTCATTTGCCCTCTTTTCCATCTCTTGCACCTTTCTCTTGAGCTCCTGCCTCTTTCTTTTATACATCTCCCACTCACTTGCATTTTTTCCCTGCAAAAATCGTCCAAATGACTCTCTCTTCTCTTTCACTAATAATCTTACTTCTTCATCCCACCACTCACTACCTTTTCTAATCAACCCACCTCCCACGCTTCTCATGCCACAAGCATCTTTTGCACAAGCCATCACTGCTTCCCTGAATACATCCCATTCCTCCCCCACTCCCCTTACCTCCGTTGTTCTCACCTTTTTCCATTCTACATTCAGTCTCTCCTGGTACTTCCTCACACAAGGCTCCTTCCCAAGCTCACTTACTGTCACCACTCTCTTCACCCTAACATTCTTTTTCTCTGAAAACCCCAACAAATCTTCCCCTTCGCCTCCACAAGGTAATGATCAGACATCCCTCCAGTTCCACCTCTCAACACATTAACATCCAAAAGTCTCTCTTTCGTGCGCCTATCAATTAACACGTAATCCAATGACGCTCTCTGGCCATCTCTCCTACTTCCATACATATACTTATGTATATCTCGCTTTTTAAACCAGGTATTCCCAATCACCAGTCCTTTTTCAGCACATAAATCCACAAGCTCTTCACCATTTCCATTTACAACACTGAATACCCCATTTATACCAATTATTCCCTCAACTGCCACATTACTCACCTTTGCATTCAAATCACCATTCACTATAACCCGGTCTTGTGCATCAAAACCAATAACACACTCATTCAGCTGCTCCCAAAACACTTGCCTCTCATGATCTTTCTTCTCATGCCCAGGTGCATATGCACCAATAATCACCCATCTCTCTCCATCAACTTTCAGTTCTACCCCTATCAATCTAGAATTTACTTTCTTACACTCTATCACATACTCCCACAACTCCTGTTTCTGGAGTAGTGCTACTCCTTCCCTTGCTCTTGTCCTCTCACTAACCCCTGACTTTACTCCCAAGACATTCCCAAACCAATCTTCCCCTTTACCCTTGAGCTTTGTTTCACTCAGAGCCAAAATATGCAGGTTCCTTTCCTCAAACATACTACCTATCTGTCCTTTTTTCTCATCTTGGTTACATCGACACACATTTAGACACCCCAATCTGAGCCTTCAAGGAGGATGAGCACTCCCTGCATGAGGGTATTGATTGAGAGGGTGAAGGCATGTACAGAGCATCAGATTGGGGAAGAGCAGTGTGCTTTCAGAAGTGGTAGAGGATGTGTGTATCAGGTGTTTGCTTTGAAGAATGTATGTGAGAAATACATAGAAAAGCAAATGGATTTGTATGTAGCATTTATGGATCTGGAGAAGGCATATGATAGAGTTGATAGAGATGCTCTGTGGAAAGTATTAATTATATATGCTGTGGGAGGCATGTTGTTAGAAGCAGTGAAAAGTTTTTATCGAGGATGTAAGGCATGTGTACGAGTAGGAAGAGAGGAAAGTGATCGGTTCTCAGTGAATGTAGGTTTGCGGCAGGGGTGTGTGATGTCTCCATGGTTGTTTAATTTGTTTATGGATGGGGTTGTTAGGGAGGTGAATGCAAGAGTTTTGGAAAGAGGGGCAAGTATGCAGTCTGTTGTGGATGAGAGAGCTTTGGAAGTGAGTCAGCTGTTGTTCGCTGAAGATACAGCACTGGTGGCTGATTCCTGTGAGAAACTGCAGAAGCTGGTGACTGAGTTTGGTAAAGTGTGTGGAAGAAGAAAGTTAAGAGTAAATGTGAATAAGAGCAAGATTATTAGGTACAGTAGGGTTGAGGGACAAGTCAATTGGGAGGCAAGTTTGAATGGAGAAAAACTGGAGGAAGTAAAGTGTTTTAGATATCTGGGAGTGGATCTGGCTGCGGATGGAACCATGGAAGCGGAAGTGAATCATAGGGTGGGGTAGGGGTCGAAAATTCTGGGAGCCTTGAAGAATGTTTGGAAGTCGAGAACATTATCTTGGAAAGCAAAAATGGGTATGTTTGAAGGAATAGTTGCTCCAACATTGTTGTATGGTTGCGAGGCGTGGGCTATGGATAGAGTTGTGCGCAGGAAGGTGGATGTGCTGGAAATGAGATGTTTGAGGAATATATGTGGTGTGAGGTGGTTTGGTTGAGTAAGTAATGTAATGGTAAGAGAGATGTGTGGAAATAAAAAGAGTGTGGTTGAGAGAGCAGAAGAGGGTGTTTTGAAATGGTTTGGGCACATGGAGAGAATGAGTGAGGAAAGATTGACCTAGAGGATATATGTGTCAGAGGTGGAGGGAATGAGGAGAAGTGGGAGACCAAATTGGAAGGGGAAAGATGGAGTGAAAAAGATTTTGAGTGATCAGGGCCTGAACATGCAGGAGGGTGAAAGGTGTGCAAGGAATAAAGTGGATTGGAACGATGTGGTATACTGGGGTCGACGTGCTGTCAATGGATTGAACCAGGGCATGTGAAGGGTCTGGGGTAAACCATGGAAAGTTTTGTGGGGCCTGGATGTGGAAAAGGAGCTGTGGTTTCGGTGCATTATTACATGACAGCTAGAGACTGAGTGTGAACGAATGGGGCCTTTGTTGTCTTTTCCTAGCGCTACCTCGCACACATGAGAGGGGAGGGGGATGTTATTCCATGTGTCGCGAGGTGGCGATGGAAATAAATAAAGGCAGACAGTATGAATTATGTACATGTGTATATATGTATATGTCTGTGTTTAGATATGTGTACATTGAGATGTATAGTTATGTATATTTGCATGTGTGGACGTGTATGTATATACATGTGTATGTGGGTGGGTTGGGCCATTCTTTGGTCTGTTTCCTTGCGCTACCTCGCTAACGCGGGAGACAGCGACAAAGCAAAATATATAAATAAGATAAATAATATTTATTATATATATATGACAAAAAACCATGGTAAAGAGGATGTATGTAGCAGAAGCGGAGGATACATGGAGAGCAGGGAAAACAAATTGGAGATGGAAGGATGGATTGAAGAAGATTTTGAGGAATCGTGGCTTGAACATACTTTTAGGTGAAAGGCATGTATGAGTTAGACTGATTGGAATTGTGATTGATAAATTAGAATGATATGGTGTACTGGGGTTGATTTGCTTTCAATGGGCTGATCTAGAGCATGTGATGCACCCCAAGTAAACAGGTAAACATTGAAATTTTCATGGGGCCTGGGTTTGGTTAGGGAGCTGTGGTTCTGGTATATTACATATGACAGCTAGGGAAAGGATGTGAGTGGATATGACTTTTCTTTGTTCCTGGCACTACTCACCAACATGGAAAATTGCTGTTGAGTATGAAAAAACATACAGGGAGTATAAAACTCTTGTTACAATTTTCTTTTTCTTTGTTGTATTACTGCTTTGAATATGTGCTTGGCTCAGCTTTGTTAGAGCACAATTCATCTTCTATTTTTTTTTTGCTCTTTTTCAGGAATGTTACTGTCACTGTCACTATCCCCTATGTAGGAGAAAGCTTCACCACCTTTTGTTCATTAAAATTAATGGAGAAATGTAGATATTTGGTTTGGGAGTGGCACTTCTTTGTGTTGTGTGCTGGTCAAGGTGCTGTTATAATACATACACCTTCTTCTTTGCCAGTATGATGGTAAATGAGCATCTTTATATTTTATTTATTTATCTTATTTTGCTTTGTCGCTGTCTCCTGCGTTAGTGAGGTAGCGCAAGGAAACAGATGAAAGAATGGCCCAACCCGCCCACATACACATGTATATACATACACGTCCACACACGCAAATATACATACCTATACATCTCAATGTACACATATATATACACACACAGACATATACATATATACACATGTACATAATTCATACTGTCTGCCTTTATTTATTCCCATCGCCACCTCGCCACACATGGAATATCAACGCCCGTCCCACTCATGTGTGTGAGGTAGCGCCAGGAAAATACAACAAAGGCCCCATTCGTTCACGCTCAGTCTCTAGCTGTCATGTAATGATGCACTGAAACCACAGCTCCCTTTCCACATCCAGGCCCCACAGAACTTTCCATGGTTTACCCCAGACGCTTCACATGCCCTGGTTCAATCCATTGACAGCACGTCGGCCTGATATACCACATCGTTCCAATTCACTCTATTCCTTGCACGCCTTTCACCCTCCTGCATGCTCAGGCCCCGATCACTCAAAATCTTTTTCACTCCATCTTTCCACCTCCAATTTGGTCTCCCACTTTCCTTGTTCCCTCCACCTCTGACACATATATCCTCTTGGTCAATCTTTCCTCACTCATTCTCTCCATGTGACCGAACCATTTCAAAACACCCTCTTCTGCTCTCTCAACCACACTCTTTTTATTATCACACATCTCTCTTACACTTACATTACTTACTCGATCAAACCACCTCACACCACATATTGTCCTCAAACATCTCATTTCCAGCACATCCACCCTCCTGCGCACAACTCTATCCATAGCCCACGCCTTGCAACCATACAACATTGTTGGAACCACTATTCCTTCAAACATACCCATTTTTGCTTTCGGAGATAATGTTCTCGACTTCCACACATTCTTCAACGCTCCCAGAATTTTCGCCCCCTCCCTCAATCTATGATTCACTTCTGCTTCCATGGTTCCATCCACTGCCAAATCCACTCCCAGATATCTAAAACACTTTACTTCCTCCAGTTTTTCTCCATTCAAACTTACCTCCCAATTGACTTGACCCTCAACTCTACTTTACCTAATGACCTTGCTCTTATTCACATTTACTCTCAACTTTCTTCTCTCACACACTTTACCAAACTCAGTCACCAGCTTCTGCAGTTTCTCACATGAATCAGCCACCAGCGCTGTGTCATCAGCAAACAATAACTGACTCACTTCTCAAGCTCTCTCATCCACAACAGACTGCATACTTGCCCCTCTTTCCAAAACTCTTGCATTCACCTCCCTAACAACCCCATCCATATACAAATTAAACAACCATGGAGACATCACACACCTCTGCCGCAAACCTACATTCACTGAGAACCGATCACTTTCCTCTCTTCCCACACGTACACATGCCTTACATCCTCGATAAAAACTTTTCACTGCTTCTAACAACTTGCCTTCCACACCATATATTTTTAATACCTTCCACAGAGCATCTCTATCAACTCTATCATATGCCTTCTCCAGATCCATAAATGCTACATACAAATCCATTTGCTTTTCTAAGCATTTCTCACATACATTCTTCAAAGCAGACACCTGATCCACACATCCTCTACCACTTCTGAAACCACACTGCTCTTCCCCAGTCTGATGCTCTGTACATGCCTTCACCCTCTCAATCATTACCCTCCCATATGATTTCCCAGGAATATTCAACAAACTTATACCTCTGTAATTTGAGCACTCTTATCCCCTTTGCCTTTGTACAATGGCACTATGCACGCATTCCGCTAATCCTCAGGCACCTCACCATGAATCATACATACATTAAATAACCTTACCAAGCAGTCAACAATACAGTCATCCCCTTTTTGAATAAATTCCACTGCAATACCATCCGAACCTGCTGTCTTGCCGGCTTTCGTCTTTCGCAAAGCCTTTACTACGTCTTCCCTGTTTACCAAATCAATTTCCGTAACCCTCTCACTTTGCACACCACCTCGACCAAAACACCCTATATCTGTCACTCTATCATTAAACACATTCACCAAACCTTCAAAATACTCACTCCATCTCCTTCTCACATCACCACTACTTGTCATCACCTCCCCATTAGCCCCCTTCACTGAGGTTCCCATTTGTTCCCTTGTTTTACGCACTTTATTTACCTCCTTCCAAACATCTTTAATGGTGTAATGGTTTAATGGTGTAATATTTTGACTCAGCTGGTGGAAATGATTGATAAATTGCCATACTTTACTTACTAATCAGCAGACAGCTGTTAAACTAATGTGTGCACTCTAAAATGTTTAAGAAGTAAGTATCCCAGCCATAGTTTACTGCAGTAAGCTTTTAAGTACATGCCCCATCTGTAATGAAAGGGTCACTCACTAAATGTTCTGGAGTAACGAAATTGATATCATTTGTTAAACCCTTAAGCACCTCATTTAATCAGAATATTAGTTCATCCTCCCATTTCTAAGCTTTATCTCTTTTTGTGTTCTCACCTCAAGATTTTTGAAAAAATGAAAAAACTGAAACTCAGAGTATCCTTTTGAACTGAGTAAACATAATATGAAAGACTGAACATCAAAAAAGAAATACAAACATTCATTAGCAGCTGTAGTCCCTTCAAGTTACCTGAGCAGAATTATAGTTTACATGATTCCATCTCCTTGGAATCTTTATATATTTATAGCTTTCGGTGTGGGTAGCTGGTGGGATGTCTGATCACTATCTTATGAAGGTGAGGGTGAGATTTTTAGAGGTTTTTTGGAAAGAGGAAACAATGTCAGCGAAAACTGAGTGGTAAGAGTAAGTGAGCTTGGAAAATAGACATGTGAATACCGTGAAATATTGAGTGAAGAGTGACAAAAGGTGAGATTAAGTGAAGCAAGAGGAATGAGTGAAGGATGGTAGGTATTTAGGGATGCAGTGTAGGCATATGTGAGAGATGCATTTGGCATACAAAAGGTGGGCATATTAGAAGGGGTAGTGAGTGATGGAATGAAGAAGTAAAGTTGCTAGTGAAAGAGAAAAAAGAGGCATTTTGGTGATACAGGGAAGGAGTGCAAATGACTGGGGGATATGTAAGAGGAGATCAAGAGAAGGGTGCAGGGGTTGAAAAATTAGGGCAAATATGAGTTGGGATGAGCAAGTATCAGTAACCTTTAGGAAGAATACGATGCTTTGGAAGGAGGTTGATAATGTGCGAAAAACAAGAGAACAAATTGGAACATCCAAAAAGGAGGCAGAAGGGATAGTGGTAACAGGCAGTGATGAAGTGTGGAGGAGATGGAATGAGTATTCTGAGGGACTGTTGAATGTGTTTGATGATAGGATGGCAGATGTAGGGTGTTTGGGTTGGGATGGTATTTGAAGTGTGAGAGTCATGGAGAATGGTATGGAGGAGAATGAAGAGGTGGTGAAAACCTTACGTATGATGAAATGTGGCGAAGTGGCTGGAGTGAATTTACTAAGAAATTTATGAAGAAAGAAGCTGATTGTTATTTTGATTGGTTAGTTCAAATATTTAGTGTGTGTATGAATCATAGTGAGGTGCCTGAGGATTGGTAGAATGCATGTATATTTCCAATGTATAAAGGCAAGAGGGATAAATGTGAGTGTTCACACTACAGCAGTATACATGTTAAGTTGTATGAGAGGACAGTGAATGAGACAGTGGAGGCATGTACAAAACATCAGATTGGAGAGGAGCTGTGGTATCATAAATGACAGAGGATGTGTGGATCAGGTGTTTGCTCTGAAGAATGTGTATGAGAAGTACTTAGAGAATCAGATGGATTTATATATGGCATTTATGGACTTGGAGAAAGCATATGATAGGGTTGATAGAGGTGCCTTGTACAATATCTTAAGAATATATAGTCTAGGAAGAAAAAATCTAGAAGCAGAGAGAAGTTTTTATCAAGTGTATAAGGCATGTGTATGAAAAGGAAGAGAAAACGGTAAATGGTTTCAAAGTGAATGTTGGTCTGTGGCAAGGGTGTACAATGTCACCATGATTGTTTAATTTGTGTACGATCGGGGTGGTGTGGGAGGCAAATGTGAGAGTCATGGAGAGAGGGACAAGTAAGCAGTCTGTATGGGATGAGAGGGCCTTGAAAGAGAGTAAGTTGCTGTTTTCAGATGATATGGCACTGATAGTATATTCAAGTGAGAAAGTGCAGAAGTTCGTGACTGAGTTTGAAAGAGTGTGAAAGGAGCACATTGAGAGTAAACATGAATAAAAGTGAGGTTACATGGTTTAGCAGGGTTTAGGGACAGGTTAGTTGGGGTGTGAGTTTGAATGGAGAAAAATTGGAGGAAGTGAAGTGTTTTAGATATCTAGGAATGGATATGGTAGTGAATGGAATCATGGAAGTGGAGGTGAGTTAATGGTTGGGTGAGGGGGCAAAAGCTCTGGGAGTGCTGAAGAATGTATGGAAAGAGAGTTTGGTATTTAGGAGGGCAAAAATGGGTGTTTGAAGGTATTGCCATCCCATTCATATTATATGGCTTTAGATAAGGCTCTGCAGAGGAGGATGGATGTAGTGGAAATGAAATAAATTTGGACAATATGTGGTATGAGGTGATTTCATTGATCAAGAAATAAAAAGATAAAAGAGAGGTGTAATAAAAAGAGTGTGGTTGAGAGTGCAGAAGAAGGTGTGCTGAAATAGTTTGGATGTATGGAGAGAATGAATGAGGAAAGGTTGATGAAGAGGATATATGTGTTAGAAGTGGAGGGAACAAGGAGAATTGGGAGACTAAATTGGAGATGGAAGAATAAGGTGGAAAAGATTTGAGTGATTGGGGCTTGAACATGCAAGAAGGGAAAACGTGTGCATGGGATGGGGTGAATTAGAATAATGCTTTATAGAGGGGTCAGCTTGCTGTCAGTGAACAGAACCAGGGCATGTGAAGCATCTGGGGGTAAACTAGGGAAACTTTTTGTGGGGTCAGGTTGTGGATAGAGGGATAGCACGTACTCAGCAGTGGTGCTACCCCTTCCTCAGCTTTTACCCTCACACCAACCCCTGATTTTTACCCATAAGACATTCCTAAACCAATCTCTCCTTTTACCCTTGAGTTGTTTTACTTAGAGCCAGAGCCTCTAGTTTCTTTTCCTCATACTACCTATTTCTCCCTTCTTCTTATCATGGTTACATCTATACTCATTGAGATACCCAAGCCTGAGCCTTTGAGGAGGATGAGCACACCTCACTTGACTCCTGTTCCATCTTTTAAAGACTGAAACACAAGATGAGGGTGTTTCAGGCCTCTGCTCCCACCCCTCAAGTTATTTTGTATGATATGCAGGAAATTTGAAGGTAGAATTCTTCCTCCTCTACCCGAGGGATAAGATACAAATAGATACAGAAAATATGGTTGAATGCAGGGAAGGTCACAATGGGAAGGCATGATAGAAGACAGTAGATTTTGGAGATTCAGGGGGGATGTGACCAGACATAAAATATAATAAATAACTGGACTAAATGGAAAGAAACTATGAGAAATGTGGGAAACAGAAGTGACATCACAAACACAAACTATTTTAGCTGTGGTGCTAATGGAATTTGGAAGAAATTATTAAAGCGGTGCACTTTGATAATGTGACAGTGACAAGCAGACCAGCAGTAATAAAGGAGTATGTGATTCAATAAACAATAATCCGTGGAAATATATTGCAAAAATGTACAACTCTAAGAAATGAAAATACCAGAATCAGAGTAAATTCATGAACGAGTATGTATGAGGGGTCAAACATAATCCTTTTAGATTTTGCTGAAACATTGATGAATAAAAGCAATAGCAATGAAGCAGATTTAGAAGGATATGTGACATTTTGATATGAGAGAAAAAATTAAGCAAGATGGGATAACACTGTATGTAAGCAACAAATTTTATGCTAACCTGACACTGAAACTATCTCATAAGAAACTTGAAACATTATCATTAAGCATACTCAGCAATAAGAACACACTCATTATAGAAACCTGTAGACCATCCAGAACTAAAATGAAGTCCAACATGATGTTACTGAAAACTGAGGAAATACTAAGGAATATTGACAAACAAGGAGCAATACCTTAGTCCAGAGATTTCAGTTTTGATTTTATAGGAGGAATTTTTTTTTTGTGTGTACTTGTTCACTGTTTTTCACATTAGAGGTAGTACCACGAATAGGTGAAGAAAAGGCCTCATTTTCTCACATCCCATCTCTGCCATGTGAAATGCAACAAAACCACAGCCCCATATCCCCAACCAGACCACACTGACCTTTCTGTGGTCTCCCTTATATGCCCTGATTCAGTCCATTGAAAGCACATTACCCACGGAATACCACATTGCTCCAGTTCAATGCGTCCTGTGTTTTGCCTTTCATCTTTCTGCATGTTCAGGCTTCTGAGACTCAAAATCTTACTCTTTCCGTCTATCCATCTCCAGTTTGGCTTCCCCCTCCTCCTTGTCCTCTCCACTTCTGACACATATATCCTGTTTATCAATCTCTCCTCAGTCATTCGCTCCATATGTCCAGCCCATTTCAGCACACCCTATGTAGCTTTCTCAACCATATTATTATTTTCCACACCTATCTTTTACCCAAGTATGACTTGCTTGATAAACACCCTTCATGCTACAAATTGCCCTCAAGCATTTTATATTCAACACATTCTCCCTCTTCCATACATTTATGACCCATGCCTCGCATACATACAACGCCTTTGGGATTACCATATTTTCAAACGTTCTCATTTTCACCCTCAGATTGTCACGTCTCTTTCAAACATCATCAATATTCTCAGAACCTTCTCACCCTCACCCACCTCATGACTCACTTCTGTTTCCATGGTTCCATTCACTGCCACTCACAGATATGTGAATCACTTTACTTCCTTCAAGTTTTCTCTGCCTTTAATCACATTTACTTTCAATTTTCTCCTTTCACACACTCTCCCAAACTCAGATACCAACTTTTCCAGTCTCTCACTTGAATCTTCCACTAGTGATGAGTTACCAGGAAAGAACAACTGATTCAATTCCCAGGCCTTCCCCATCCCCAACAGACTGCACACCTGCCCCTCTCCAAAACCCATGTATTTACCTCTCATAGTGCCATGATAAGACTTGTGAATTCAGTTACTTATTCACAGTATTTGTTTACATTCACATTGTTTTTCAGGCATCACTAAAAATGTGTTGATCAGAATTGCAGAGAATTCCCCACAACATGACAGTGCTATGCTTGCTTCAGCTGGTGCAGCTCAGGTCAGTATTAACTTCTTTATTACTTATATACCAGGTTTTATATTTTATTCCCTCTCATTAAGTTTAGAGGTAATGTGTTGAAACAGATTCACTGATTAATTCAGTGACATTCTTGTTAGACCTATGGGGGTGCATTTTATGTTTAGGGTAGATTAGATAGATTCATTTGTCTAATCACTAAGTAGGAATCTGTCAGTTTATGATAAGAATGATTGTTTGAGTAACCTTTTGTAAATGTATTTTTCATTTTGTTTATGAATGGTGATATTGGTTAAGAAGGCTCTTTAGTATATACAAAATTTTTTTTTTCTATACTTGATCATCATTTCCTGCATTAGTGAGGTAGCACCAGGAACAGATGAAGGGCCACATTCACCTACATCCATTCTTTAGCTGTCATGTCTAATGTACCAAAACCACAGCTCTGTCCACATCCAGGCCCCAAAGAACTTTCCATGGTTTACCTTGGATGCTTCACATGTTCCGGTTCATTCCATCGACAGCACATTGATCCTAGTTTACCACATTGTCCCAGTTCACTGTGTTCCATTCACTCCTTTCACCCTTGTGCATGTTCAGGCCTTGATCAGTCAAAATCTTTTTAACTCCATTCTTCCATCTTCAATTTGATCTCCCCATTCTCCTTGTTCCCTCCACTTCTGACACATATATCCTATTTGTCAACCTTTCCTCACTCATTCTCTCCATATATCCAAACCATTTCAGCGCACCCTCTTCAGCTATCTCAACCACACTCTTTTTATTACTTTTTATTACTCTTTTTATTTCTTTTTATTACCGCATATATTTCTGGGGATAGGGGAGAAAGAATACTTCCCACGCATTCCTCACATGTCGTAGAAGGCGACTAAAGGGGATGGGAGCGGGGGTCCAGAAACCCTCCCCTCCTTGTATTTTAACTTTCTAAAAGGGGAAACAGAAGAAGGTGTCATGCGGGGAGTGCTCATCCTCCTTGAAGGCTCAGATTGGGGTGTCTAAATGTGTGTGGATGTAACCAAGATGAGAAAAAAGGACAGATAGGTAGTATGTTTGAGGAAAGGAACCTGGATGTTTTGGTTCTGAGTAAAACGAAGCTCAAGGGTAGAGGGGAAGAGTGGTTTGGGAATGTCTTGGGAGTAAAGTCAGGGGTAGTGAGAGGATAAGAGCAAGGGAAGGAGTAGCACTACTCGTGAACCAGGAGTTGTGGGAGTATGTGATAGAGTGTAAGAAAGTAAATTCTAGATTGATATGGGTAAAACTGAAAGTTTATGGAGAGAGATGGGTGATTATTGGTGCATATGCACCTGAGCATGAGAAGAAAGATCATGAGAGGCAAGTGTTTTGGGAGCAGCTAAATGAGTGTGTTAGTGGTTTTGATGCACAAGACCGGGTTATAGTGAATTGTGATTTGAATGCACAGGTGAGTAATGTGACAGTTGAGGGAATAATTGGTATACATGGGGTGTTCAGTGTTGTAAATGGAAATGGTGAAGAGTTTGAAGATTTATGTGCTGAAAAAGGACTGGTGATTGGGAATACCTGGTTTAAAAAGCGAGATATACATAAGTATATGTATGTAAGTAGGAGAGATGGCCAGAGAGCTTTATTGGATTACGTGTTAATTGATAGGTGCGCGAAAGAGAGCCTTTTGGATGTTAATGTGCTGAGAGGTGCAACTGGAGGGATGTCTGATCATTATCTTGTGGAGGCAAAGGTGAAGATTTGTAGGGGCTTTCAGAAAAGAAGAGAGAATGTTGGGGTGAAGAGAGTGGTGAGAGTAAGTGAGCTTGGGAAGGAGACTTGTGTGTGGAAGTACCAGTTGAGACTGAGTACAGAATGGAAAAAGGTGAGAACAAAGGAGGTAAGGGGAGTGGGGGAGGAATGGGATGTATTTAGGGAAGCAGTGATGGCTTGCGCAAAAGATGCTTGTGGCTTGAGAAGCGTGGGAGGTGGGTTGATTAGAAAGGGGAGTGAGTGGTGGGATGAAGAAGTAAGATTATTAGTGAAAGAGAAGAGAGAGGCATTTGGATGATTTTTGCAGGGAAAAAATGCAAATGAGTGGGAGATGTATAAAAGAAAGAGACAGGAGGTCAAGAGAAAGGTGAAAGAGGTGAAAAAGAGGGCAAATGAGAGTTGGGGTGAGAGAGTATCATTAAATTTTAGGGAGAATAAAAAGATGTTTTGGAAGGAGGTAAATAAAGTGCATAAGACAAGAGAGCAAATGGGAACTTCAGTGAAGGGGGCTAATGGGGAGTTGATAACAAGTAGTGGTGATGTGAGAAGGAGATGGAGTGAGTATTTTGAAGGTTTGTTGAATGTGTTTGATGATAGAGTGGCAGATATAGGGTGTTTTGGTCGAGGTAGTGTGCAAAGTGAGAGGGTTAGGGAAAATAATTTGGTGAACAGAAGCGGTAGTAAAAGCTATGCGGAAAATGAAAGCCGGCAAGGCAGCAGGTTTGGATGGTATTGCTGTGGAATTTATTAAAAAAGGGGATGACTGTATTTTTGACTGGTTGGTAAGGTTATTTAATGTATGTATGACTCATGGTGAGGTGCCTGAGGATTGGCGGAATGCTTGCATAGTGCCATTGTACAAAGGCAAAGGGGATTAGAGTGAGTGCTCAAATTACAGAGGTATAAGTTTGTTGAGTATTCCTGGGAAATTATATGGGAGGGTATTGATTGAGAGGGTGAAGGCATGTACAGAGCATCAGATTGGGGAAGAGCAGTGTGGTTTCAGAAGTGGTAGAGGATGTGTGGATCAGGTGTTTGCTTTGAAGAATGTATGTGAGAAATACTTAGAAAAGCAAATGGATTTGTATGTAGCCTTTATGGATCTGGTGAAGGCATATGATAGAGTTGATAGAGATGCTCTGTGGAAGGTATTAAGAATATATGGTGTGGGAGGCAAGTTGTTAGAAGCAGTGAAAAGTTTTTATTTAGGATGTAAGGCATGTGTACGTGTAGGAAGAGAGGAAAGTGATTGGTTCTCAATGAATGTAGGTTTGCGGCAGAGGTGTGTGATGTCTCCATGGTTGTTTAAATTATTTATGGATGGGGTTGTTAGGGAGGTGAATGCAAGAGTTTTGGAAAAGGGGGCAAGTATGCAGTCTATTGTGGATGAGAGAGCATGGGAAGTGAGTCAGTTGTTGTTCGCTGATGATACAGCTCTGGTGGCTGATTCATGTGAGAAACTGCAGAAACTGGTGACTGAGTTTGGTAAAGATTGTGAAAGAAGAAAGTTGAGAGTAAATGTGAATAAGAGCAAGGTTATTAGGTACAGTAGGGTTGAGGGTCAAGTCAATTGGGAGGTAAGTTTGAATGGAGAAAAACTGGAGGAAATAAAGTCTTTTAGATATCTGGGAGTGGATCTGGCAGCGGATGGAACCATGGAAGCGGAAGTGAATCATAGGGTAGGGGAGGGGGCAAAAATTCTGGAAGCCTTGAAGAATGTTTGGAAGTCAAGAACATTATCTCGGAAAGCAAAAATGGGTATGTTTGAAGGAATAGTGGTTCCACCAATGTTGTATGGTTGCGAGGCGTGGGCTATGAATAGAGTTGTGCGCAGGAGGGTGGATGCGCTGGAAATGAGATGTTTGAGGACAATGTGTGGTGTGAGGTGGTTTGATCGAGTAAGTAATGGAAGGGTAAGAGAGATGTGTGGAACTAAAAAGAGTGTGGTTGAGAGAGCAGAAGAGGGTGTTTTGAAATGGTTCGGTCACATGGAGAGAATGAGTGAGGAAAGATTGACCAAGAGGATATATGTGTCAGAGGTGGAGGGAACAAGAAGTGGGAGACCAAATTGGAGGTGGAAAGATGGAGTGAAAAAGATTTTGAGTGATCGGGGCCTGAACATGCAGGAGGGTGAAAGGCGTGCAAGGAATAGAGTGAATTGGAACGATGTGGTATACCGGGGTCGACGTGCTGTCAATGGATTGAACCAGGGCATGTGAAGCGTCTGGGGTAAACCATGGAAAGTTGTTTGGGGCCTGGATGTTGAAAGAGAGCTGTGGTTTCGGTGCATTATTGCATGACAGCTAGAGACTGAGTGTGAACGAATGGGGCCTTTTTTGTCTTTTCCTAGCACTACCTCGCACACATGAGTGGGGAGGGGGTTGTTATTCTATGTGTGGCGAGGTGGCGATGGGAATAAATAAAGGCAGACAGTATGAATTATGTACATGTGTATATATGCATATGTCTGTGTGTGTATATATATGTGTACATTGAGATGTATAGGTATGTATATTTGCGTGTGTGGATGTGTATGTATATACATGTGTATGTGGGTGGGTTGGGCCATTCTTTCATCTGTTTCCTTGCACTTTTTCGCTAACGTGGGAGACAGCGACAAAGCAAAATAAATATATAGATGATATACTTTTCTTACTACCACACTTTTCTCTTATCCTATCATTTCTTATTTGATCAACCCACCTTATGGCATATAGTGTTCTTAGGAATTTCATTTCAGAAATGTTTCTGTGTGTGTATATATATGTGTACATTGAGATGTATAGGTATGTATATTTGCGTGTGTGGACGTGTATGTATATACATGTGTATGTGGGTAGGTTGGGCCATTCTTTCATCTGTTTCCTTGCACTACCTCGCTAACGCGGGAGACAGCGACAAAGCAAAATGAATATATAGATGATATACTTTTCTTA
The DNA here is from genome assembly GCF_036320965.1 of Panulirus ornatus. NCBI lineage: Eukaryota > Metazoa > Arthropoda > Malacostraca > Decapoda > Palinuridae > Panulirus > Panulirus ornatus. The sequence continues at coordinate 25,532,355 of NC_092252.1, read as the reverse complement.
CTACCACACTTTTTTCTTATCCTATCATTTCTTATTCGATCAACCCACCATATGGCATATAGTGTTCTTAGAAATTTCATTTCAGAAATGTTCACCCTCTTCTTTACATTTTTGCCTAAGGCCCATGCCTTGGATCCATATAGTACCAACAGGACTACTGTACCATCAAATATATCCATCTTTGCCTTTAAAGACAAAGACCTTTCTTTTGACACATTCTTCAGTGCATCCAGGACCTTTGCCCAATCACCTACCCCTTGGCTCACTTTACTCCTGGTGTTCCATTTGCTAACATATCCACTTCCAGGTATCAAAATCGAAAACACTCCACATCCTCCAAGTTCTCTCCATTAAAACTCGCTCTCCAGATATCCTATTCCTCTTCACTGTTAAGCCTAATAAATTTGCTCTTATTTACATTTACTCTTGATTTTCTTTTATACCCTCTTCCAAACTCAGACACAAGCCTATACAATTTCTCACCTGAATCTGCCACCAGTGCTGTCATCAGCAAACAACTGACTTTCCACCCAAGTTCCCCTACTCTCAACCGGTTGCATGCTTTCTCTCGAAGGCCGTTGCATTTATTCACCTCCTTCACCACCCCACTGATGGACAAATTAAAAAAGCCATGGTGACACCTCACACCCCTGATGGGTTCTCACCCTCACATGAAACAACTCACCCTCTCTTTCTACTTGGACACATGCCGTACTCTCTTTATAAACATTCTTCCATGTTTCTAGCAGCTTTCCTCCCACTCCATATATTCATAACACTCTCTGCAGAACATCTCTGTTAACCTTATCATACACTTTCTCCAGGTCCATAAATGCTACACATTGCTTCTTAGGTATACCCTTCCACACGGACTTCAAAGCAAGTCCTTGATCCACATATCTTCTACTGTTTCTGAAGCTACATTGTTCCTCCCCAGTCTGAAGCTCTATGCATGCCACCAGCCTCACAATCACCACTCTCCTGTACATCTTACCAGCTACACTCACTAAACTTACACTTTTGTCATATGAACATTCCACCAATCCTCAGTCACCCCACAATGAGCCATGTTTATCATGCTTGATTTCCATTTCTTGAGTAAGCGAGGTAGCATGAGGAACAGATGAAGAAAGGGTGCATTCACTCACATCTATTCTCTGGTTGTCATATGTAATGCACCAAAAACCAGATCCCAGTCTACAACCAGGCACCACAGAATTTTTCATGATTTACCCTAGACACTTCACATGCCCTTGTTCAGTCTATTGACAGCATGTTGACCCCGGCATACCACATTGTTCCAGTTCACTCTTTCCCATGCATACCTTTCATCCTCCTGCATATTCAGGCTGCAATGTTCAAAATCTTTTTCACTCCATCATTCTTTCTCTAGTTTGGTCTCTCCATTCTCTTTGTTCCCTCAACTTCTGGTACATATATCATCTTTATCAATCTTTTGCCACTCATTCAGTACACTCAACCACACGCTTTTTATTACCACACATCTCTCTTACCCTTTCATTACTTACTTGATGAAACCACCTCACACCACTTAGCTTTCTCAAATGTTTCATTTCCAACACATCAGCACTTTTCTGCCCTTGCATACATTCATTGAAGATCTTAACTAATCAGTCAACTACACAGTCACCCTCTTCTGTAGGAAATCCAGCTGCTGTCTCATCTACTCCAGCTATTTTGTCATGCTTTATCTTATGCAACGCTTTCACCCTTTCTCTTTTCACCGGACCACTTTCCATAACTCTCTCACATTTACATACCATTATGTCCAGAACATCTCACATTTTCTACCCTATAATCACATTTAACATTCCTCCAAAATACCCACTCCCTCTCTTCACCTTTTTCTGCCTGTTACCACTTGACCATTTGCCCTTTCACTGATGTTCCCATTTGTTTTCTTGTTTTTCTCACACTATTAACTTCCTTTCAAAGTATTTTCTTATTCTCCCTGAAGTTTGCTGATACTCAAATACCCCAACTCTATCTATTCATATATATTTTTTATCATACTTAGTTGATGTCTCCTGCATTAATGAGGTAGCGCAAGGAAACAAATGAAACAATGGCCCAACCCACCCTCATACATATGTATATACATAAATGCCCACACATGCATATATACATACCTACACATTTCAACGTATACATACATATACATACACAGACATATACATATATACACAAGTACATATTCATACTTGCTGCCTTCATCCACTCCCGTCGCCACCCCGCCACACATGAAATAGCACCCCCCCTGCCCCAACATGCGTGCAAAGTAGCTCTAAGAAAAGACAACAAATGACACATTTGTTCAAACTCAGTCTCTAGCCGTCATGTGTAATGCACCGAAACCACAGTTCCCTTTCCACATCCAGGCCCCACAAAACTTTCCATGGTTTACCCCAGATGCTTCACATGCCCTGGTTCAATTCATTAACAGAACATCAACCCAGGTATACTACATTGTTCCAGTTCCCTCTATTCCTTGCGCGCCTTTCACCCTCCTGTATGTTCAGGTCCTGGTCGCTCAAAATCTTTTTCACTCCATCCTTCCACCTCCAATTTGGTCTTCCACTTTTCGTTTCCTCCACTTCTGAAACATACTTCCTCTTTGTCAATCTTTCCTCACTCATTCTCTCCATGTGACCAAACCATTTCAAAACACCCTCTTCTGCTCTCTCAACCACACTCTTTTTATTACCACACATCCCCCTTACCCATTCATTACTTACTCGATCAAATCACCTCACATCACATATTGTTCTCAAATATCTCATTTCCAACACATCCACCCTCCTCCGCACAACCCTATCTATAGCTCATGCCTCACAACCATATAACATTGTTGGAACCACTATTTCTTCAAACATACCCATTATTGCTCTCCGAGATAACATTCTCTCCTTCCAGACATTCTTCAACACTCTCAGAACCTTTGCCCCCTCCTCTACCCTGTGACTCACTTCCGTTTCTATGGTTCCATCCACTGCCAAATTCACGCCCAGATATCTAAAGCACTTCACTTCCTCCAATTTTTCTCCATTCAAACTTACCTCCCAATTTACTTGTCCCTCAATCCAACCAAAACTAATTAACTTGTTCTTATTCTCAGTTACTCTCAGCTTTCTTCTCTTACACACTTTACCAAACTCAGTCACCAGCTTCTGCAGTTTCTCACATGAATCAGCAACCAGCGCTGTATCATCAGCAAACAACTGACTCACTTCTCAAGCTCTCTCATCCCCAACAGACTGCATACTTGCCCCTCTTTTCAAAACTCTTGCATTCACCTCCCTAACAACCCCATCCATAAACAAATTAAACAACCATGGAGACATCACACACCCCTGCCGCAAACCTACATTCACTGAGAACCAATCACTTTCCTCTCTTCTTACATGTACACATGCCTTACATCCTCGATAAAAACTTTTCACTGCTTCTAACAACTTGCCTCCCACACCATATATTCTTAGTACCTTCCACAGAGCATCTCTATCAACTCTATCATATGCCTTCTTCAGATCCATAAATGCTACATACAAATCCATTTGCTTTTCTAAGTATTTCTCACATACATTCTTCAAAGCAAACACCCAATCCACACATCCTCTACCACTTCTGAAACCACACTGCTCTTCCCCAATCTGATGCTCTGTACATGCCTTCACCCTCTCAATCAATACCCTCCCATATAATTTCCCAGGAATAGTCAACAAACTTATACCTCTGTAATTTGAACACTCACTCTTATCCCCTTTGCCTTTGTACAATGGTACTATGCAAGCATTCCGCCAATCCTCAGGCACCTCACCATGAATCATACATACATTAAATAACCTTACCAACCAGTCAACAATACAGTCACCCCCTTTTTTAATAAATTCCACTGCAATACCATCCAAACTCGCTGCCTTGCTGGCTTTCATCTTCCGCAAAGCTTTTACTACCTCTTCTCTGTTTACCAAATCATTTTCCCTAACCATCTCACTTTGCACACCACTTCGACCAAAACACCCTATATCTGATACTCTCTCATCAAACACATTCAACAAACCTTCAAAATACTCACTCCATCTCCTTCTCACATCACCACTACTTGTTATCAACTCCCCATTAGCCCCCTTCACTGAAGTTCCCATTTGCTCCCTTGTCTTACGCACTTTATTTACCTCCTTCCAAAACATCTTTTTATTCTCCCTAAAATTTAATGATACTCTCTCACCCCAACTCTCATTTGCCCTCTTTTTCATCTCTTGCACCTTTCTCTTGACCTCCTGTCTCTTTCTTTTATACATCTCCCACTCATTTGCTTTTTTTCCCTGCAAAAGTCGTCCAAATGCTTTTCTCTTCTCTTTCACTAATAATCTTACTTCTTCATCCCACCACTCACTACCCTTTCTAATCTGCCCACCTCCCACGCTTCTCAAGCCACAAGCATCTTTTGCGCAAGCCATCACTGCTTCCCTAAATACATCCCATTCCTTCCCCACTCCCCTTACCTCCTTTGTTCTCACCTTTTTCCATTCTATACTCAGTCTCAACTGGTACTTCCTCACACAAGTCTCCTTCCCAAGCTCACTTACTACCACCACCCTCTTCACCCCAACATTCTCTTTTGTTTTCTGAAAACCCCCACAAATCTTCACCTTCGCCTCCACAAGATAATGATCAGACATCCCTCCAGTTGCACCTCTCAGCACATTAACATCCAAAAGTCTCTCTTTCGCGCGCCTATCAATTAACACGTAATCCAATAACGCTCTCTGGCCATCTCTCCTACTTACATACGTATACTTATTTATATCTCGCTTTTTAAACCAGGTATTCCCAATCATCGGTCCTTTTTCAGCACATGAATCTACAAGCTCTTCACCATTTTCATTTACAACACTGAACACCCCATGTATACCAATTATTCCCTCAACTGCCACATTACTCACCTTTGCATTCAAATCACCCATCACTGTAACCCGGTCTTGTGCATCAAAACCACTAAGACACTCATTCAGCTGCTCCCAAAACACTTGCCTCTCATGATCTTTCTTCTCATGCCCAGGTGCATATGCACCAATAATACTTATTCCAGTAAGGTCACCAGTAACATAGATGTGTTACAAATACTATATTGATCCTTGTCTTGCAAGGACGTTAAATTTGTTATGTTGCACAACTCAGGATAACATTATCTGAAAGTTATGGGATTAAATTAAAGACCAGCATTACATTAAATCTACTTATAATGAAAAGGAATTGAAGTGTACAAAGATAAGCACAAATCAGGCATGAATCATTTATGTTAACATTGAACATGAGTTAACATTGAACATGAGTTAACATTTGAACATGAGTTAACATTGAACATGAGTTAGCACTGAACATGAGTTAACATTGAACATGAATTAACATTTGAACATGAGTTAACACTGAACATGAGTTAACATTGAACATGAGTTAACATTTGAACATGAGTTAACACTGAACATGAGTTAACACTGAACATGAGTTAACGTTTGAACATGAGTTAACACTGAACATGAGTTGACATTCCAGGTAAGATTTCGAGCAAGGAGATCTCTTTCCTTTATGACAAGCTCTTTGATAACATTACACTTAGATACTCAGTTATAACGGGCTTACAGCACAGCACTCGGGTAACGGGCTTACAGCACGGTACTCAGGTAACGGGCTTACAGCACAGTACTCGGGTAACGGGCTTACAGCACAGTACTCGGGTAATGGGCTTACAGCACAGCACTCGGGTAACGGGCTTACAGCACAGCACTTGGGTAACAGGCTTACAGCACAGTACTCGGGTAACGGGCTTACAGCACAGTACTCGGGTAAAGGGCTTACAGCCCAGTACTCGGGTAACGGGCTTACAGCACAGTACTCGGGTAACGGGCTTACAGCACAGTACTCGGGTAACGGGCTTACAGCACAGTACTCGGGTAAAGGGCTTATAGCACAGTACTCGGGTAACGGGCTTACAGCGCAGTACTCGGGTAACAGGCTTACAGCACAGTAACGGGCTTACAGCACAATAACGGGCTTACAGCACACAGCACTCGGACAATGGGCTTACAGGGTCACAGCAGGGAGGGACACCACTTACCTTGCTGGGTTAGAGAGAGAGACAATCAAATCTCAGCGGGTGTCATGGGTATTTATTACAAGTAAAGACAAGTGTCCACCTTTAATGCTTTATAAGTGCTATGCATGATTGCCTATGGGACTAACAGCAATTCTGATTGGTTGAAGGGTCCTAAAGTCTGGGCGTAGTCACACTCCTCGGTCCTCTTGTCAACCTCAGCAGCGATGACATACGGTAGTGAAACACCCTGTAGCTAATTGACACCTTAATCTCTCGCCTCTGATAAGGGTCCAGGTGCTCAAGGACAATTCGCGATATGGCTTCGAAAACAAAATTATAAAGCCTAATGCTTGGTGGGAAGAGAAACTCCGAGCCAGTCTCACAGGAAGACATCAATCCTCGTCCTGATAAGAAATAACAACAACACCATACACAAGGACACACACACACGTTATATACATGAACATGTGGGCACACGCACACACAGGCTCTAGGACGTGAGTCAGAGGATCATCTCGTCCCCATCACATCATTCAGAGCGATACCAGTTTGCATCAGCCTTCACTCCTGCCTGCAGTAGCATGCTTTCTGACATGTCTCATGAGCTCCTCTTCGCCAACGGAACTACCTTGGCCCACCAGTGATGCTACTACGTTTGTGAATCAAGAACCATTGCAACACAAACCTTGCCAGGTGGTAGAGTGTCCCGCAGTGTATCGAGACAGACTTCCCCAGAACTTTTTTAAAGGGGAAGTAAATGTTTATAGTTGTGTTACTGGAGTGATAGTTTTCATACATGGTGCTTTGACAAGAAAATAGTGAAATTGGAAAAAATTTAGCTTAGACATTGAAGCTTATTGATACAGTGGTTGAATTGATGAGAACTACTATTGACGTTTGTGTAAATAAATTAAACATTTCCTTTTTCCATAGCCAGAGGTTGAACCATTATGTGACATTCATTTTTTCTTTTCATTTCAAGCTAGAAGTTTCAGTTTTCTAAATTGTTTCTTACATTTTTCACATGTATATATATGTATGTGTGTGTGTGTGTATATGTGCGTGTGTGTGTGTATGTGTGTGTATGTGTATATATATATATATGTATATTATCCCTGGGGATAGGGGTGAAAGAATACTTCCCACCCATTCCTCGCGTGTCGTAGAAAGCGACTAGAGGGGACGGGAGCGGGGGGCCAGAAATCCTCCCCTCCTTGTATTTTTTTAACTTTCTAAAATGGGAAACAGAAGAAGGAGTCACGCGGGGAGTGCTCATCCTCCTCGAAGGCTCAGATTGGGGTGCCTAAATGTGGGTGGATGTAACCAAGATGTGAAAAAAGGAGAGATAGGTAGTATGTTTGAGGAAAGGAACCTGGATGTTTTGGCTCTGAGTGAAACGAAGCTCAAGGGTAAAGGGGAAGAGTGGTTTGGGAATGTCTTGGGAGTAAAGTCAGGGGTTAGTGAGAGGACAAGAGCAAGGGAAGGAGTAGCAGTACTCCTGAAACAGGAGTTGTGGAAGTATGTGATAGAATGTAAGAAAGTAAATTCTCGATTAATATGGGTAAAACTGAAAGTTGATGGAGAGAGATGGGTGATTATTGGTGCATATGCACCTGGGCATGAGAAGAAAGATCATGAGAGGCAAGTGTTTTGGGAGCAGCTGAATGAGTGTGTTAGTGGTTTTGATGCACGAGACCGGGTTATAGTGTTGGGTGATTTGAATGCAAAGGTGAGTAATGTGGCAGTTGAGGGAATAATTGGTATACATGGGGTGTTCAGTGTTGTAAATGGAAATGGTGAAGAGCTTGTAGATTTATGTGCTGAAAAAGGACTGATGATTGGGAATACCTTGTTTAAAAAGCAAGATATACATAAGTATACTTATGTAAGTAGGAGAGATGGCCAGAGAGCGTTATTGGATTACGTGTTAATTGACAGGCGTGCGAAAGAGAGACTTTTGGATGTTAATGTGCTTAGAGGTGCAACTGGAGGGATGTCTGATCATTATCTTGTGGAGGCTTAGGTGAAGATTTGTATGGGTTTTCAGAAAAGAAGAGTGAATGTTGGGGTGAAGAGGGTGGTGAGAGTAAGTGAGCTTGGGAAGGAGACTTGTGTGAGGAAGTACCAGGAGAGACTGAGTACAGAATGGAAAAAGGTGAGAACAATGGAAGTAAGGGAAGTGGGGGAGGAATGGGATGTATTTAGGGAATCAGTGATGGATTGCGCAAAAGATGCTTGTGGTATGAGAAGAGTGGGAGGTGGGTTGATTAGAAAGGGTAGTGAGTGGTGGGATGAAGAAGTAAGAGTATTAGTGAAAGAGAAGAGAGAGGCATTTGGACGATTTTTGCTGGGGAAAAATGCAATTGAGTGGGAGACGTATAAAAGAAAGAGACAGGAGGTCAAGAGAAAGGTGCAAGAGGTGAAAAAAAGGGCAAATGAGAGTTGGGGTGAGAGAGTATCATTAAATTTTAGGGAGAATAAAAAGATGTTTTGGAAGGAGGTAAATAAAGTGCGTAAGACAAGGGAGCAAATGGGAACTTCAGTGAAGGGCGCAAATGGGGAGGTGATAACTAGTAGTGGTGATGTGAGAAGGAGATGGAGTGAGTATTTTGAAGGTTTGTTGAATGTGTTTGATGATAGAGTGGCAGATATAGGGTGTTTTGGTCGAGGTGGTGTGCAAAGTGCAAGGGTTAGGGAAAATGATTTGGTAAACAGAGAAGAGGTAGTAAAAGCTTTGCGGAAGATGAAAGCCGGCAAGGCAGCAGGTTTGGATGGTATTGCAGTGGAATTTATTAAAAAAGGGGATGACTGTATTGTTGACTGGTTGGTAAGGTTATTTAATGTATGTATGACTCATGGTGAGGTGCCTGAGGATTGGCGGAATGCGTGCATAGTGCCATTGTACAAAGGCAAAGGGGATAAGAGTGAGTGCTCAAATTACAGAGGTATAAGTTTGTTGAGTATTCCTGGCAAATTATATGGGAGGGTGAAGGCATGTACAGAGCATCAAATTGGGGAAGAGCAGTGTGGTTTCAGAAGTGGTAGAGGATGTGTGGATCAGGTGTTTGCTTTCAAGAATGTATGTGAGAAATACTTAGAAAAGCAAATGGATTTGTATGTAGCATTTATGGATCTGGAGAAGGCATATGATAGAGTTGATAGAGATGCTCTGTGGAAGGTATTAAGAATATATGGTGTGGGAGGCAAGTTGTTAGAAGCAGTGAAAAGTTTTTATCGAGGATGTAAGGCATGTGTACGTGTAGGAAGAGAGGAAAGTGATTGGTTCTCAGTGAATGTAGGTTTGCGGCAGGGGTGTGTGATGTCTCCATGGTTGTTTAATTTGTTTATGGATGGGGTTGTTAGGGAGGTGAATGCAAGAGTTTTGGAAAGAGGGGCAAGTATGAAGTCTGTTGGGGATGAGAGAGCTTGGGAAGTGAGTCAGTTGTTGTTCGCTGATGATACAGCGCTGGTGGCTGATTCATGTGAGAAACTACAGAAGCTGGTGACTGAGTTTGGTAAAGTGTGTGAAAGAAGAAAGTTAAGAGTAAATGTGAATAAGAGCAAGGTTATTAGGTACAGTAGGGTTGAGGGTCAAGTCAATTGGGAGGTGAGTTTGAATGGAGAAAAACTGGAGGAAGTGAAGTGTTTTAGATATCTGGGAGTGGATCTGGCAGCGGATGGAACCATGGAAGCGGAAGTGAATCATAGGGTGGGGGAGGGGGCGAAAATTCTGGGAGCCTTGAAGAATGTGTGGAAGTCGAGAACATTATCTCGGAGAGCAAAAATGGGTATGTTTGAAGGAATAGTGGTTCCAACAATGTTGTATGGTTGCGAGGCGTGGACTATGGATAGAGTTGTGCGCAGGAGGATGGATGTGCTGGAAATGAGATGTTTGAGGACAATGTGTGGTGTGAGGTGGTTTGATCGAGTAAGTAACGTAAGGGTAAGAGAGATATGTGGAACTAAAAAGAGCGTGGTTGAGAGAGCAGAAGAGGGTGTTTTGAAATGGTTTGGTCACATGGAGAGAATGAGTGAGGAAAGATTGACCAAGAGGATATATGTGTCGGAGGTGGAGGGAACGAGGAGAAGAGGGAGACCAAATTGAAGGTGGAAAGATGGAGTGAAAAAGATTTTTTGTGATCGGGGCCTGAACATGCAGGAGGGTGAAAGGAGGGCAAGGAATAGAGTGAATTGGAGCGATGTGGTATACCGGGGTTGACATGCTGTCAGTGGATTGAATCAAGGCATGTGAAGCGTCTGGGATAAACCATGGAAAACTGTGTAGGTATGTATATTTGCGTGTGTGGACGTATGTATATACATGTGTATGGGGGGGGGTTGGGCCATTTCTTTCGTCTGTTTCCTTGCGCTACCTCGCAAACGCGGGAGACAGCGACAAAGTATAAAAAAAAAAAATATATATATATATATATATATATATATATATATATATATATATATATATATATATATATTTTTTTTTTTTTTCATACTATTCGCCATTTCCCGCGATAGCGAGGTAGCGTTAAGAACAGAGGACTGGGCCTTTGAGGGAATATCCTCACCTGGCCCCCTTCTCTGTTCCTTCTTTTGGAAAATTAAAAAAAAACGAGAGGGGAGGATTTCCAGCCCCTCGCTCCCATATATATATATATATATATATATATATATATATATGTGTGTGGATCAGGTGTTTGCTTTGAAGAATGTATGTGAGAAATACTTAGAAAAGCAAATGGATTTGTATGTAGCATTTATGGATCTGGAGAAGGCATATGATAGAGTTTATAGAGATGCTCTGTGGAAGGTATTAAGAATATATGGTTTGGGAGGAAAGTTGTTAGAAGCAGTGAAAAGTTTTTATCGAGGATGTAAGGCATGTGTACGTGTAGGAAGAGAGGAAAGTGATTGGTTCTCAGTGAATGTAGGTTTGCGGCAGGGGTGTGTGATGTCTCCATGGTTGTTTAATTTGTTTATGGATGGGGTAGTTAGGGAGGTAAATGCAAGAGTCCTGGAAAGAGGGGCAAGTATGAAGTCTGTTGGGGATGAGAGAGCTTGGGAAGTGAGTCAGTTGTTGTTCGCTGATGATACAGCGCTGGTGGCTGATTCATGTAAGAAACTGCAGAAGCTGGTGACTGAGTTTGGTAAAGTGTGTGGAAGAAGAAAGTTAAGAGTAAATGTGAATAAGAGCAAGGTTATTAGGTACAGTAGGGTTGAGGGTCAAGTCAATTGGGAGGTGAGTTTGAATGGAGAAAAACTGGAGGAAGTGAAGTGTTTTAGATATCTGGGAGTGGATCTGGCAGCGGATGGAACCATGGAAGCGGAAGTGATCATAGGGTGGGGGAGGGGGCGAAAATTCTGGGGGCCTTGAAGAATGTGTGGAAGTCGAGAACATTATCTCGGAAAGCAAAAATGGGTATGTTTGAAGGAATAGTGGTTCCAACAATGTTGTATGGTTGCGAGGCGTGGGCTATGGATAGAGTTGTGCGCAGGAGGATGGATGTGCTGGAAATGAGATGTTTGAGGACAATGTGTGGTGTGAGGTGGTTTGATCGAGTGAGTAACGTAAGGGTAAGAGAGATGTGTGGAAATAAAAAGAGCGTGGTTGAGAGAGCAGAAGAGGGTGTTTTGAAGTGGTTTGGGCACATGGAGAGGATGAGTGAGGAAAGATTGACCAAGAGGATATATGTGTCGGGGGTGGAGGGAACAAGGAGAAGAGGGAGACCAAATTGGAGGTGGAAAGATGGAGTGAAAAAGATTTTGTATGATCGGGGCCTGAACATGCAGGAGGGTGAAAGGAGGGCAAGGAATAGAGTGAATTGGAGCGATGTGGTATACCGGGGTTGACGTGCTGTCAGTGGATTGAATCAAGGCATGTGAAGCATCTGGGGTAAGCCATGGAAAGCTGTGTAGGTATGTATATTTGCGTGTGTGGACGTATGTATATACATGTGTATGGGGGGGGTTGGGCCATTTCTTTCGTCTGTTTCCTTGCGCTACCTCGCAAACGCGGGAGACAGCGACAAAGTATAAAAAAAAAAAAAATATATATATATATATATATATATATATATATATATATATATATATATATATATATATATACACAGAGGTATAAGTTTGTTGAGTATTCCTGGTAAATTATATGGAAGGGTATTGATTGAGAGAGTGAAGGCATGTACAGAGCATCAGATTGGGGAAGAGCAGTGTGGTTTCAGAAGTGGTAGAGGATGTGTGGATCAGGTGTTTGCTTTGAAGAATGTATGTGAGAAATACTTAGAAAAGCAAATGGATTTGTATGTAGCATTTATGGATCTGGAGAAGGCATATGATAGAGTTGATAGAGATGCTCTGTGGAAGGTATTAAGAATATATGGTGTGGGAGGCAAGTTGTTAGAAGCAGTGAAAAGTTTTTATCAAGGATGTAAGGCATGTGTACGTGTAGGAAGAGAGGAAAGTGATTGGTTCTCAGTGAATGTAGGTTTGTGGCAGGGGTGTTTGATATCTCCATGGTTGTTTAATTTGTTTATGGATGGGGTTGTTAGGGAGGTGAATGCAAGAGTTTTGGAAAGAGGGGCAAGTATGAAGTCTGTTGTGGATGAGAGAGCTTGGGAAGTGAGTCAGTTGTTGTTCGCTGATGATACAGCGCTGGTGGCTGATTCATGTGAGAAACTGCAGAAGCTGGTGACTGAGTTTGGTAAAGTGTGTGAAAGAAGAAAGTTAAGAGTAAATGTGAATAAGAGCAAGGTTATTAGGTACAGTAGGGTTGAGGGTCAAGTCAATTGGGAGGTAAGTTTGAATGGAGAAAAACTGGAGGAAGTAAAGTGTTTTAGATATCTGGAAGGGCATCTGGCAGCGGATGGAACCATGGAAGCGGAAGTGGATCATAGGGTGTGGGAGGGGGCGAAAATTCTGGGAGCCTTGAAGAATGTGTGGAAGTCGAGAACATTATCTCGGAAAGCAAAAATGGGTATGTTTGAAGGAATAGTCGTTCCAACAATGTTGTATGGTTGCGAGGCATGGGCTGTGGATAGAGTTGTGCGTAGGAGGGTGGATGTGCTGGAAATGAGATGTTTGAGGACAGTGTGTGGTGTGAGGTGGTATGATCGAGTAAGTAACGTAAGGGTAAGAGAGATGTGTGGAAATAAAAAGAGCGTGGTTGAGAGAGCAGAAGAGGGTGTTTTGAAATGGTTTGGGCACATGGAGAGAATGAGTGAGGAAAGATTGACCAAGAGGATATATGTGTTGGAGGTGGAGGGAACGAGGAGAAGTGGGAGACCAAATTGGAGGTGGAAAGATGGAGTGAAAAAGATTTTTTGTGATTGGGGCCTGAACATGCAGGAGGGTGAAAGGAGGGCAAGGAATAGAGTGAATTGGATCGATGTGGTATACCGGGGTTGACGTGCTATCAGTGGATTGAATCAGGTCATGTGAAGCGTCTGGGGTAAATCATGGAAAGCTGTGTAGGTATGTATATTTGCGTGTGTGGACGTATGCATATACATGTGTATGGGGGTGGGTTGGGCCATTTCTTTCGTCTGCTTCCTTGCGCTACCTCGCAAACGCGGGAGACAGCGACAAAGCAAAAAAAAAAACATATATATATATATATATATATATATATATATATAAATATATATATATATATATATATATATATATATATATATATATATATATATATATATATATATATAAAAGGGGAGGGATCGGGGGGCTGGAAATCCTCCCCTTTCGTTTTTTTTTAGTTTTCCAAAAGAAGGAACAGAGAATTGGGCCAGGTGAGGGTATTCCCTCAAGGCCCAGTCCTCTGTTCTTAACGCTACCTCGCTAATGCGGGAAATGGCGAATAGTTTGAAAGAAAAAAAAAAAGATATATATATATACGTACATATATTGTTACGAGCCTGTGTGTGCGTGTACCCACATGTTCAGGTATATATCCCTGGGGATAGGGGAGAAAGAATACTTCCCACGTGTTCCCTTTGTGCCGTAGAAGACGACTAAAAGGGGAGGGAGTGGGGGCTGGAAATCCTCCCCTCTCATCATTTTTTTTTTTTTTTAATTTTCCAAAAGAAGGAACAGAGAATGGGGCCAGGTGAGGATATTCCCTCAAAGGCCCAGTCCTCTGTTCTTAACGCTACCTCACTAACGCGGGAAATGGCGAATAGTTTGAAAGAGAGAAAGAAAGAAAGATATATATATATATATATATATATATATATATATATATATATATATATATATATATATATATATATATATCCCTGGGGATAGGGGAGAAAGAATACTTCCCACGTATTCCCTCCGTGTCGTAGAAGGCGACTGAAAGGAAAGGGAGCGGGGGTCTGGAAATCCTCCCCTCTCTTTTTTAATTTTCCAAAAGAAGGAACAGAAAAGGGGGCCAAGTGAGGATATTCTCTCAAAGGCTCAGTCGTCTCTTCTTAACGCTACCTTGCTAACGTGGGAAATGGCAAGAAGTATGAACATGAACAAAATATATATATATATATATATATATATATATATATATGTTTTGGTCGAGGTGGTGTGCAAAGTGAGAGGGTTAGGGAAAATGATTTGGTAAATAGAGGAGAGGTAGTAAAAGCTTTACGGAAGATGAAAGCCGGCAAAGCAGCAGGTGTGGATTGCATTGCAGTGGAATTTATTAAAAAAGGGGGTGACTGTATTGTTGACTGGTTGGTAAGGTTATTTATGTATGTATGATTCATGGTGAGGTACCTGAGGATTGGCGGAATGCTTGCATAGTGCCATTGTACAAAGGCAAAGGGGATAAGAGTGAGTGCTCAAATTACAGAGGTATAAGTTTGTTGAGTATTCCTGGTAAATTATATGGGAGGGTATTGATTGAGATGGTGAAGGCATGTACAGAGCATCAGATTGGGGAAGAGCAGTGTGATTTCAGAAGTGGTAGAGGATGTGTGGATCAGGTGTTTGCTTTGAAGAATGTATGTGAGAAATACTTAGAAAAACAAATGGATTTGTATGTAGCATTTATGGATCTGGAGAAGGCATATGATAGAGTTGATAGAGATGCTCTGTGGAAGGTTTTAAGAATATATGGTGTGGGAGGCAAGTTGTTGGAAGCAGTGAAAAGTTTTTATCGAGGATGTAAGGCATGTGTACGTGTAGGAAGAGAGGAAAGTGATTGGTTCTCAGTGAATGTGGGTTTGTGGCAGGGGTGTGTGATGTCTCCATGGTTGTTTAATTTGTTTATGGATGGGGTTGTTAGGGAGGTGAATGCAAGAGTTTTGGAAAGAGGGGCAAGTATGCAGTCTGTTGTGGATGAGAGAGCTTGGGAAGTGAGTCAGTTGTTGTTCGCTGATGATGCAGCGCTGGTGGCTGATTCATGTAAGAAACTGCAGAAGCTGGTGACTGAGTTTGGTAGGTGTGTGAAAGAAGAAAGTTAAGAGTAAATGTGAATAAGAGCAAGGTTATTATATACAGTGTGGTTGAGGGTCAAGTCAATTGGGAGATAAGTTTGGAGAAAAACTGGAGGAAGTAAAGTGTTTTAGATATCTAGGAGTGGAGCTGGCAGTGGATGGAACCATGGAAGCAGAAGTGAATCATAGGGTGGGGGAGGGGGCGAAAATTCTGGGAGCCTTGAAGAATGTTTGGAAGTCGAGAACATTATCTTGGAAAGCAAGAATGGGTATGTTTGAAAGAATAGTGGTTCCAACAATGTTGTATGGTTGCGAGGCGTGGGCTATGGATAGAGTTGTGCGCAGGAGGGTGGATGTGCTGGAAATGAGATGTTTGAGGACAATATGTGGTGTGAGGTGGTTTGATCGAGTAAGTAATGAAAGGGTAAGAGAGATGTGTGGAAATAAATAGAGTGTGGTTGAGAGAGCAGAAGAGGGTGTTTTGAAATGGTTTGGTCACATGGAGAGAATGAGTGAGGAAAGATTGACCAAGAGGATATATGTGTCGGAGGTGGAGGGAACGAGAAGAAGTGGGAGACCAAATTGGAGGTGGAAAGATGGAGTGAAAAAGATTTTGAGTGATCGGGGCCTGAGCATGCCGGAGGGTGAAAGGCGTGCAAGGAATAGAGTGAATTGGAACGATGTGGTATGCCGGGGTCGACGTGCTGTCAATGGATTGAACCAGGGCAAATGAAGCGTCTGGGGTAAACCATGGAAAGTTGTGTGGGGCCTGGATGTGGAAAGGGAGCTGTGGTTTCGGTGCTTTATTACATGACATCTAGAGACTGAGTGTGAACGAATGGGGCCTTTGGTGTCTTTTCTTAGTGCTACCTCACTCACATGAGGGGGGACGGGGGTTATTATTCCATGTGTGGCGAGGTGGCGATGGGAACAAATAAAGGCAGACAGTATGAATTATGTACATGTGTATATATGTATATGTCTGTGTGTGTATATATATGTGTACATTGAGATGTATAAGTATGTATATTTGCGTGTGTGGACATGTATGTATATATATGTGTATATGGCGGGTTGGGCCATTCTTTCGTCTGTTTCCTTGTGCTACCTCGCTAACGCGGGAGACAGCGACAAAGCAAAATAAATAAAATAAATATATATATTTATTATTATTTATTTTGCTTTGTCGCTGTCTCCTACGTTTGCAAGGTAGCGCAAGGAAACAGATGAAAGAAATGGACCAACCCACCCCCATACACATGTACATACATACACGTCCCCACACGCAAATATACATACCCATACATCTCAATGTACACACATATATACACACACAGATATATACATATATACACATGCACACAATTCACACTGTCCGCCTTTATTCTTTCCCATCGCCACCTTGCCACACATGGAATACCATCCCCCTCCCCCCTCATGTGTGCGAGGTAGCGCTTGAAAAGACAACAAAGGCCCCATTTGTTCACACTCAGTCTCAAGCTGTCATGCAATAATGCCCGAAACCACAGCTCCCTTTCCATATCCAGGCCCCACAGAACTTTCCATGGTTTACCCCAGACGCTTCACATGCCCTGATTCAATCCATTGACAGCACGTCGACCCCGGTATACCACATCAATCCAATTCACTGTATTCCTTGCCCGCCTTTCACCCTCCTGCATGTTCAGGCCCCGATCACTCAAAATCTTTTTCTCTCCATCTATCCACCTCCAGTTTGGTCTCCCACTTCTTGTTCCCTCCACCTCCGACTCATATATCCCTTTGGTCAATCTTTCCTCACTCATTCTCTCCATGTGCCCAAACCATTTCAAAACACCCTCTTCTGCTCTCTCAACCACACTCTTCTTATTTCCACACATCTCTTACACTACTTACTCGATCAAACCACCTCACACCACATATTGTCCTCAAACATCTCATTTCCAGCACATCCACCCTCCTGCGCACTACTCTATCCATAGCCCATGCCTCGCAACCGTACAACATTGTTGGAACCACTATTCCTTCAAACAAAGTCATTTTTGTTTTCCGAGATAATGTTCTCAACTACCACACATCCTTCAAGGCTCCCATGATTTTCGCCCCCTCCCCCACCCTATGATTCACTTCCGCTTCCATGGTTCCATTCACAGCCAGATCCACTCCCAGATATCTAAAACACTTTACTTCCTCCAGTTTTTCTCCATTCAAACTTACCTCACAATTGACTTGTCCCTCAAACCTACTGCACATAATAACCTTGCTCTTATTCACATTTACTCTTAAGTTTCTTCTTTCACACAATTTACCAAACTCAGTCACCAGGTTCTGCAGGGAAGAGCAGTGTGGTTTCAGAAGTGGTAGAGGATGTGTGGATCAGGTGTTTGCTTTGAAGAATGTATGTGAGAAATACTTAGAAAAGCAAATGGATTTGTATGTAGCATTTATGGATCTGGAGAAGGCATATGATAGAGTTGATAGAGATGCTCTGTGGAAGGTATTAAGAATATATGGTGTGGGAGGCAAGTTGTTAGAAGCAGTGAAAAGTTTTTATCGAGGATGTAAGGCATGTGTACGTGTAGGAAGAGAGGAAAGTGATTGGTTCTCAGTGAATGTAGGTTTGCGGCAGGGGTGTGTGATGTCTCCATGGTTGTTTAATTTGTTTATGGATGGGGTTGTTAGGGAGGTAAATGCAAGAGTCTTGGAAAGAGGGGCAAGTATGCAGTCTGTTGGGGATGAGAGAGCTTGGGAAGTGAGTCAGTTGTTGTTCGCTGATGATACAGCGCTGGTGGCGGATTCATGTGAGAAACTGCAGAAGCTGGTGACTGAGTTTGGTAAAGTGTGTGGAAGAAGAAAGTTAAGAGTAAATGTGAATAAGAGCAAGGTTATTAGGTACAGTAGGGTTGAGGGTCAAGTCAATTGGGAGGTGAGTTTGTATGGTGAAAAACTGGAGGAAGTGAAGTGTTTTAGATATCTGGGAGTGGATCTGTCAGCGGATGGAACCATGGAAGCGGAAGTGGATCATAGGGTGGGGGAGGGGGCGAAAATTTTGGGAGCCTTGAAAAATGTGTGGAAGTCGAGAACATTATCCCGGAAAGCAAAAATGGGTATGTTTGAAGGAATAGTAGTTCCAACAATGTTGTATGGTTGCGAGGCGTGGGCTATGGATAGAGTTGTGCGCAGGAGGATGGATGTGCTGGAAATGAGATGTTTGAGGATAATGTGTGGTGTGAGGTGGTTTGATCGAGTAAGTAACGTAAGGGTAAGAGAGATGTGTGGAAATAAAAAGAGCGTGGTTGAGAGAGCAGAAGAGGGTGTTTTAAAATGGTTTGGGCACATGGAGAGAATGAGTGAGGAAAGATTGACCAAGAGGATATATGTGTCGGAGGTGGAGGGAACGAGGAGAAGAGGGAGACCAAATTGGAGGTGGAAAGATGGAGTGAAAAAGATTTTGTGTGATCGGGGCCTGAACATGCAGGAGGGTGAAAGGAGGGCAAGGAATAGAGTGAATTGGAGCGATGTGGTATACAGGGGTTGACGTGCTGTCAGTGGATTGAATCAAGGCATGTGAAGCGTCCGGGGTAAACCATGGAAAGCTGTGTAGGTATGTATATTTGTGTGTGTGGACGTGTGTATGTACATGTGTATGGGGGGGGTTGGGCCATTTCTTTCGTCTGTTTCCTTGCGCTACCTCGCAAACGCGGGAGACAGCGACAAAGTATAAAAAAAAAAAAAAAAAAAAAAATATATATATATACATATATTTCATTTTGCTTTGTCGGTCTTCTGCATTAGCGAGGTAGCGCAAGGAAACAGACGAAAGAATAGCCCAACCCACCCACATACACATGTTTATACATACACGTCCACACATGTGAATATACATACCTATACATCTCAACGTATACATATATATACACACACAGACACATACATATATACACATGTACATAATTCATACTGTCTGCCTTTATTTATTCCCATCCACACCTCGCCACGCATGAAATAAGAACCCCCCTCCCCCCTCATGTGTGCAAGGTAGCGCTAGGAAGACAACAAAGGCCCCATTCGTTCACACTCAGTCTCTATCTGTCATGTAATAATGCATCAAAACCACAGCTCCCTTTCCACATCCAGGCCCCACAGAACTTTCCATGGTTTACCCCAGACGCTTCACATGCCCTGGTTCAATCCATTGACAGCATGTCGACCCAATTCACTCTATTCCTTGCACGCCTTTCACCTTCCTGCATGTTCAGGCCCCGATCACTCAAAATCTTTTTCACTCCAACTTTCCACCTCCAGTTTGGTCTCCCACTTCTCCTCATTCCCTCCACCTCTGACACATATATCCTCTTTGTCAATCTTTCCTCACTCATTCTCTCCATGTGACCAAACCATTTCAAAACACCCTCTTCTGCTCTCTCAACCACACTCTTTTCATTACCACACATTTCTCTTACCCTATTATTACTTACTTGATCAAACCACCTCACACCACGTATTGTCCTCAAACAACTCATTTCCAGCACATCCACCATCCTGCACACAATTCTATCCATAGGCCACGCCTCGTAACCATACAACATTGTCGGAACCACTATTCCTTCAAACATACCCATTTTTGCTTTCCGAGATAATGTTCTCGACTTCCAAACATTCTTCAAAGCTCCACGAATTTTCGCCCCCTCCCCCACCCTATGATTCACTTCCGCTTCCATGGTTCCATCCGCTGCCAAATCCACTCCCAGATATCTAAAGCACTCTCCTTCCTTCAGTTTTTCTCCATTCAAACTTACCTCCCAATTGACTTGTCCTCAACCCTACTGTACCTAATAACCTTGCTCTTATCACATTTACTCTCAACTTTCTTCTTTCACACACTTCACCAAACTCAGTGACCAGGGCATACACAAGTATACATGTGTGAATAGGAAGGATTGTTAGTGAACATTGTTGGATTACATATTAATTGATAGGCATGTAGAAGAGAGACTTTTTAATGTGAATGTACTGAGAGGGGCAGCTTGTGGGAGATCTGATTATTATCTTGTGAAGGTGGGGGTAAAGATTTGTAAAGGTTTCCAGAAAAGAGGAAATGGTGAGAAGAGACTGGTGAGAGTACATGAGCTTTGAAAAGAGATTTGTGTGAAGAAATACTAGGAGAGATTAAATGTAAAATGGCAAAAGGTGAAAGTAAAAGAAGGAAGGGGAGTGGGTGACGATGTATGTGGCATGTGGAAGGTGGACACATTAGAAAGGTAGTGAGTGGTGGGATGGATAAGTAAATTGGCTAGTGAAAGAGAAAAGTCATTAGGGCAGTTGAGATGATTGGGGAATATTTAATAGAAAACAGCAGGAGGTCAAGAGGAAGGTGCAGGGTGATAAAGAGGGCAAATAAGACTTGGGGTCAGTGAGTATAAGTAAACTTTAGGGGGAGTAAAATGTTTTGAAAGGAGGTTAATGATATGTGAAAAACAAGAAGAACAAGTAGGAAGATCTTTGAAGGGGACAAAAGGGGAAGTGGTAACAGGTAGTGGTGGTGAAGTGTGGAAGAGATGGAGTGAGTATTTTGAAGGACTGTTGAATATATCTGATGATAAGGTTGCAGATGAAAGGGATTTGGGTCAAAGTGAGAGAGTCATGGAAAGGTATTTGGAGAAGAGAGAAGAGGTGGTGAAAACCTTACTTAAGTTGAAATGTGATAATGCAGTTGGAGGGGATAGTATTGCCGTTGAATATATGAAGAAAGGGGAGACTGTGTTTTTCATTGGTTAGTTAGGATTTTCATAGCATAGATAGATCATGAAGAGTTGAATGAGGATTGACAGAATATATTAATAGTGCCATTGTATAAAGGCAAGAAAGTGAGTACTCAAACTGTAGATTTATAAGTTTGTTCAGTGTACTTGGGAAGTATAATGGGAGGATAGTGATTGTGAGGATGAAGGCATGTACAGATGATCAAGCTGAGGAGGAGCGATGTGGTTTCCAAAGTGGTAGAGGATGTGTGGATCAGGTGTTTGCTTTAAAGAATGTGTGAGCGAAATACTTAAAGAAACGGATGAATTAGTATGTGGTGTTCATGGAAGTGGTGATAGCACATGATAGGGTTGATATAAATGCTTTGTAGAAGGTCTTAAGAATATCCTGTATGGGAGGAAAGTTGCTGGAATTGGTGAGTAGCTTTTATCAGGGGTGTATGGCATGTCTATGAGTAGGAAGAAAGGAGAGTAAATGGTTTCAGGTGAAGGTTGGTTTGTGGCAGGGGTGTGTAATGTCACTGATAATGTTTAATTTCTTTATGGATTGAGTGGTGAGCGAGGTAAATGTGAAAGTCTTGGAGAGAAAGAGGTGAGTATGCAGTCTGTAGGGAAAGAGAGAGCCTGGGAAGTGAGTCAGTTATTGTTTGCTGATGATACAGCACTGGTGGAAGATTTGAGAGAGAAACTGCAGTAGTTGGTGACTGAGGAAGTTGAGAGTGAATGTGAATAAGAGCAAGGTTATTAGGTTCAGCAGGGTTGAGTGACAGGTTAGTTGCGATGTGAGTTTAATTGGCAATAAGTTGTTGGAAGTAAAGTGTTTTAGATGCCTGGAAGTGGGCATGTTAGCAAATGGAATTATGGAAGTGGAAGTGAGTCTTGGTGTAGGTGAGGGGATGAAGGTTTTGGGAGCACCGAAGAATGTGTGGAAAGTGAGATCATTATTTGGGAGGCCAAAAAAAGTTTGAAGGTATAGTAGTACCAACAGTCTATATGGATGTGAGATATGGGCTATAGAAGTGGCTATGCAGAGGAGGGTGGATGTGTTAGAAATGAAATGTTTGAGGATGATGTTTGATGTGAGGTGGTTTGATCAAGTAAGTGATAAAAGAGTAAGAGCGATGGTTGGAAATAAAAGATTGTAGTTGAAAGAGCTGAAGAGGATGTGTTGAAGTGGTTTGGACATATGGAGAGAATAAGTGAGGAAAGCTTGACAGAGAATAAATGAGCCAGAAGTAGAGGTAACAGGGAGAACAAGGAGAACAAATTGGAGATGGAAGAATGGAATGAGGAAGATTTTGAGCAAATGGGGCCTGAACATGTAGGAGAGTGAAACGTGTGCATAGGATAGAATGAATTGGAACGTGGTATACAGGAGATGATATGTTGTCAGTGGACTGAACCAAGGCATGTCCAGCATCCGGGATAAACCATAGAAAGGTTAATGAGCCCTCTTTGTGGATGGGGAGCTGCCGCTTTTGGTTATTATGCATGACAGATAGAGAATGGGTATTCATATGTTCCTGGCACTACCTTGTTAATGCAGGAAACAGCAATCAACTATGAGAAAAATTAGATTTGACATCCTGTCCTGTGGGATTTGATCGTACATCACAATGTTTTGTTAGTTGCTTCACTGAGATTAGAAGTCTTAAGGATTTGACATATGAGGATATTTTGGAGTCCCACCAGATATACAGTCCTGGAAGAAAAAATTGGCATGATAGGGCCCTCACTAGCATTTTTTGCTCGATTTTATCATACCCCCCAAAACATGACCCTGAAATGATAAAAAATACTGTGGCACCTTGTGGACATTGATGAGGAGGTGGGGGGGGGACCCCTGGAGTTGCAATAGGGGGTGGTCAGTCTGCCTGGAGCTATTGTGGTGGGTGTATGTTTTTTTTTATTTTGTCCTCCTGACATCTGCTTTTTTACCCTACTCACATGTGCTTTGTGGTAGGTTTGTGCTGCAGTGCCTGGCCCTAAAGAGGATGTTGCTGCTACTGTAGCCTTGTACAAGGCAGGGAAGTGTAATAAAGAAATAGCTGAAACTACAGGGCTGGCACTATGAAGTGTGCAAGGATGGATGAAGCACTTTGTTGACCATTATGGCATTGACATTCCTACCTAGAAGAAATGACCTTGTATCACTTCCCAATGCACTCTGAAGATTATCCAACATCAGTTAGACAAGAGTCCACATATTTCAGCACAACAGTTAAAGTAAGGCAACCTAGGCTATGTGGTCATGTGTCTGTACGTATTATTTGTAACCAACTTCATGGTGAGGTATATGCATTGCAAGAATCCGCTTCTGACAGACCGCCAGTGCAAGAATAGAGTCACATTTGTCAAGAAATATTTGCAGTGGGATAATTAAAAGTGGAAGAAAGTGTTGTGGTCTGGTTAGGCTACATTTGATGTAACCAGTAGCTGTCAAAGCAAAGTGAACCAGAGGTCAGGTAGTGACCAGTACAACCCTAAGTACGTTTAAGCAACTGTAAAATTTCCAAACTCACTAATGGTTTGGGGGCTTTTAGCTATAATGGTGTTGGAAGTCTTGTATTTTTACCTTGAATTGTGACTATGAATCAGAATCAATACATAGAGGTGTTATGTGATGAATTCCCTGACTTTTGAGAAGACAGGTTGAGTGATATTTTTGTGCAAGATGATGCACCATGCCACACTGCTAAATTGATGCGCAATTGGTTTGCATTTTGTGGTGTGACATACATTTAGGACTGGCCTGGTAACTCACCTGACTTTAGCCCTGTTGAGAACTTGTGGTGTATTATAAAGTCAGTTGTGTGGATGGGATATATCCCTTATTCCTAAGCTCCAGGCTGCCATCCAGGGTTTTTGGGACAACTTTGACCCTATATATCTTCATCATCTTGCAGCATCTGTTCCCAAGTGCCTTCAGGAATGTATTAAGGCCAAGGGACATCATACAATGTACTAAAGGGGGGGGAGTACCTATTTTATCTTGTTTATTGATAATTGTATATGTTGCGTCACACTGTAAGTAGAGCATGCCACTTTTTTCCATTGGGACTGTATATACAGATGCTCCTTACATACGTGTTTGTGCGTTCAGTTCTGACCAACTGGTTGTATCTCGAAATAGATGTAAGTCAGACATATGTCAGCATGGCATGTAGAATTTATATACTGTACCTGTACAACTTTCTTTTATCTTACCCAATTTCTATCATGATTATTTCATTTTTTATTAATGAGCTATATCATATGATTCTGTAGTTTCTTCTCACCTTTTATTTAAGATTCTTTAGTTCATGGATTGATTTATCCAAGCTTTCAATGAACTTTTCGGCAGCTCCTTCATCTGTGACTCTAACATTGTGCAAGCTATATCTTCTTTGAAATTTGTTGAACCATCAGACTTACTTTAAAGTTCTCGATGTAATTCTCTCGTGCTTGCTCCTTCAAAGTCTCGAAAAGACTTCTAGCCTTCACCTGATTTGTTAGGAAGCTTAGTGGCACATATTTTTGGATTTGATCTACCATCCACAGAATCAACACCTCTTCCATTTTCTGGGTTGCTTTCTTATTATCGTAGACTTCTTACTTTCTGAACCTTTCACTACTTCATATATTTTTTCTTTGTTCTTTAGAATTGTGGAGACCATTGAATGGTACAAATCTAGTCATGTGCAATCTCATTGATTTGTTTTCCTCCTTCATATTGGGTGATTAACTTCAATTCAGTTTCAAATCGAGAATCTTCCTTGGCTTCTTGCCAGATCTGTCAATATGTGATGGGTTTTCTTCTTGCTCATTATCTTCTTTGGGGTTTAATGCAAAATTGGTTTAATCCAGCAAGAAAATTTGGTAGATTCAATTGAATAATATGCACATACTGAATGGTAATTGAGAGTGAGAACTGAGAGAGATGCTTTGATGTACACAATGCCGGGATCGTCTAACATTCACTATTGTGCGCACACAGCTGTTAGCACTGGCCGACATACAACCAAGAGTAGTTTTTATTTATTTTTTATTTATTATACTTTGTTGCTGTCTCCTGCGTTAGTGAGGTAGCGCAAGGAAACAGATGAAAGAATGGCCCAACCCACACACATACACATGCATATACATACACGTCCACACACGCACATATATATACCTATACATTTGAACATATACATATATATACATACACAGACATTTACATAAATACACATGTACATAATTCATGATTGCTGATTTCATTCATTCCTGTTGCCACCCTGCCACACATGAAATGACATCCCCCTCCCCCTGCATGCGTGCGAGGTAGCACTAGGAAAAGACAACAAAGGCCACATTTGTGCACGCTCAGTCTCTAGCTGTCATGTATTATGCACTGAAACCACAGCTCCCTTTCCACATCCAGGCCCCACAGAACTTTCCATGGTTTATCCCAGACGCTTCACATGCCCTGGTTCAATCCATTGACAGCACGTTGACCCCAGTATACCACATCGTTTCAGTTCACACTGTTCCTTGCACGCCTTTCACCCCCCTGCATGTTCAGACCCCGATCGCTCAAGATCATTTTCACTCCTACTTTCCACCTTCAATTTGGTCTCCCACTTCTCGTTCCCTCTACTTCTGACACATATATCCTCTTGGTCAATCTTTCCTGACTCATTCTCTCCATGTGACCAAACCATTTCAAAACATCCTCTTCTACTCTCTCAACCATACTCTTTTTATTACCACACATCTCTCTTACCCTTTCATTACTTACTCGATCAAACCACCTCACACTACATATTGTCTTCAAACATCTCATTTCCAGCACATCCCCCTCCTCTGCACAACTCTGTCTATAGCCCATGCCTCGCAACCATATGACATTGTTGGAACCACTATTCCTTCAAACATACCAATTTTTGCTTTGCGAGATAATGTTCTTGCCTTCCACACATTTCTCAATGCTCCCAGAACCTTCACCTCTTCCCCACCCTGTGATTCATTTCCATTTCCATGGTTCCATCCACTGCCAAATCCACTCCCAGATATCTAAAACACTTTTCTTCCTCCAGTTTTTATCCATTCAAACTTACCTCCCAATTGACTTGTACCTAATAACCTTACTCTTATTCACATTTAGTCTCAGCTTCCCTCTTTCACACACTTTACCAAACTCAGTCACCAGCTTCTGCAGTTTCTCACCCGAATCAGCCACCAGTGCTGTATCATCACTTCCCAAGCCCTCTCATTCACAACAGACTGCATACTTGCCCCTCTCTCCAAAACTCTTGCATTCACCTCCCTAACAACCCCATCCATAAACAAATTAAACAACCATGGAGACATCACGCACCCCTGCCACAAACCGACATTCACTGAGAACCAATCACTTTCCTTTCTTCCTACTCGTACTCATGCTTTACATCCTCGATAAGAATTTCTCACTGCTTCCAGCATCTTGCCTCCCACACCATATATTCTTAATACCTTCCATGGAGTATCACTATCAACTCTATCATATGCCTCTTCCAGATCCATAAATGCTACATACAAATCCATTTGCTTTTCTAAGTATTTCTCACGTACATTCTTCAAACAAACACCTGATCCACACATCCTTTACCACTTCTGAAACCACACTGCTCTTCCCCAATCTGATGCTCTGTACATGCTTTCACCCTCTCAGTCAATACCCTCCCATATAATTTCACAGGAATACTCAACAAACTTATACCTCTGTAATTTGAGCACTCACTTTTATCCCGTTTGCCTATGTACAATGGCACTGTGCATGCATTCCGCCAATCCTCAGGTACCTCACCATGAGTCATACATGCATTAGATATCCTTACAAACCAGTCAACAACACAGTCACCCCCTTTTTTGATAGATTCCACTGCAATACCATCCAAACCCGCTGCCTTGCCGGCTTTCATCTTCCACAAAGCTTTTACTACCTCTTCTCTGTTTACCAAATCATTCTCCCTAACCCTGTCACCTCGCACACCACCTCGACCAAAACACCCTATATTTGCCACTCTTTTACCTAACACATTCAACAAACCTTCAAAATACTCACTCCATCTCCTCACATCACCACTACTTGTTATTACCTCCCCATTAACCCCCTTCACCGAAGTTCCCATTTATTCTCTTGTCTTACGCACTTTATTTACCTCCTTCCAAAACATCTTTTTATTCTTCCTAAGATTTAATGATACTCTCTCACCCCAACTCTCATTTGCCCTCTTTTTCACCTCCTGCACCTTTCTCTTGACCTCCTGCCTCTTTCTTTTATACATCTCCCATTATTTCCCTGCAAAAATTGTCCAAATGCCTCTCTCTTTTCTTTCACTAATAATCTTTCTTATTCATCCCACCACTCATTACCCTTTCTAATCAACCCACCTCCCACGTTTCTTGTGCCACAAGCATCTTTTGTGCAAGCCATCACTGCTTCCCTAAATACATCCCATTCCTCCCCCACTCCCCTAATGTCCTTGTTCTCACCTTTTTCAATTCTGCTCTCAGTCTCTCCTGGTACTTCCTCACACAAGTCTCCTTCCCAAGCTTACTTACTCTCACCACTCTCTTCACCCCAACATTCTCTCTTCTTTTCTGAAAGCTTCAAAAAATCTTCATCTTCGCCTCCACAAGATAATGATCAGGCATCCCTCCAGTTGCACCTCTCAGCACATTAACATCCAAAAGTCTCTCTTTCATGTGCCTATCAATTAACACGTAATCCAGTAATGCTCTCTGGCCATCTCTCCTACTTACATACATATACTTATGTATATCTCTCTTTTTAAACCAGGTATTCCCAATCACCAGTCCTTTTTCAGCACACAAATCTACAAGCTCTTCACCATTTCCATTTACAACACTGAACACCCCATGTACACCGATTATTCCCTCAACTGCCACATTACTCACCTTTGCATTCAAATCACCCATCACTGTAACCTGGTCTCGTGCATCAAAACTATTAACACGCTCACTCAGCTGCTCCGAAAACACTTGCCTCTCATGATCTTTCTTCTCATGCCCAGGTGCATAGGCACCAATAATCACCCATCTCTCTCCATCCACTTTCAGTTTTACCCATATCAATGGAGAGTGTACTTTTTTACACTCCATCACATACTCCCACCACTCCTGTTCCAGGAGTAGTGCTACTCCTTCCCTTGCTCTTGTCCTCTCACTAACCCCTGACTTTACTCCCAAAACATTCCCAAACCACTCTTCCCCTTTACCCTTGAGCTTCATTTCATTCAGAGCCAAAACGTCCAGGTTCCTTTCCTCAAACATACTATGTATCTCTCCTTTTTTCTCATCTTGGTTACATACGCATACATTTAGACACCCTAATCTGAGCCTTCGAGGAGGATGAGCACTCCCCGCTTGACTCCTTCTTCTGTTTCCCCTTTTAGAAAGTTTTTATTTTCATATATTTTTCAATCTATATATTTTTCTGGTCGTATGTATGGATAGTTGTAAGTTGTATAGTTTGTAAAACGGAGAGCATCTGTACATGTTGCAGTTAAAACCTGAAATCAGTCAGAACTAGTTTCAACTAGTTAGAACCCGTTGAACCAAAGGAGGGAGGGTAAAACACAAAATGCAGAACTGGAGTGTTTTTATACCCAGTTTTACCTAAACATTTCTGTTAATACTAGTTTCAACAACTGCTTCATATCCAGTTTTACCTAAACATTTCTGTCAAAACTAGTTTCAACAACTGCTTTGTTTGAAAGTCCTAACGTAACCTTGCCTTTGTTATCTTGACATTTTGTGTTTTCTCCAACATCCTCAGGTGCAATACGTTCTGACTACTTAAAACTAGTTCTGACTGATTTCAGGTTTTAACTGCAACATATATATGACTGAAGAATTCTGTTTGATTCTTAAACATGATCTTTTACTACAGAATCAGTGCCAAATATTGGTTGTTAGGTGCTACAATAGAAGGAAAAACAAGCAGGAGTTGGGGATTGTATTCTTTACATGTGTTTCTGCTGAACAGTCTTCATCAGAAGAACAAATGACACACTGAGGCTACAAGCTATTCATACAAATCTTGAGACTCAATAGGGGGGGTGGAGGTATGTCGGGCCCATTGATTGGTCTGATGGAACTGTCCTCTCTTCCATAACTCTCCAAGCTATATATCTGTCTATCTCTCTGATTCTTGTTCCCTCTGGAAACTCCCATAAAAGGATGGCCCCAGCAGAAGAGTCTCCACTTATCTCTGTCCTTTCAAAACCCCCTCGCATACACCATTTCATGCATTCTTTCCCCATTTCTCTCCATCCTGTACTCTATCACTTTATTTCGTCAATCCACAGGTGGTCTTCCTCTCACATCAACCCATTTAATCTTGCTTTCTTTCCAACCCACTTTACCATTCCACAATTCATTCCCTTTATATTCCATATCATGCCAGATCTCTCATTCACCTCCTTATCTTTTTCTTTGTTGTGTACCATGTGATCCTCTCAAATATCGTATTAACACAGCCTAGATTTTTGACCTCTGACTCACCCCATGTCCATCTTTCTTCTGAATAGGTCAGGTTTGGGAGGGCTGTGCTCTCCCTTAATCCAGTCTTCACTACCATACTAACACCTTTACCCTTCACTGGTCTGTGAAGGGACCCATTGACTCTTTTACCCTGTGCTGCTTATCTCTCTTATCTCTCTTTCCACATCACGAAACTTACCCAAGATAGGTCCCAAATACTTAAATTCTGTCTCATCTTCCAGTCTTTCTCCCTCAATTTCTATAACACTGTTTAGTACATTTTCTTTTCTTACTCTGTAGGGCTTTTTCAAAATCTTTACATTCACTTTGTTTCCTTTGAAGCACCATTACTTTACTCTGATTCACATTTACTTTCAATCGCTTATGCCGACAAGTATCATGAAATGCACTTGCAGTCTTTTGCAGTTCCTCTTCACTCTCAACAATCAACACAGTATCACCCACAAACAGGCCTGTCACTAGCCTCCATACCTCACCACCACTCTCCATCTCTTTACCTCTTTTTTCCTAGGTTTGCTTTCATCTCTCATGATGCCATCCATTTATATGTTTAAGAGCCTTTGTGAATTCACACAGCCCTGCTTTACAGGCGCATTTATACTGAAACTTTTTCTTAACTCTGTATCCACTCTTTCACACCATTCATCTGTTTTTTGCCCTACCCATATATTCTTAACACATCCCATAAACCATTCCACTTACCTCTGTCATATGCTTTTTCCAGATTCATAAAAGCTGCACACAGCTTAAGTAGAGGCTTTCCATGTTCACTCTCTGCAAAAATCTGATCCTCACATCCCCTACCATTGCTAAGACCCCCTTGCTCCTCACTTATTCTGCATTCAGTCACTTCTATCATTCTTTCAGTCTACATTCATGTGTAAACTTGTCCTTATGTACTTACCAGACTTTTTCCCCTTTAACTGCTACACACATCCTCAGCTTCTTTTTCTTTGAATAAAGGAACAATAATAGCTTTCACCTAATCCTTAGGCATAACCTTCTGCTTCCATGCTGAATTACATGCAACATTTTTTCCTCCATACTTCATCATTTCACCTTTAATTCCATCCATTCTAAGTGCCTTTCCTACCTTCACCATCATAATTGCCCTTTTTGCATAGCCTTTTTGCTGAAGGCCCCTGCAGTTGTATCCTTAACCCTCAATCCTCCATACCCATGCATCTAACTACTGCTGCCTCACCTTCTTCCCCATTCATCTGTTCTTCAGAATATTCTCTCCAAATTCCTTTCAATTTCCTTTTTTTTCAGCAACTCCCCTTCTAAACATGCACTGGCATTTATGCTACTGCTCTGGCCGACAATATGCTGCTTGACTTATGTTCATGTTGGGTTTCAGATGATGTGTATTATCCCAAAGTTTTCCTGGCCTTTTTATTTTTCTATCCATGCCTTAATGTATGATTCTTGCCTTGCATTACTGGGGCAAATGGCCTTTTTTGTCTGTGCAGATGAATAACAAATTTATAAGTTTGTGGTTAGGAACATCAGCCCGGTGTTCATTGGTTTTCATTACAATCCCACATACAGTTTCTCCAAAATACAACCTGCTTTAGACATTTCAAGGAATCTTATAGACTATCTTGTTCTCATATCTACCTTACCTTATCTTCAGGTTGTTCATCTTAGTCTGTAATGTTGTAGGTATCTTTGTAGGTGTTTCCTGAAGTTCAGTACCACCATATATCTTTGTTAATTGATGTTTTTTTGTCATTAATTTCCTTTGCCTTGGTCCTGAGTTTTATTATTAAGTCCTGGATAGTCCAGCTTCATAAATACCTCAGTTAAGTGTGCCACCTTGTCTTCAAGGTATTCCAGGCAGCAAAACCTTAGAGCTCAAAGGAAAAAGATCTTATGATGTACCACATTTTGCAGTATTAATATCTTCTGAAGATCTGTTCTCCTTGATCTAACAGTGACCATGTCATCAGCATAATGCAACCAGGTCCTTCCTCTATTGAGCAGGTGCGTGTAGTGGTCCTCTTCCAGGGTTTCCATAAAGAGGTAGGCCATCACTCCACTTTAAGGTGAACCAATGGCCAAGCTGTTGTGTCCCTGGTATTTATACTTGAACGGTCCAAACTTGACACATTAGGACAAGGTGCATATAGTCATTCCTTCTGCCTGTATATCCTTGATTAGTGTACTCCTATCTGTCTAATTTATATTTATTGGTAATATGTTTACTGTTGTCTTAAGATTTTATTATTTTGCTTTGTTGCTGTCTCCCGCGTTAGCGAGGTAGCGCAAGGAAACAGACGAAAGAATGGCCCAACCCGCCCACATACACATGTATATACATACACATCCACACACGCAAATATACATACCTATACATCTCACTGTACACCTATATATACACACACAGACATATACATATATACACATGTACATAATTCATACTGTCTGCCTTTATTTGTTCCCATTGCCACCTCGCCACACATGGAATAACAACCCCCTCCCCCCTCATGTGTGTGAGGTAGCGCTAGGAAAGACAACAAAGGCCCCATTTGTTCACACTCAGTCTCTAGCTGTCATGTAATAATGCACCGAAACCACAGCTCCCTTTCCACATCCAGGCCCCACACACTTTCCATGGTTTACCCCAGACGCTTCACATGCCCTGGTTCAATCTATTGACAGCACGTCGACCCCGGTATACCACATCGTTCCAATTCACTCTATTCCTTGCACGCCTTTCACCCTCCTGCATGTTCAGGCCCTGATCACTCAAAATCTTTTTCACTCCATCTTTCCACCTCCAATTTGGTCTCCCACTTCTTGTTCCCTCCACCTCTGACACATATTTCCTCTTGGTCAATCTTTCCCCACTCATTCACTCCATGTGACCAAACCATTTCAAAACACCCTCTTCTGCTCTCTCAACCACACTCTTTTTATTTCCACACATCTCTCTCACCCTTACATTACTTACTCGATCAAACCACCTCACACCACATATTGTCCTCAAACATCTCATTTCCAGCACATCCACCCTCCTGTGCACAACTCTATCCATAGCCCACGCCTCGCAACCATATAACATTGTTGGAACCCCTATTCCTTCAAACATACCCATTTTTGCTTTCCGAGATAATGTTCTCGACTTCCACACATTCTTCAAGGCTCCCAGAATTTTTGCCCCCTCCCCCACCCTATGATTCACTTCCGCTTCCATGGTTCCATCCGCTGCCAGATCCACTCCCAGATACCTAAAGCACTTTACTTCCTCCAGTTTTTCTCCATTCAAACTTACCTCCCAATTGACTTGACCCTCAACCCTACTGTACCTAATAACCTTGCTCTTATTCACATTTATTCTTAACTTTCTTCTTTCACACACTTTACCAAACTCAGTCACCAGCTTCTGCAGTTTCTTACATGAATCAGCCACCAGCGCTGTATCATCAGTGAACAACAACTGACTCACTTCCCAAGCTCTCTCATCCACAACAGACTGCATACTTGCCCCTCTTTCCAAAACTCTTGCATTCACCTCCCTAACAACCCCATCCATAAACAAATTAAACAACCATGGAGACATCACACACCCCTGCCGCAAACCTACATTCACTGAGAACCAATCACTTTCCTCTCTTCCTACACATACACATGCCTTACATCCTTGATAAAAACTTTTCACTGCTTCTAACAACTTGCCTCCCACACCATATATTCTTAAAACCTTCCACAGAGCATCTCTATCAATTCTATCATATGCCTTCTCCAGATCCATAAATGCTACATACAAATCCATTTGTTTTTCTAAGTATTTCTCACATACATTCTTCAAAGCAAACACCTGATCCACACATCCTCTACCACTTCTGAAACCACACTGCTCTTCCCCAGTCTGAAGCTCTGTACATGCCTTCACCCTCTCGATCAATACCCTCCCATATAATTTACCAGGAATACTCAACAAACTTATATCTCTGTAATTTGAACACTCACTCTTATCCCCTTTGCCTTTGTACAATGGCACTATGCAAGCATTCCGCCAATCCTAAAGCACCTCACCATGAATCATACATACATTAAATAACCTTACCAAGCAGTCAACAATACAGTCACCCCCATTTTTATTAAATTCCACTGCAATACCATCCAAACCTGCTGCTTTGCCGGCTTTCATCTTCCGTAAAGCTTTTACTACCTCTTCTCTATTTACCAAATCATTTTCCTTAACCCTCTCACTTTGCACACCACCTCCACCAAAATACCCTATATCTGCCACTCTATCATCAAACACATCCAACAAACCTTCAAAATACTCACTCCATCTCCTTCTCACATCACCACTACTTGTTATCACCTCCCCATTAGCCCCCTTCACTGAAGTTCCCATTTGCTCCTTGTCTTACGCACTTTATTTACCTCCTTCCAAAACAACTTTTTATCCTCCCGAAAATTTAATGATACTCTCTCACCCCAACTCTCATTTGCCCTCTTTTTCACCTCTTGCACCTTTCTCTTGACCTCCTGTCTCTTTCTTTTATACCTCTCCCACTCATTTGCATTTTTTCCCTGCAAAAATCGTTCAAATGCCTCTCTCTTCTCTTTCGCTAATAATCTTACTTCTTCATCCCACCACTCATTACCTTTTCTAATCAACCCACCTCCCACGCTTCTCATGCCACAAGCATCTTTTGCGCAAGCCATCACTGCTTCCCTAAATACATCCCATTCCTCCCCCACTCCCCTTACCTCCTTTGTTCTCACCTTTTTCCATTCTGTACTCAGTCTCTCCTCTCCTGTCTTAAGATATAATGATTTTTATCACTAATTATTGTGATAGATATGCAAGCCAGGCAAGGAGAGGGTGAAGTATGCTGAGAGGAGTAGGAGAAAAAGATCTGGATATTTACCTTTAGATGGTTTTAACTAAATTGTGAAAGTGAGTGAAGAGAGATTGCCCAAAGCTTTTATAGAAGTAAACGGATGATTAATCTTTGTGGAGATGCTAAAAGGCTAAGGTGTACGACAGAAAAAGAAAACAAGGTGACCAACCAAGATATTAAGTTATTATATGAAGCCTCTGATGTGTATAACACTAACCCATTATTGATTATGGTCATCTGGCCTAGCATTTATATCTTTTGAATATTGAGATGTTGACTTTCAATATTATTATAGGAGATTAGTAAACCTTTGTGAGATTGATGAGCATAATTTTCATCATGATCATTTAGTACCTTGCAAACTGGTATATAGTACATCTCATGTAGCAGGAGCAATCAAACAGTGGATTGGGGTATAGAGATTTAGTAGAAGGAAAAAGAACTTCACTTCAGCCAGGTTAATCTCTGCTACGCAGTAGCACAGCTAAAGTCATCTGGGACAGTGCTGCTCTAGAGGAAAGTTAGTGTAAAAGCTGCACATGGGTGACTGCTGAAGTTCCTCATGGTTTGAAAAGGGAAATGGAGCAAATCATGCCAAGTTGGAAGTGACAGAGAAAGATTGAGGTCAGAGAATCCTGAGGTGACAGAAACAGTGTATGTATAATAGGAGGGGTCACTGGTGAAAAATAGGTCAAGCGTATAGAGGGAGTGGGCATGACAATAAGGAACTTGTATGTGGTGTATATGTGTTCCAAATTGTTAAGGAAGGAAAGAAACAAGGCTTCCTCTCTGCTGCGATCATCCCAAGTACAACCTAATCAGTTACTGAGATGTGCATTGAAATTCCTTGCATAGGTGATATCAGCACATGGATATGAAGAGAGCAAAGTATTTGTGGCAAGAGTTCATGTACTCGCAGAGCTGCACTTAGGGTGAGGAATAAGAGGTGAAATACAGAAAATGTGAAAGCGTAGTTGTAGGTGATAAAGACATTCTGAGCCAGACTTTTTTCAGTGTTAGGAGAATCTAGAACCATGAGGTGAGCAGTGGATGTTTTTGTTCTAAACACAGTGATTACAGTTACAGATTTGATAGTGCAGAGTAAATGCATGCTTTGACCAGTTGCTTTCAGAGAGAATCTGCAGATCAAGGGAGCAGGAAGACAGATGGTGTTCAGGATAGGGGAGGGTGGATTTGTGACTATGAATGCTGCATAAATGGATAAAGAAAGGGCAAGATCTTGGAGCAGTTTTGGAAGAGATGGGGTAGATGTAGATTATTGATGCATATATATTTTAGGAGTGCAAATGTAACTATATTTATTGTCTGTTTTACTTTGTCACTGTCTCCCGCATTAGCAATTAGCAAGGTAGTTCAAGGAAACAGATGAAAGAATGGCCCAACCCACCCACATACACATGTATATACATACACGTCCACACACGCACATATACATACCTATACATCTCAGCGTATACATATATATACACACACAGACATATACATATATACACATGTACATAATTCATACTGTCTGCCTTTATTCATTCCAGTCGCCACCCCGCCACACATGAAATAACAACCCCCTCCCCCCGCATGTGCACGAGGTAGCGCTAGGAAAAGACAGCAAAGACCACATTCATTCACACTCAGTCTCTAGCTGTCATGTATAATGCACTGAAACTACAGCTCCCTTTCCACATCCAGGACCCACACAACTTTCCATGGTTTACCCCAGATGCTTCACATGCCCTGGTTCAATCCATTGACAGCACATTGACCCAAGTATACCACATTGTTCCAATTCACTCTTCTTCCTTGCATGCCTTTCACCCTCCTGCATGTTCAGGCCCCGATCACTCAAAATCTTTTTCACTCCATCTTTCCACCTCCAATTTGGTCTCCAACTTCTCTTTGTTCCCTCCACCTCTGACACATATATCCTCTTGGTCAATCTTTCCTCTTTCATTCTCTCCATGTGACCAAAGCATTTCAAAACACCCTCATGTGCTCTCTCAACCACACTCTTTTTATTACCACAAATCTCTCTTACCCTAGTATTACTTACTTGATCAAACCACCTCACACCACATATTGTCCTCTAACATCTCATTTCCAGCACATCCACCCTCGTCAGCACAACTCTATCTATAGCCCACGCCTCGCATCCATATAACATTGTTGGAACCGTTATTCCTTCAAACATACCCACTTTTGCTCTCCGAGATAATGTTCTCTGACTTCCACACATTCTTCAACGCTCCCAGAACTTTCACCCCCCTCCCCCACCCTATGATTCACATCCGCTTCCATGGTTCCATCCGCTGCTTAATCCACTCCCTGAAATCTAAAACACTTCACTTCCTCCAGTTTTTCTCCATTCAAACATACCTCCCAGTTGACTTGTGCCTCAACCATACTGTACCTAATAACCTTGCTCTTGTTCACATTTACTCTCAGGTTTCTTCTTTCACACACTTTACCAAACTCAGTCACCAGCTTCTGCAGTTTCTCACCCAAATCAACCACCAGCGCTGTATCATCAGCGAACAACAACTGACTCACTTCCCAAGCTCTCTCATCCACAACAGACTGCATAATTGCCCCTCTTTCCAAAACTCTTGCATTCACCTCCCTAACAACCCCATCCATAAACAAATTAAACCCATGGTGACATCACACACCCCTGCCACAAACCAACATTCACTGAGAACCAATCACTTTCCTCTCTTCCTACATATACACATGCCTTACATCCTCGATAAAACTTTTCACTGCTTCTAACAACTTGCCTCCCACACCATATATTCGTAATACCTTCCACAGAGCATCTCTATCAACTCTATCATATGCTTTCTCCAGATCCATAAATGCTATATACAAATCCATTTGCCTTTCTAAGTATTTCTCACATACATTCTTCAAAGCAAACACCTGATCCACACATCCTCTACCACTTCTGAAACCACACTGCTCTTCCCCAATCTGATGCAAATCTAACTAAATATGCTATTTATAGGTTCGAAGTTTGAATTTTAGTCATCTGATGGGTGGAGGTGTACTACATACTAAGATGTGGATTGTTGACAGCCAGCACATATATCTTGGGAGTGCAAATATGGACTGGCGATCTCTTACTCAGGTAAGCATACTATCTCTCTATTTATATCTGTTATGCAGATAAATATGATGCCTACTCCCTCAGGAAACTCCCATCAATGGGATGACCACAGCAAAATGGTCTCGACTTATCCCTGTCCTTACATGCCTCCCTCGCATACACCATTCCATTCATTCTTCAACCATTTCTCTTATTCCAGTACTCCTCCACTCTATTTCTCCTTGTGGTCTTCCTCTAACACCAACCCTTTAATTGTACTATCATACATTCTTCTTGTATACTCCCCATTTTGCATTCTTTTCTCATGCCCAAACTGAAAGTATTAGGTTTCACCCACTTTGCCACTCCACAATTCATTCCCTTTGCATTCCTTGCCATACCATATCTTTCATGCACCCCAAATTAATTTCTTTCCTCATGCCATCTAGTCATATCTCATGCTTCTCTCAAATATCTCATTTTCACTTATATCAAGTCCACATTTCAGCTGCATAGGTCAGGGTCATGAGGATAATGCTCTCCCTTAATCCATTCTTCACTTCCATACTTACACCTCTACTCTTCCTTATTCTGTAAAGGGATTCAGTGACTCCTCTACTCTGTTCTACTTTCTGCCTTATCTGTCTAACTATATCTATCACTATTTATATCTCTGATGCTCCTTCCCTCCAGGAACTCCTATCAAGGGGTCTCCACTTAATCCTGTCCTTACATGCCTCCCTCGCATCTACTATTCCACGATTTCTTCTACCATTTCTCTCCCTCCAGTATTCCTCCCCCATTTGCTCATGTCTCAAGCAGTCTTTCTATCACACTAACCCCTTTGATTGTACTATCATACACTCTCCTTGTGAAATCCCAGTCTTGCATTCTTTCCACATGCCCAAACCACCTCTAAGTATTTTGTTTCACCCATTCTACTACTCAACTATTCATTACCTTTGCATTCCCTGTTATACCACATCTCTCATACACCCTTTCATTTCTTTCTTCATTCCATCTAGTCACACCACATACTCTTCTCAAATAGCTCATTTCCACAGCCTGAATTGTTGGCCTCTGTGACTCATCTCATGTCCATGTTTCAGTTGCATAAGTCAGGGTTGGGGATACTATGCTATCCCTCATTATTGTATTAAGGGACCCAATGACTTCTACCTTTACTTCTCTCTCTCTTATCTCTCATTCCTTATCAGCAAAATTACCTAAGACGGCTTCTAGATATTTGAATTCTTTTATTTTTTTCATTTTTCTCCCCTATATTCAAAGCTCAATTTTGTACACTCTCTTCTTTTATTCTGTATGATTTTACAAAATCTATACTTTCATTCTGTTTCCTTTCAAACACTATTACTTAACTTTTATTTGCATTTACCTTCAGTTGCCATTACTAACACACATCATAAATTACACAACTTTCTGCAACTCCTCTTCACTTTCAGCAAACAACACAATATCATCCACAAACGGGCTTGCCACTAGCCACCGTATCTCACCACTGAACGCCATCTCTGCATCCCTTTTCTCTAGACTTGCTTCATCTCTTTTATCGCTCCATCCACATTATTTATCTTATTTATTCATTATACTTAATTGGTAGATATGATAGAGTTGATAGAGATGCTCTGTGGAAGGTATTAAGAATATATGGTGTGGGTGGCAAGTTGTTAGAAGCAGTGAAAAGTTTTTATCGAGGATCTAAGGCATGTGTACGTGTAGGAAGAGAGGAAAGTGATTGGTTCTCAGTGAATGTAGGTTTGCGGAAGGGGTGTGTGATGTCTCCATGGTTGTTTAATTTGTTTATGGATGGAGTTGTTAGGGAGGTGAATGCAAGAGTTTTGGAAAGAGGGGCAAGAATGAAGTCTGTTGTGGATGAGAGAGCTTGGGAAGTGAGTCAGTTGTTGTTCGCTGATGATACAGCGCTGGTGGCTAATTCATGTGAGAAACTGCAGAAGCTGGTGACTGAGTTTGGTAAAGTGTGTGAAAGAAGAAAGTTAAGAGTAAATGTGAATAAGAGCAAGGTTATTAGGTACAGTAGGGTTGAGGGTCAAGTCAATTGGGAGGTAAGTTTGAATGGAGAAAAACTGTAGGAAGTGAAGTGTTTTAGTTATCTGGGAGTGGATCTGGCAGCGGATGGAACCATGGAAGCGGAAGTGAATCATAGGGTGGGGGAGGGGGCAAAAATCCTGGGAGCCTTGAAGAATGTGTGGAAGTCGAGAACATTATCTTGGAAAGCAAAAATGGGTATGTTTGAAGGAATAGTGGTTCCAACAATGTTGTATGGTTGCGAGGCGTGGGCTATGGATAGAGTTGTGCGCAGGAGGGTGGATGTGCTGGAAATGAGATGTTTGAGGACAATGTATGGTGTGAGGTGGTTCGATCGAGTAAGTAATGTAAGGGTAAGAGAGATGTGTGGAAATAAAAAGAGCGTGGTTGAGAGAGCAGAAGAGGGTGTTTTGAAATGGTTTGGGCACATGGAGAGAATGAGTGAGGAAAGATTGACCAAGAGGATATATTTGTCGGAGGTGGAGGGAATGAGGAGAAGTGGGAGACCAAATTGAAGGTGGAAAGATGGAGTGAAAAAGATTTTGAGTGATCGGGGCCTGAACATGCAGGAGGGTGAAAGGCGGGCAAGGAATAGAGTGAATTGGATCGATGTGGTATACCGGGGTTGACGTGCTGTCAGTGGATTGAATCAGGGCATGTGAAGCGTCTGGGGTAAACCATGGAAAGCTGTGTGGGGCCTGGATGTGGAAAGGGAGCTGTAGTTTTGGGCATTATTGCATGACAGCTAGAGACTGAGTGTGAACGAATGAGGCCTTTGTTGTCTTTTCCTAGCGCTACCCCGCACACATGAGGGGGGAGGGGGATGGTATTCCATGTGTGGTGGGGTGGCGATGGGAATGAATAAAGGCAGACAGTGTGAATTGTGTGCATGGGTATATATGTATGTGTCTGTGTGTGTATATATATGTGTACATTGAGATGTATAGGTATGTATATTTGCGTGTGTGGACGTGTGTGTATATACATGTGTATGGGGGTGGGTTGGGCCATTTCTTTCATATGTTTCCTTGCGCTACCTCGCAAACGCGGGAGACAGCGACAAAGCAAAGTAAATAAATAAATATACTTAATTGGTGTTTCCCTTGTCAGTGAGGTAGCACCACAAAACAGATGAAGAATGGCCCAACCACTCATATACACATATTTATGTACATAAATGCCCATACACACACATGTACCTACACATACATATCAGCATATTGCATATCTTATTATACTTAGTTGCTGTCTCCCGCGTTAGCGAGGTAGCACAAGGAAATAGACGAAAGAATGGCCCAACCCACCCACATACACATGCATGTACATAAACACCCACATGCACACATATACATACCTATACATTTCAACGTATATGTACATATGCATACACAGACATATACACATATACACATGTACCTATTCATACTTGCTGCCTTCATCCATTCCCATCGCCACCCTGCCAAACATAAAATGGCACCCCTCTCCTCCTGTGCGCGAGTTAGCACTAGGAAAAGACAACAAAGGCCACATTCGTTCACACTCAGTCTCTAGCTGTCATGTGTAATGCACTGAAGCCATAGCTCCCTTTCCATATCCAGGCCCCACAGAACTTTCCATGGTTTACCCCAGATGCTTCACATGCCCTGATTCAATCCATTGACAGCACATCGACCCTGATATCCACATCGTTCCAATTCACTCTATTCCTTGCATGCCTTTCACCCTCCTGTATGTTCAGGGCCGATTGCTCAAATTCTTTTTCACTCCATCCTTCCACCTCCAATTTGGTCTCCCACTTCTCATCGTTCCCTCCACCTCTGACACATATATCTTCTTTGTCAATCTTTCTTTACTCTTTCTCTCCATGTGACCAAACCATTTCAATACACCCTCTTCTGCTCTTTAACCACACTCTTTTTATTACCACACATCTCTCGTACCCTTTCAATATTTACTCGATCAAACCACCTCACACCACATATTGTCCTCAAACATCTCATTTTCAACACATCCACCCTCCTCTGCACAACCCTATCTATATCCTATGCCTTGCAACCATATAACATTGTTGGAACCACTATTCCTTCAAACATACCCATTTTTGCTCTCTAAGATATCATTCTCGCCTTCCACACATTCTTCAATGCTCCCAGAACCTTCACCCCCCCCTGCCCTGTGACTCACTTCTGCTAAATCCACTCCCAGATATCTAAAACACTTCGCTTCCTACAATTTTTCTCCATTCAAACTTACATCCCAATTAACTTTTCCCTCAACCTAACTTAACCTAATAACCTTATTCTCAGTCACATTTACTCTCAACTTTCTCCTTTCATGCACTTTTTGGAACTCAGTCACCAACCTCTGCTGTTTCTCACATGAATCAGCCACTAGAGCTGTATCATCAGCGAACAACAACTGACTCACTTCCCAAGTCCTCTCATCCACAACAGACTGCATACTCACCCCTTTCTCCAAAACACCTGCATTTGCTTCCCTAACCACCTCATCCATAAACAAATTAAACAACCATGGAGACATCACACACCCCTGCCGCAAACTGACATTCATTGGGAACCAATCACTCTCCTCTCTTCCTACTCGTACACATGCCTTGCATCCTTGGTAAAAACATTTCACTGCTTCTAACGATGTACCTCCCACACCATATACTCTTAAAACCTTCCCCAAAGCATCTCTATCAACCTTATCATATGCCTTCTCCAGATCCATAAATGCTACTTGCAAATCCATTTGTTTTTCTAAGTATTTCTCACATACATTCTTCAAAGCAAACACTTGATCCACACATCCTCTACCATTTTGGAAACTACACTGCTCCTCCCCAATCTGATGCTTTGTACATGCCCTCACCCTCTCAATCAATACCCTCCCATATAATTTCCCAGGAATACTCAACAAACTGATGCCCCTTTGCCTTTGTACATTGGCACTATGCATGCATTCTGCCAATCTTCAGGCACTTCACCATGATTCATACATACAGTGAATATCCTTACCACCCAATCAACAACACAGTCATCCCCTTTTTTAGTAAATTCCACTGGAATACCATTCAAACCTGCCTCCTTGCCAGATTTCATCTTTTGCAAAGCTTTCACTACCTCTTCACTCTTCACCAAACCATTTTCCCTGACCCTCTCACTTTGTACACCACCCCGTCCAAAATGCTATATCTGCAACTCTCTCATCAAACACATTTTACAAACC
Organism: Panulirus ornatus; assembly: GCF_036320965.1. Lineage (NCBI taxonomy): Eukaryota > Metazoa > Arthropoda > Malacostraca > Decapoda > Palinuridae > Panulirus > Panulirus ornatus. The sequence continues at coordinate 25,489,282 of NC_092252.1, read as the reverse complement.
TTCAAAATACTCACTCCATCTCCTTCCTGCTCCATCACTATCTGTTATCACTTCTCCACTTGCACTCCTCACCGATGTTCCCACTTGTTCTCTTATCTTACATGTGTTATTTACCTCCTTCCAAAACATCTTTGTATTCTCCTTAGACTTTTATCATATTCTCACACCAACTCTCGTTTGCCCTCTTTTTTAACTCTTGCACCTTTCTCTTGACCTCTTGCCACTTTCTTTTATATATCTACCAGTCATATGCACTATCGTCCAGATGCCTCTCTTTTCCCTTTCACTAACAATTTTACTTCTTTACCCCATCACTCACTACCCTTTCTGATCTGCCCACCTCCCACCTTTCTCATACTACATGCATCTTTTGTGCAAGTCATCACTGCTTCCCTAAATACATCCCATTCCTCACTCACTCCCCTCACGTCATTTGCTCTCACCTTTTGCCATTCTACACTCAGTCTCTCCTTATACCTCCTCACACAAGTCTCCTTTCCAAGCTCACTTACTCTCACCACTCTCTTCTCCCCAGCATTCTCTCTTCTTTTTGAAAGCCTATACAAATCTTCACCTTCGCCTCCACAAGATAGTGATCAGACATCCCTCCAGTTGCACCTCTCAGCACATTAACATCCAAAAGTCTCTCTTTTACAAGCCTATCAATTAATACATAGTTCATTAATGCCCATTGACCATGTCTCCCACTCACATACATATACTTATGTATATCTCTCTTTTCAAACCAGATATTCCCAATCACCAGTCTTTTTTCAGCACACAAGTCCACAAGCTCTCCACCATTTCCATTTACATCACTGAACACCCCATGTACACCAATTATATCCTCAATTGTCACATTACTCACCTTCACATTTAAATCACCCATCACTATAACCCACTCTCGTGCATCAAAACTGCTTATACACTCACTCTACTGCTCTCAGAACATTTGCCTCTCATGATCTTTCTTCTCATGACCAGGTGCATAGGCACTAACAATCATCCATCTCTCTCTGTCCACTTTCAGTTTTGCCCATATCAATCTAGAATTTACATTCTTACTATCTATCACATACTCCCACAACTCCTGCTTCAGGAGTATTTCTACTCCTTCCATAGCTCTTGTCCTCTTACCAACCCCTGGCTTTACTCCCAAGACTTTCCCAAACCACTCTTCCCCTTTACTCTTGAGCTTCATTTCACTCTATCCACATATATTTTTAAAAGCCATGGTGACATTACACAGCCCTGCCTCACACCTGCATGTATACCTAAACTTTTGCTGTTCTCCATCCACTCTTACACTGCATTTGCTCCTCTACAGAAGGCTTTCACACCATACAACAGTTGTCTACCTACCCCATATATCCTTAAAACATCACATAAAGCATTCCACTCAGCTCTGTCACATAGTTTCTCCAGATCCATAAAAGCTGCATACAACTTACATTTCGATAAACACTTTTCACATTCGTCTTTACCGCAAAAATCTGACCCACACATTCCCTACCTTTCCTGAAACCTCCTTCCTCTTCTTTTCTTCTGCATCCAGTCACTTGTATTACTCTATCAGTCAACATTCTTGCTTACACTTGTCCTGGTATATTCAACAGGCTTATTCTCCTATAATTGGTACATACATACTTAGCACCTTTTCCTTTGAATAAAGGAACAATAATAGCTTTCACCTAGTCCTCTAGCACAACCTTCTGCTTCCATGCTAAATTACATGTAAGATGCATCCACTCTACCATACTTTCTCCTCCATACTTCAACGTTTCAGCCACAATCCCATCCACTCCAGGTGCCTTTCTTACCTTCAGTCTCATTATTGCCCTTCTTACCTCCCTTTTTGCTACAGACCCTTGCAATTGTATCCCCTTCCTTCCATCCATGATACTCATTCATGTAACACCTAATGCCTCCCCTTTTCCCACATTCATCAGTTCTTCAAAATACTCTCTCTGTCTTCCTTTCACTTGCGCCTTTTGATTCAGCAACTTCCTTTCCTTACTTTTCACAATAACATTTCCACTCTTACATTCAGTTCTTTCTTTTTTCACCTCCTTCCAGTATAGTTTCTATCCCAAAGTTTTCACTTAACTTTCTTCCAAAATCTTCATCTACTCTCTCTTTGCTTTCCTCTGTCAGCTTCTTAACACTCCACGTACATATTTTATATTCTTTCCTCTTCCTTTGCTGAACTTTCACTGATGCTTTCCTATCAAGCAATCTACCATACCTTTTACTTCTCTTCCACAGCATTTCTTATCTTTTCTCTCCATCATGCACTGCCCATTTATTCCTGTATCTCATGACATTGTATCCAACTACTAATTCTACAATCTTTAATAGTATCTTTCTAAACATCTTGAACACCTCATTCACACATGATTGCATTCCTACATTCACTGCACTTCTATCTAAGCTTTCAGTTACCTTCCTTTCATACTCCTTCATGCAGTTTTTGTGATTCATCTTCTCACCTGCCAACACTTATACCTCTACATTCTTCCTTGTAGCATACCTCCTCATTTCCTTGACCTACATCCCCACAAGAACTGCAAAATTGTCAGTCCCTGAAGAATCCTCTTACAACTCTAGCATCTTGCACAGCCTTTCTTAATCTCTCATCCACTGCCACATAGTCAATCAAGGCCTTTTGCTCCTCTCTTCCATCTTTCTTCTTCCATGTATATCTGTGGATCATCTTGTGCTGAAAAAAGGTGTTTGCAGGGCATATACAACTCTCAGCACAAATATAGATCTACACGATAGCTTCCATTCTTATTTGCTCCAGGCACTCCCCATTTACCAACTATCTCACCAATTTCATTGCAACCCACTTTTGCATTAATACCACTCAATATGACTACTTTTCTCTCATTCTCAAAGCCATTTATACAGTCATTCAAATTTCTCCAGAAAATCTCCTTTTCATCCTTACTTCATACACTCTTCATATTCACAGGTGCATAAACACATGCCCATGCATACCTCACAGTTCCAGTCTTTCCCTTCACCCACACTGCTATTGATCCATTCCTTCCATGCTCTCCTTTACCTCTCCTTCCTTGTCACCAAACTTACCTAAGATAGCTCCCAAATTCTTTTACTTTTTATAGTCTTTCTCCCCAAATATCTATAACACAGATTAGTACACTCTCTTCTCTCTCTCTCTCTCTCTCTCTCTCTCTCTCTCTTTCTCTCTCTCTCTCTCTCTCTCTCTCTCTCTCTCTCTCTCTCTCTCTCTCTCTCTCTCTCTCTCTATAAGGCTTTGCAAAATCTATGCTTTTACTCTGTTTCCTTTTCCCACACCATTTAATTACTTTTACTCGCATTTACTATCAGTTGCCTACACTTGCCCACATCTTAAAAAAACATGCAGCCTTCTGCAACTCCTTTTCACTTTAAGTAAGCAATACAGTTGCAAACAGGCTTGTCACTAGCCCCAAACCTTGCCACCACACTTGATTATAGCACTGCCTTTCCCTAGCTTAGCTTTCATCTCTCTTATTACTCCAGCTTTACCTGTCTGTCTATATCTCTGATGTCCTTTCCTTCTGGGAACCCCCATCTTTATGGTGGCCACAGCAAAAGGGCCACCACTTATCCTTGTCAGTAAATGCCATCTCCACATTCACTCCATCCATTTATATCTTTGAATGAGGGTGACATTTGTGTAGTGTCACCCATATGTATCCTGAAACTTTTGCTCTCCTCTCCATCCACTCTTATGCATACAGTTGCTTTGCAATAGAAGCTTGCAATAGAAGAATCACTCAATCCAGTAATTGTTCCCCTACCCCATACATCCTTAAGTCATCCCATAAGGCATCCACTCGATTCTGTCATACACTTTCTCCAGATCTATAAAAGCTGCATGCAGTGTCTTACCTTTTGCAAGATAATCCACAGTCATTCTCACCACAAAAATCTGATCCACTCATCCCATATCTTTTCTAAAACCCTCCTTTGCTCCTCAAGTTTGGTGAATTCAATCACGTCCATCAATCAGTCACTCAGCACACAATCTTGCATAAACTTTTTCTGGTATACTTAACAGACTTATTTTCTTATAATTGCTACATACATCCTTAGCACTTTTTCCATTGTATAAAGGGAAAATAGTAGCTTTCACCTAATCATCAGGAACAATCTTTTCCTTCCATGCTAAATTGCATATCAAATGCATCCTTTCACACTTTCTCCTCCATGCTTCAACATTTCAGCCTTAGTTCCATCCACCCCAGGTGGCTTTCCTACCTTAAATTTTATTATCATTTTTTTTATCCCTTCTTGCTATAGGCTGCTACACTTTTATCCTTTCCCTTCCATCCTCTATACCCATACATGTAACAACTGCTGCCTCATCTCTCAAATTCATCACTTTTTCAAAATGCTCTTTCCATCTTCATTTCACTTCGTTCTATTGATTCAACAACTCCTCTTCCTTACTTCTCACATTTACATTTCTACTCTTCCATCCACCTCTTCATTTTTCACCTCCTTCTAGTACAGTATCTTATAAGGTAAGCATTAAGTGTGTTAGTTTGCCAGATGATGGATGAGATTCTTGTAATAAAGGATGAATACCTTTACAAGAAATAAGGATGATGCTCATCTTTATTACTCTTATTTTATAACAGTTATGTGAATCATTTGTATGTTCTGTTCGCCATTGTTATAATACAGAGGCAGGTGTTGATTCTGATTCAGGAACATGATTGTCCACTGCAGTCAAATTTTATGTAGTATTCTTGTTTTCAGGTGAAAGAAGTTGGCATAAAGATTAGCAACTGTTCCTGCTTAGCCAGTGACATGAACAAGATCTTTGAGGTAAAACCTTTATTTCTGTATCTGATATTGCTAGGAATGATGCTGCTTTTAAGAGAGTAGTAGATTTTTCTTGCTATAATTCATGTACATTAACACTTCATAAGAATTCATAATGAGAAAAAATTATTGAACAAAAAGAATGTATCACATATTTCTGTGATAGTTTGAAGAAATTTGGTAGCAGTTATTTATTATTTTATCTCTTATAAGAAATATTTCACTACAGTTATGGAGTAATTATTAAGGTTTTAGTGACAGTGTTGATAATGGAGATATTAGTGTCCATTTGAATAATCATCCTAGTATCCCAGTTTGCAAAGTGTAAAAATATGAAGCTCTTATGTAAGTATGGATGTTTCTTTCTCTCTTTAGCACTCTGAGCATGTGTTGAAGATGCATGAGAGTAATTTTCAGAGGCTGTTTACACTTGCTACTCCCCATGTGAATTGAGAATGGCATTAATGATAGTAGGTTTCTACCCATCTATTAGTACGTTTTATGAAATTTTGCTAGAGTGGTAGGTGTAGCACATGGCACTCACTGCATGTCATGCTTGATGAACAAAAGTGTTTTTTTTCCACCACCACTCCTTTTGTATAAATGTCAATCTGAGAATCAGGGATTGACTCCAACCATAAGTTAGTTTAGTTTTATTTGTTTCTTTGTTTATTCCATGTGTGTATCTTATTTCTCTTGGTATTTTTTTAAGTAGTCTTTCTAACTCTTTTGCAGGACTCATGTTTTCTGTATGTTCCCAGGAATTATTCGTGAAAGGATAGTTCTAGATCGTCCCCACTGGGATGCTTTCCTTTTCAAAAGTTATTTTTCATGCCTTCTCTGTGCTCTCATGTGTTTATTATCATGGTATATATCTTTCACTTTAACTTTTGAGACTATAGAGTTCAAGTTCTTTCAGCCTCTTGTGGAAGATCACATGCTTCAGACCATCAGGTTTGCTTTGAAGTGTTTCAGTATTCTTTATAACTTGATTATTTTCATTTATATAACTGCTGAGCTTTCAGTACAGCAATATTTCGTTTGCTTTTTATCTATATGTAACAATTTTATTAAATTCTTTATCATATAGCTCATTATTTTGCTTGAAAGTACCATCTTAACAATGTGCTTTGAATTCAAGTTTTTCATTTAAAGTAACACCAAAGTTGTTGCCATTTTCTTTGTGAAGTGTTTTAGATATCTGGGAATGGATTTGGCAGCGGATGGAACCATGGAAGCGGAAGTGAATCATAGGGTGGGGGAGGGGCGAAAATTCTGGGAGCCTTGAAGAATGTGTGGAAGTCGAGAACATTATCTCAGAAAGCAAAAATGGGTATGTTTGAAGGAGTAGTGGTTCCAACAATGTTGTATGGTTGTGAGGCGTGGCCTATTGATAGAGTTGTGCGCAGGAGGGTGGATGTGCAGGAAATGAGATGTTTGTGGTGTGAGGTGGTTTGATCAAGTAAGTAATAATAGGGTAAGAGAGATGTGTGGTAATAAAAAGATTGTGGTTGAGAGAGCAGAAGAGGGTGTTTTGAAATGGTTTGGTCATATGGAGAGAATGAGTGAGGAAAGATTGACCAAGAGGATATATGTGTCAGAGGTGGAGGGAACGAGGAGAAGTGGGAAACCAAATTGGAGGTGGAAAGATGGAGTGAAAAAGATTTTGAGTAATCGGGGCCTGAAAATGCAGGGGGGTGAAAGGCGTGCAAGGAATAGAGTGAATTGGAACGATGTGGTATATCGGTGTCGACGTGCTGTCAATGGATTGAACCAGGGCATGTGAAGCGTCTGGGGTAAACCATGGGAAGTCGTGTGGGGCCTGGATGTGGAAAGGGAGCTATGGTTTCGGTGCATTTTTACATGACAGCTAGAGACTCAGTGTGAATGAATGTAGCCTTTGTTGTCTTCCTAGCGCTACTCCATACACATGAGGGTGGAGGGGGCTGTTATTTCATGTGTGGCAGGGTGGCGATTGGAATGAATAAAGGCAGACAGTATGAATTATGTACATGTGTATATATTGATATGTCTGTGTGTGTATATATATGTATACATTGAGATGTATAGGTATGTATATTTGCGTGTGTGGACGTGTATGTATATACATGTGTATGTGGGTGGGTTGGGCCATTCTTTCGTCTGTTTCCTTGCGCTACCTCGCTAACGCTGGAGACAGCGACAAAGGAAAATATAATGATATAATATAATATATATATTTTTTTTTTTTTTTTTTTGCTTTGTCGCTGTCTCCCGCGTTTGCGAGGTAGCGCAAGGAAACAGACGAAAGAAATGGCCCAACCCACCCCCATACACATGTATATACATACGTCCACACACGCATATATACATACCTACACAGCTTTCCATGGTTTACCCCAGACGCTTCACATGCCCTGATTCAATCCACTGACAGCACGTCAACCCCGGTATACCACATCGCTCCAATTCACTCTATTCCTTGCCCTCCTTTCACCCTCCTGCATGTTCAGGCCCCGATCACACAAAATCTTTTTCACTCCATCTTTCCACCTCCAATTTGGTCTCCCTCTTCTCCTCGTTCCCTCCACCTCCGACACATATAACCTCTTGGTCAATCTTTCCTCACTCATTCTCTCCATGTGCCCAAACCATTTCAAAACAGCCTCTTCTGCTCTCTCAACCACGCTCTTTTTTTTTCCATACATCTCTCTTACCCTTACGTTACTTACTCGATCAAACCACCTCACACCACACATTGTCCTCAAACATCTCATTTCCAGCACATCCATCCTCCTGCGCACAACTCTATCCATAGCCCACGCCTCGCAACCATTCAACATTGTTGGAACCACTATTCCTTCAATTATTATTTTTATTATACTTTGTCGCTGTCTCCCGCGTTTGCAAGGTAGCGCAAGGAAACAGACGAAAGAAATGGCCCAACCCCCCCCCATACACATGTATATACATACGTCCACACACGCAAATATACATACCTACACAGCTTTCCATGGTTTACCCCAGACGCTTCACATGCCTTGATTCAATCCACTGACAGCACGTCAACCCCGGTATACCACATCGCTCCAATTCACTCTATTCCTTGCCCTCCTTTCACCCTCCTGCATGTTCAGGCCCCGATCACACAAAATCTTTTTCACTCCATCTTTCCACCTCCAATTTGGTCTCCCTCTTCTCCTTGTTCCCTCCACCTCCGACACATATATCCTCTTGGTCAATCTTTCCTCACTCATCCTCTCCATGTGCCCAAACCACTTCAAAACACCCTCTTCTGCTCTCTCAACCACGCTCTTTTTATTTCCACACATCTCTCTTACCCTTACGTTACTCACTCGATCAAACCACCTCACACCACACATTGTCCTCAAACATCTCATTTCCAGCACATCCATCCTCCTGCGCACAACTCTATCCATAGCCCACGCCTCGCAACCATACAACATTGTTGGAACCACTATTCCTTCAAACATACCCATTTTTGCTTTCCGAGATATATATATATATATATATATATATATATATATATATATATATATATATATATATATATATATATATTTTTTTTTTTTTTTGCTTTGTCGCTGTCTCCCGCGTTTGCGAGGTAGCTCAAGGAAACAGACGAAAGAAATGGCCCAACCCACCCCCATACACATGTATATACATACGTCCACACACGCAAATGTACATACCTACACAGCTTTCCATGGATTACCCCAGACGCTTCACATGCCCTGATTCAATCCACTGACAGCACGTCAACCCCGGTATACCACATCGATCCAATTCACTCTATTCCTTGCCCTCCTTTTTACCCTCCTGCATGTTCAGGCCCCGATCACACAAAATCTTTTTCACTCCATCTTTCCACCTCCAATTTGGTCTCCCACTTCTCCTCGTTCCCTCCACCTCCGACACATATATCCTCTTGGTCAATCTTTCCTCACTCATTCTCTCCATGTGCCCAAACCATTTCAAAACACCCTCTTCTGCTCTCTCAACCACGCTCTTTTTATTTCCACACATCTCTCTTACCCTTACGTTACTTACTCGATCAAACCACCTCACACCACACATTGTCCTCAAACATCTCATTTCCAGCACATCCATCCTCCTGCGCACAACTCTATCCATAGCCCACGCCTCGCAACCATACAACATTGTTGGAACCACTATTCCTTCAAACATACCCATTTTTGCTTTACGAGATAATGTTCTCGACTTCCACACATTCTTCAAGGCTCCCAGGATTTTCGCCCCCTCCCCCACCCTATGATCCACTTCCACTTCCATGGTTCCATCCGCTGCCAGATCCACTCCCAGATATCTAAAACACTTTACTTCCTCCAGTTTTTCTCCATTCAAACTTACCTCCCAATTGACTTGACCCTCAACCCTACTGTACCTAATAACCTTGCTCTTATTCACATTTACTCTTAACTTTCTTCTTTCACACGCTTTACCAAACTCAGTCACCAGCTTCTGCAGTTTCTCACATGAATCAGCCACCAGCGCTGTATCATCAGCAAACAACAACTGACTCACTTCAGAAGCTCTCTCATCCCCAACAGACTTCATACTTGCCCCTCTTTCCAAAACTCTTGCATTTACCCCCCTAACAAACCCATCCATAAACAAATTAAACAACCATGGAGACATCACACACCCCTGCTGCAAACCTACATTCACTGAGAACCAATCACTCTCCTCTCTTCCTACACGTACACATGCCATACATCCTCAATAAAAACTTTTCACTGCTTCTAACAACTTGCCTCCCACACCATATATTCTTAATACCTTCCACAGAGCATCTCTATCAACTCTATCATATGCCTTGTCCAGATCCATAAATGCTACCTACAAATCTATTTGCTTTTCTAAGCATACATTCTTCAAAGCAAACACCTGATCCACACATCCTCTACCACTTCTGAAACCACACTGCTCTTCCCCAATCTGATGCTCTGTACATGCCTTCACCCTCTCAATCAATACCCTCCCATATAATTTACCAGGAATACTCAACAAACTTATACCTCTGTAATTTGAGCACTCACTCTTATCCCCTCTGCCTTTGTACAATGGCACTATGCACGCATTCCACCAATCCTCAGGCACGTCACCATGAGTCATACATACATTAAATAACCTTACCAACCAGTCAATAATACAGTCACCCCCTTTTTTAATAAATTCCACTGCAATACCATCCAAACCTGCTGCCTTGCCGGCTTTCATCTTATGCAAAGCTTTTACCACCTCTTCTCTGTTTACCAAATCATTTTCCCTAACCCTCTCACTTTGCACACCACCTCGACCAAGACACCCTATATCTGCCACTCTGTCATCAAACACATTCAACAAACCTTCAAAATACTCACTCCATCTCCTTCTCATATCACCACTACTTGTTATCACCTCCCCATTTGCGCCCTTCACTGAACTTCCCATTTGCTCCCTTGTCTTACGCACTTTATTTACCTCCTTCCAGAACATCTTTTTATTCTCCCTAAAATTTAATGATACTCTCTCACCCCAACTCTCGTTTGCCCTCTTTTTCACCTCTTGCACCTTTCTCTTGACCTCCTGTCTCTTTCTTTTACACATCTCCCACTCAATTGCATTTTTTCCCTGCAAAAATCGTCCAAATGCCTCTCTCTTCTCTTTCACTAATAATCTTACTTCTTCATCCCACCACTCACTACCCTTTCTAATCAACCCACCTCCCACTCTTCTCATGCCACAAGCATCTTTTGCGCAATCCATCACTGATTCCCTAAATACATCCCATTCCCCCCCCACTCCCCTTACTTCCATTGTTCTCACCTTTTTCCATTCTGTACTCAGTCTCTCCTGGTACTTCCTCACACAAGTCTCCTTCCCAAGCTCACTTACTCTCACCACCCTCTTCACCCCAACATTCACTCTTCTTTTCTGAAAACCCATACAAATCTTCACCTTAGCCTCCACAAGATAATGATCAGACATCCCTCCAGTTGCACCTCTCAGCACATTTACATCCAAAAGTATACATATATATATATATACATACATACACAAACATGTACATATATACACATGTACCTAATTCATACTTGCTGCCTTTATTCATCCCCGTCACCACCATGCTACACATGAAATGACAACCCCCTCCCCCCGCACGTGTGCGAGGTAGTACTAAGAAAGGACAACAGACGTCACATTCGTTCACACTCAGTCTCTAGCTGTAATGTTTAATGCACCGAAACCACAGCTGCCTTTCCACATCCAGGCCCCACAAAACTTTCCATGGTTTACCCCAGACGCTTCGCATGCCCTGTTCAATCCATTGACAGCACGTCGACCCCAGCATACCACATCAGTCCAATTCACTCTATTCCTTGCATGCCTTTCACCCTCCCGCATGTTCAGGCCCCGATCACTCAAAATCTTTTTCACTCTATCCTTCCACCTCCAATTTGTCTCCCACTCTCCTTGTTCCCTCCACCTCTGACGCATATATCCTCTTTGTCAATCTTTCCTCACTCATTCTCTCCATGTGACCAAACCATTTCAATACACCCTCTTCTACTCTCTCAACCACACTCTCTTTATTACCACACCTCTCTCTTACCCTTTCATTACTTACTTGATCAAACCACCTCACACCACATATTGTCCTCAGACATCTCATTTCTAATGCCTCCACCCACCTCCGCACAACCCTATCTATAACCCACGCCTCGCAACCATATAACATTGTTGGAAACACTGTTCCTTCAAACATGCCCATTTTTGTTTTCCGAAATAGTGTTCTCGAGTTGGGTTGTGCTATGAGCACAAGACTCACTTTACTATTGAGTTACTCATTAGATTACCGAACACTCAACCAACCAGTAAGATGAAAGTGTAAGCATATGTAAAGGAACTGTTAGAACAAGGGGTGATGCTGCATCTATTGTAGTGGTGAGTAAAAGGATGGAACATTAAGGCTGTGTGTAAATTACAGAGGTTAAATTAGGAGATGGTAAAAATGCCTCTCCATTGCCATGAATTTAGGACACATTAGATGCTTCAGCTAGGTCACAGTACTTTTCATCATTTGATCTGGTAGCAAGGTATCACTGATAAACGTGTGGGCTGAGGATCATCCCAAAATAGCGTTTGTAACACTGTTTGAATAGACCAGTATGTGTGGTGCCCCAGGGTGTTGACTTATAGTCCAGCTACTTGTAAGAGGTTAATGGAATGTGTGTGTTTAAAGATCACATTTTTATTATATTGTTAGTTTACCTTTATGATATATTGGTTTTTGCCTATGATATGGATGAGCACTTGGAGAGGATGGAGACTGTCTGTATTGATATTGTTACAGAAATATGACGATATCAAAATCTACTTAGTGTCATATTCTAAAACCTCAGGTCAAATACCGTGGATTTTTCATCTCTAAAGAATGTATCATTACCAACACAGATGAGATTCAGATTATCCAGGAGTGACCTACAGAGGTCTGTTGTAAGTTTTGTCAAGATGGCTGCTCCGCTACATGCTTTGATGGGTGGGAAAAGGATGTTACAATATACTGGGATACAGCTGAGACAAAAGCTTTGATGGGTGGGAAGAGAATGTTAAAGTATGCTGGGATACAGCTAAGGCAACAGCTTTAATGGTTGGGAAGAGGATGTTACAATATGCTAGGATACAGCTGAGGTAACAGTTTTTGAGCAATTGAAGGAGAAACTCCTATAGGCGTCTGTGTTTTAGGTCACCCATCATATTAAACAGTTAATTGTGGAAACATATGCATGTTTATAGGGATTGTTTGCTCTTTTGTCTCAGGAACATAATGGAAAATTAGACTTGATGGCATATGCGAGTAGGGGATTAAGGAAATCATCATGCAGTACAAATAATCATATTTCCAGAAAGTTGGAATTGTTAGCACTGAAGTAGGCATTGATGGAGCAATTTAAGAATGATTCAGTCAGGTGGCAGTTTGGGGTACTAACTGACAACAAACCCTTGACCTATCTTAAGGTGGCAAAGTTCGGAGTGGTAGAGAGTAGGTGGCTGGGCAACCTGAAGCATTTGACTTTGTGGTGAAGTGTTGACCTGGTAAAAAGATTGTCAATATGAATGGGTTGTCTTGGAGGCCGCATCAGGTGGAAGTAAATGGTGGTGAAGAGGTATACAGGATGTAGGAGAGGGCATAAGGTGGTTAGATGGGGGACATATGACAGTTATGATGGTAAGGGAAAAGTTAAGTTTGGAGCAGATGAGTAATTAACAACCACCTTGTCCACTGGTGGGTAGATTATGGCTGCAAATGACTGAGTGGTTAAGAAGGAAGAAGTCGCAGGTTCAATAGCAATCAGAGGAATTTAGGAACTTGTGGAGAATAGGGAATTCACTACCTATGAGGAAGGGTGTGATTTATTAGAGAGAATTTCAACATGGCAGATGAAAGTGGCCACCAGTAATTACCATTGGATAAATAGGAGGAAGGGAAATTCTGAGAGCAGCACATGAACACTGGGGGCATCAAGGAATGATAAGGACTACCACCCTATTATTTGGATTTTTTTTTTTTTTGGCTTAGGTTATATGTGGCATGTAGCCCAGTGCAAGAGTTGTTATATGGGTAAAGAGGAGGTAATGTGAGCCAAGACCAGAATGGGGAGAGTAGATGCTAGTAAGCAGTAGCAAGTGGTGGCCATGGACTAAATGTTGCTAGACCTAGCATGGGATGGCAAGGAGAATTTGTTAATTTTGACTTATGTGCTTAGTAAGTTTACAATAGCATTCCCAACTATGAATAAGAAAGCTACTCTCATTACAAAAGTTTTGATGGAGGAAGTTTTTCAATAGTTTGGCATTCCTGAGAGATGGCATTGTGACCAAGAATAGAACTTGGAGGAGCAGTTGGTGCATTGTGAATATCATCAGGTCGACAAGTTCAGGACTACTCCATATCACAAGTATCACAATAGTATCTGTGAGAGATTTAAACGTACATTGCAAGGGATGTTGGCCATTCTTAGTATGGAGCAACAGGAAGAGTGGCTCAGTTATTTTTCTTGTCTTACAGCAATTTGTAATAGTACTTTCCATCCAAGGATGGGGGTTTTCACCACTGTAGACAGATTCAGCCTAGGGCCCAGTGAGACTGATAACAGTGACTATCATTAGATCAGAGGTTAGGAGACACAGCAGAATGCATGGAGGGTAGTTAAACAGAAATTATGTTCATATCATGAGAGAAATCAGAGAAAATTGTAAGACCAGGGCAAGATGGTGCCATACCCTTGCAGGTAGGACAGTGAATGCTTCTTAGGTTGGAATGAAGTCCAACCTAAGTATGCCATTGAGCTATGGTTTGGGTGGTGTTGGAGCTACTAGATGAAGTTAGCAGAGTATACAAGGTTAAGGTCTAGGTAAAGTGCTTGATCACAGTAATTTGTGCCCATAGGTTGGACTTTATCCCTGGGGATGGGGGAGAAAGAATACTTCCCATGCATTCCTCACGTGTCGTAGAAGGCGACGAGAAGGGACGGGAGCGGGGGGCCAGAAATCCTCCCCTCCTTGTATTTTAACTTTCTAAAATGGGAAACAGAAGAAGGAGTCACGTGGGGAGTGCTCATCCTCCTCGAAGGCTCAGATAGGGGTGTCTAAATATGTGTGGATGTAACCAAGATGTGAAAAAAGGACAGATAGGTAGTATGTTTGAGGAAAAGAACCTGGATGTTTTGGCTCTGAGTGAAACGAAGCTAAAGGGTAAAGAGGAAGAGTGGTTTGGGAATGTCTTGGGAGTAAAGTCAGGGGTTAGTGAGAGGACAAGAGCAAGGGAAGGAGTAGCACTACTCCTGAAACAGGAGTTGTGGGAGTATGTGATAGAATGTAAGAAAGTAAATTCTAGATTAATATGGGTAAAACTGAAAGTTGATGGAGAGAGATGGGTGATTATTGGTGCATATGCACCTGGGCATGAGAAGAAAGATCATGAGAGGCAAGTGTTTTGGGAGCAGCTGAATGAGTGTGTTAGTGGTTTTGATGCACAAGACCGGGTTATAGTGATGGGTGATTTGAATGCAAAGGTGAGTAATGTGGTAGTTGAGGGAATAATTGGTATACATGGGGTGTTCAGTGTTGTAAATGGAAATGGTGAAGAGCTTGTAGATTTATGTGCTGAAAAAGGACTAGTGATTGGGAATACCTGGTTTAAAAAGCGAGATATACATAAGTATACGGATGTTAGTAGGAGAGATGGCCAGAGAGCGTTATTGGATTACGTGTTAATTGACAGGCGCGCGAAAGAAAGACTTTTGGATGTTAATGTGCTGAGAAGTGCAACTGGAGGGATGTCTGATCATTATCTTGTGGAGGTGAAGGTGAAGATTTGTAGGGGTTTTCAGAAAAGAAGAGAGAATGTTAGGGTGAAGAGGGTGGTGAGAGTAAGGGAGCTTGGGAAGGAGACTTGTGTGAGGAAGTACCAGGAGAGACTGAGTACAGAATGGAAAAAGGTGAGAACAAAGGAGGTAAGGGGAGTGGGGGAGGAATGGGATGTATTTAGGGAAGCAGTGATGGCTTGCGCAAAAGATGCTTGTGGCATGAGAAGAGTGGGAGGTGGGTTGATTAGAAAGGGTAGTGAGTGGTGGGATGAAGAAGTAAGATTACTAGTGAAAGAGAAGAGAGAGGCGTTTGGACGATTTTTGCATGGAAAAAATGCAAATGAGTGGGAGATGTATAAAAGAAAGAGGCAAGAGGTCAAGAGAAAGGTGCAGAGGTGAAAAAGAGGGCAAATGAGAGTTGGGGTGAGAGAGTATCATTAAATTTTAGGGAGAATAAAAAGATGTTTTGGAAGGAGGTAAATAAAGTGCGTAAGACAAGTGAGCAAATGGGAATTTCAGTGAAAGGGGCTAATGGGGAGGTGATAACAAGTAGTGGTGATGTGAGAAGGAGATGGAGTGAGTATTTTGAAGGTTTGTTGAATGTGTTTGATGATAGAGTGGCAGATATAGGGTGTTTTGATCAAGGTGTTGTGCAAAGTGAGAGGGTTAGGGAAAATGATTTGGTAAACAGAGAAGAGGTAGTAAAAGCTTTGCGGAAGAGGAAAGCTGGCAAGGCGGCAGGTTTGGATGGTATTGCAGTGGAATTTATTAAAAAAGGGGGTGACTGTATTGTTGACTGGTTGGTAAGGTTATTCAATGTATGTATGATTCATGGTGAGGTGCCTGAGCATTGGCAGAATGCTTGCATAGTGCCATTGTACAAAGGCAAAGGGGATAAGAGTGAATGCTCAAATTACAGAGGTATAAGTATGTTGAGTATTCCTGGTAAATTATATGGGAGGGTATTGATTGAGAGGACGAAGGCATGTACAGAGCATCAGATTGGGGAAGAGCAGTGTGGTTTCAGAAGTGGTAGAGGATGTGTGGATCAGGTGTTTGCTTTGAAGAATTGTATGTGAGAAATACTTAGAAAAGCAAATGGATTTGTATGTAGCATTTATGGATCTGGAGAAGGCATATGATAGAGTTGATAGAGATGCTCTGTGGAAGGTACTAAGAGTATATGGTGTGGGAGGCAAGTTGTTAGAAGCAGTGAAAAGTTTTTATCGAGGATGTAAGGCATGTGTAGGTGTAGGAAGAGAGGAAAGTGATTGGTTCTCAGTGAATGCAGGTTTGCGGCAGGGGTGTGTGATGTCTCCATGGTTGTTTAATTTGTTTATGGATGGGGTTGTTAGGGAGGTGAATGCAAGAGTTTTGGAAAGAGGGGCAAGTATGCAGTCTGTTGGGGATGAGAGAGCTTGGGAAGTGAGTCAATTGTTGTTCGCTGATGATACAGCGCTGGTGGCTGATTCATGTGAGAAACTGCAGAAGCTGGTGACTGAGTTTGATAAAGTGTGTGAAAGAAGAAAGTTAAGAGTAAATGTGAATAAGAGCAAGGTTATTAGGTACAGTAGGGTTGAGGGTCAAGTCGATTGGGAGGTAAGTTTGAATGGAGAAAAACTGGCGGAAGAAAGTGTTTTAGATATCTGGGAGTGGGTCTGGCAGCGGATAGAACCGTGGAAGCGGAAGTGAATCATAGGGTGGGGGAGGGGGTGAAAGTCCTGGGAGCCTTGAAGAATGTTTGGAAGTCGAGAACGTTATCTCGGAAAGCAAAAATGGGTATGTTTGAAGGAATAGTGGTTCCAACAATGTTGTATGGTTGCGAGGCGTGGGCTATGGATAGAGTTGTGCAGAGGAGGGTGGATGTGCTGGAAATGAGATGTTTGAGGACAGTATGTCGTGTGAGGTGGTTTGATTGAGTAAGTAATGTAAGGGTAAGAGAGATGTGTGGAAATAAAAAGAGCGTGGTTGAGAGAACAGAAGGTGTTTTGAAATGGTTTGGGCATATGGAGAGAATGAGTGAGGAAAGATTGACCAAGAGGATATATGTGACGGAGGTGGAGGGAAGGAGAAGTGGGAGACCAAATTGGAGGTAGAAAGATGGAGTGAAAAAGATTTTGAGTGATCGGGGCCTGAACATGCAGTAGGGTGAAAGGCGGGCAAGGAATAGAGTGAATTGGATCGGTGTGGTATACCGGGGTCAACTTACTGTCAATGGATTGAATCAGGGTATATGAAGCGTCTGGGGTAAACCATGGAAAGTTGTGTGGGTCCTGGATGTGGAAAGGGAGCTGTGGTTTCAGGCATTATTACATGACAGCTAGAGACTGAGTGTGAACGAATGAGGCCTTTGTTGTCTTTTCCTAGCGCTACCTCGCACACATGAGGGGGAGGGGGATGTTATTCCATGTGTGGTGAGGTGGCGATGGGAATAAATAAAGGCAGACAGTATGAATTATGTACCTGGGTATATATGTATATGTCTGTGTGTGTATATATATGTGTACATTGAGATGTATAGGTATGTATATTTGCGTGTGTGGACGTGTATGTATATAGATGTGTATGGGGGTGGGTTGGGCCATTTCTTTCATCTGTTTCTTTGTGCTACCTCGCAAATGCGGGAGACAGCGACAAAGCAAAATAATAATAAAAAAAAATAGGTTGGACTGGAAGGATGTGGTTTGATAGATCAAGGGATTAGGCGAAGAAAGAGACTGGTGTACAGAATGTAGCAGAGGAAGAGAAATCTGTGGTGGTGCCAGACATGGATGAGGTTCTGAGAAGGTTTGGGGTCTTAAGGAAAGATTAGTTTAATACAGGAAAAGGGGAAAATGGAGGTGACATGGAAAGTGAGTGGATAAGGTTTTAACTCCTCCAGTGGTGTTTAGAGATGGGAATGAAATACAGCAATTAGAGTGGAATGTAGAGGCTCCTGAATTTGTGCTGAAGAGAATAGAGGATAGCAACTTGAGGGAAGATGAAGGTTCTGGTAGAGCAGTTACTGTGGGAGAGTTTTTTGAGAAAGGGAATGTGGAACTGGCTCCTCCCAGATGCTCCCAGATAATTGACAATAGGGTTACCAGCAGGGTGTTAGAGTGTATGGCATATGGTGAGAGTGTGTGAGAATGTGTGTGGGGGTCCACCACAGAGTTTTAGGGAGTAAGAATAATTGAGGTGGGTTTAGGAGAATTTTAATTTGGTGAATGGGATGTAGTTCTGGGATGTACCTGGGTAGGCAGAATTATTGGCAACCAGACATAGACAAACCACATGGTGCACTGTTCTAAGGATCATTGTTGTAAGATAAGCATATATGTGTTTATATCATGGCTAGAGGGTGAATGTTATATGCAAACAAGTGTTGAACATTGTTTTATCAGTTGGGAGTATAGGCAGTAAGGTTGTTCTGTCAGTTTTGTCAAGAATCAGATGGCAGGAACTGATTTGTTGCAGTGATGATAAGGTATTAATGGTGCAAGGAAGATTAGCACCCTTCAGGGCTGCCCCAAAGCTCACTAGAGTGAGTGATGCCCAGTTGTCCCTGCTCTTTTAGCATGGAAGGTACTCATTTATGGTGTGAGGTTAAGCGCCTCAGAAACAAGTGAAAACTGGCAAGCCAAACAGCATCTTGGATCAACAGAAGGATATCCGGTGCCTGGAGGGAATAATGATTATCAAATGGATTTGCCCAGAGGATGATGATCATATCTGTGATAGTGATAGTGAGATAGAATTGGAAGTGACATGGTCTCCACATTTCTTTGTTGTGATTGGTAAAACATATAACTTGAGTTTTGTTGTGGGAGCTGTTGTAGATTGCCAGATTGCCATTCTTATGCTTTGACAGAAGAAATAACCTCACAGTTATGGCCACAGTGAACTTAAAGTTGGTTGGTTGTGGTTTATATTCTTTTGTTGTAAAAAGGTGTGAGAGTAATGTGTAGCCATAAACATATGAAATGTAGTGAATGTACAAAGTAAAAATTCTGTAAATGTATAATGAACATTGTAGTATAACTTGTTTCATTATTAATCCATGGCAGAAATTTAGTTGCATAAGTCGTTTTTCATCTTAATGATATGGGGTAAGCTCCAGCAATCTGCTCTTAAAGGTGGTGGCTATCCCCTATCATTACACTAGGAACTAACATGTAGGTTGGTACTCACTAGGAAGTCACATATAGGTAGATACTCATTTGTCTGCCAATTTGTCAGGCTAGCTACTTTGTGGTCTGTATGTCAAAGAATTCCTTGCTCGTAAAACAATGTAATTGACTTTGAATTATGGTGAATAAACATATTATTAATAGATTTTCAAAAAATATTATCTGATGCTCCCCAGGTTTACTGGCGGCTGGGCAAGAAGGGAGCTGAAATACCACCAACTTGGCCACGCAATCTCCAGACAGACTTTGGTATTGAAAACCAAATGCCTCTATCCCTTAGTGGAACCATGGTCAACACTTACCTGTCTGTGAGTTGAAATCAACAATATTGTATTTTACTGAGTTTTTATATGTATCCCTGGGGACTGGCTAGAAAGAATACTTCCCACGTTTTCCCCGCTTGTCGAAGAAGGCAACTAAAGTGGGCAGGAGCAGGGGGCTGGAAACCCTCCCCTTTGTGTATTTCGATTTCTGAAGGTGGAAGCAGGAGTCAAGTGGGGAGTGCTCATCCTCCTCGAAGGTTCAGATTGGGGTGTCTGAATGTGTGTGGATGTAACCAAGATGAGAAGATGGGAGAGATAGGTATTATGTTTGAAGCAAGAAACTGGATGTTCTGGCTCTGAGTGAAACGAGGCTCAAACGTAAGGGAGGAATGGTTTGGAAAAGTTTTGTGAGTAAAGTCAGTGGCTGGTGAGAGGATGAGCTAAGGAAGGAGTAGCACTACTCCTGAAGCAGGAGTTGTGGGACTGTGCGATAGAGTTTATGAAAATATATTCTAGATAGATGTGAAAAAACTGAAAGCGGATGGAGAGAGATGGGTGGTTATTGGTGCTTATGCACTTGGTCATGAGAAGAAAGATCATGAGAGGCAAGTGTTTTGGGGGCAGCTGAGTTAGTGTGTTAGCAGCTCTGATGCACGAGACTGGGAATTAGTGATGGTTGATTTAAATGCGAAGGTGAGTAATGTGACAGTTGAGGGTATAGTTGGTGTACATTGGGTATTCATTGTTGTGAATAGAAATAGTGAAGAGCTTGTGGATTTATGTGCTGAAAAAAAGACTGGTGATTGGGAATACCTAGTTTAAAAAGAGATATATATATAAGTATACTTATGTGAGTAGGAGAGATGGTCAAAGGACATTATAAGAATACATGTTAATAAACAAGTAGTGTTGATGTGAGAAGGAGATGGAGTGAGTATTTTGAAGGTTTGTTGAATGTGTTTGATGATAGAGCGGCAGATATAGGGTGTTTTGGCCGAGGTGGTGTGCAAAGTGAGAGGGTTAGGGAGAATGATTCGGTAAACAGAGAAGAGGTAGTAAAAGCTTTGTGGAAGATGAAAGCCGGCAAGGCAGCGTGTTTGGATGGTATTGCAGTGGAATGTATGAAAAAAGGGGGTGACGGTATTGTTGACTGGTTGGTAAGGTTATTTAATGTATGTATGACTCATGGTGAGGTGCCTGAGGATTGGTGGAATGCTTGCATAGTGCCATTGTACAAAGGCAAAGGGGATAAAAGTGAGTGCTCAAATTACAGAGGTAGAAGTTTGTTGAGTATTGCTGGGAAATTATATGGGAGGGTATTGATTGAGAGGGTGAAGGCATGTACAGAGCATCAGATTGGGGAAGAACAGTGTGGTTTCAGAAGTGGTAGAATATGTGTGGATCAGGTGCTTGCTTTGAAGAATGTATGTGAGAAATACTTAGAAAAGCAAATGGATTTGTATGTAGCATTTATGGATCTGGAGAAGGCATATGATGGAGCTGATAGAGATGCTCTGTGGAAGGTATTAAGAATATATGGTGTGGGGGGCAAGTTGTTAGAAGCAGTGAAAAGTTTTTATCGAGGATGTAAGGCTTGTGTACGCGTAGGAAGAGAGGAAAGTGATTGGTTCTCAGCGAATGTCAGTTTGTGGCACGGGTGTGATGTCTCCATGGTTGTTTGATTTGTTTATAGATGGGGTTGTTAGGGAGGTGAATGCAAGAGTTTTGGAAAGAGGGGCAAGTATGCAGTCTGTTGTGGATGAGAGAGCTTGGGAAGTGAGTCAGTTGTTGTTCGCTGATGATACAGCGCTGGTCCTGATTCATGTGAGAAACTGCTGAAGCTGGTGACTGAGTTTTGTGAAGTGTGTGAAAGAAGAAAGCTGAGAGTGAATGTGAATAAGAGTAAGGTTATTAGGTACAGTAGGGTTGAGGGACAAGTCAATTGGTAGGTAGGTTTGAATGGAGAAAAACTGGAGGAAGTGATGTGTTTTAGATATCTGGGAGTGGATCTGGCAGCGGATGGAACCATGGAAGCGGAAGTGAATCATAGGGTGGGGGAGGGGGCCGAAAGTTCTGGGAGCGTTGAAGAATGTGTGGAAGTCGAGAACATTATCTTGGAAAGCAAAAATGGGTATGCTTGAAGGAATAGTGGTTCCAACAATGTTATATGGTTGCGAGGTGTGGGCTACAGATAGAGTTGTGTGGAGGAGGCTGGATGTGCTGGAAATGAGATATTTGAGGACAATATGTGGTGTGAGGTGGTGTGATCGAGTAAGTAATGTAAGGGTAAGAGAGATGTGTGGTAATAAAAAGATTGTGGTTGAGAGAACAGAAGAAGGTGTTTTGAAATGGTTTTGTTGCATGGAGAGAATGAGCGAGGAAAGATTAGATATAAGTGTCAGAGGATATATGTGTCAGAGGTGGAGGGAACAAGGAGAAGTGGGAGACCAAATAGGAGGTGGAAAGATGGAGTGAAAAAGATTTTGAGCAATCGGTGCCTGAACATGCAGGAGGGTGAAAGGCGTGGAAGGAATAGAGTGAATTGGTACGATGTGGTATACCGGGGTCGATGTGCTGTCAGTGGATTGAACCAGGGCATGTGAAGCGTCTGGGGTAAACCATGGAAAGTTCTGTGGGGCCTAGATGTGGAAAGGGAGCTGTGGTTTCAGTGCATTATACATGACAGCTAGAGACTGAGTGTGAACGAATGTGGCCTTTGTTGTCTTTTCCTAGTGCTACCTTGCGCACATGTGGGGGAGGGGGTTGTTATTTCATGTGTGGCGGGGTGGTGATGGGAATGAATAAAGGCAGACAGTATGAATTATATACATGTGTATATTTGTATATGTCTGTGTGTATCCATATGTATACGTTGAGATGTATAGGTATGTATATTTGCGTGTGTGGACGTGTATGTATATACATGTGTATGTGGGTGGGTTGGGCCATTCTTTTGTCTGTTTCCTTGCGCTACCTCACTAGCGCGGGAGACAGCAACAAAGCAAATAGATTGATAGAAAGATGTTAATTGTTAGGCAAGTAAAACAGACTTTTGGATGTTAATGTGCTGAGAGGGGCAGCTGGTGGGATGTCTGATCATTATCTTGTAGAGGTGAAGGTGAAGATGTGTAGAGGTTTTCAAAAATAAGAGAAAATGTTGGGAGAAGAGAGTGGTGAGAGTAAGTGTGTTTTCAAAAAAGAAGAGAGAATGCTGGTTAGTATCCTTGGAAAGGAGACTTGTGTGAGGAAGTACCATGAGAGATTGAGTGTAGAATGGCAAAAAGTGAGAGCAAATGACGTGAGGGGAGTGGATGAGGAATGGAATGTATTTACTGAAGCAGTGATGGCTTGTGCAAAAGATGCATATGGCATGAGAAAGGTGGGAGGTGGACAGATTAGAAAGGGTGAGATGAAGAAGTAAATTTGTCATTGAAAGAGAAAAGAGAGGTGTTTGGACAATACTTACGAGGAAGAAATGCAAATGATTGGGAGATGTATAAAAGAATGCAGCAGGATGTCAAGAGGAAGGTGCAGGGGTTGAAAAAGAGGGCAAATGAGAGTTAGGGTGAGAGAGTATGATTAAGCTTTAGGGAGAATAAAAAGATGATTTGGAAGGAGGTAAATAATGTGTGTAAGACAAGAGAACAAATGGGTACATCGGTGAAGTGGGCACCAGAGAAAGTGATAGCAGGTAATGATAAAGGGAGAAGGAGATGGAGTGAATATGTTGAAGGACTGTTGAATGTGTTTGATGGTAGAATGGCAGCTGTGGGGTGTTTTGGTCGGGTGTGCTGTGTGAAGTGTGAGGGTCAGGGAGAATGGTTTGGTTTGAGAGAAGAGGTAGTGAAAGCTTTGCGGAAGAAGAAATCCGACAAGGTGGCTGATTTGGATGGAATTGCAGTAGAATTTATTAAGAAAGGAGGTGACTTTGTGGTTGATTGGTTTGTAAGGATATTAAATGTATGTACGGACCATGGTGAGGTGCCTGAGGATTGGCGGAATGCATGCATAGTGCCATTGTACAAAGGCAAAGGGGATAAAGGTGAGTGTTCAAATTACAAAGGCATAAGTCTGCTGAGTATTCCTGGTAAATTATATGGGAGGGTATTGATTGAGAGGTTGAAGGCATGTACAGAGCATCAGATTGGGGAAGAGCATTGTGGTTTCAGAAATGGTAGAGGATATGTGGATCAGGTGTTTGCTTTGAAGAATGTATGTGAGAAATACTTACAAAAAGAGATGGATTTGTATGTAGCATTTATGGATCTGGAGAAGGCATATGAAGGGGTTGATAGAGATGCTTTGTGGAAGGTCTTAAGAGTATATGGTGTGGAAGGTAAGTTGCTAGAAGTAGTGAAACATTTTTACCAAGGATGTAAGGCATATGTACAAGTAGGAAGAGAAGAGAATGATTGGTTCTCAGTGAAGGTCAGTCTGCAGCAGGGGAGCGTTATGTTCCCATGGCTGTTTAATTTGTTTATGGATGGCATGGTTAGGGAGGTAAAAGCAAGAGTTTTGGAGAGATGTGCAAGTATCCAGTCTGCTTGGGATGAGAGGGCCTCAGAAGTGAGTCAGTTGTTGTTTGCCGATGATACAGCACTTGTGGCTGATTCAAGTGAGAAACTACTGAAGTTGGTAACTGAGTTTAGAAAAGTGTGAAAGGAGAAAGTGAGAGTAAATGTGAATATGAGCAAGGTTATTAGGTTCAGCAGGGTGAAGGGACAAGTTGATTGGGATGTAAATTTGAAAGGAGAAAAATTGGAGAGAGTGAAGTGTTTTAGACTCTTGGAGTACACTTAGCAGCAGATGGAACCATGGAAGCTTAAGTGAGTCAGAGGATGGGGGAGGGGGCAAAGGTTTTGGAAGTGATGAAGAATGTGTGGAAAGAGGGAATGTTATCTTGGAGAGCAAAAATGAGTATGTTTAAAGGAAGAGTAGTTCCAACAATGTTGTATGGTTGTGAGACATGGACTCCGCAGTCCATAGGGATGTATGGAGGAGGGTGGATGTGTGGGAAATGCAATGTTTGAGGACAATATGTGGTTTAATCGAGTAAGTAATGAAAGGATAAGAGAAATGTGTGGAAATAAAGTGAATGTGGTTGAGAGAGCAGAAGAAGGTGTGTTGAAATGTTTTGGACATATGGAGAGAATGAGTGAAGAAAGGTTGACAAAGAGGATATGTGTCAGAGGTGGAGGGAATAAGGAGAAGCGGGATATCAAATTGGAGGTGGAAGGATGGATTGAAAAAGATTTTGAGTGATCAAACCACATCACACCGCATATTGTCCTCAAACATTTCATGTCCAACACATCCACCCTCCTCTATACAACCCTATCTATAGCCCATGTCTCTCAACTATATAACACTGTTGGAAGTACTATTCCTTCAAACATTTCCATTTTTGCTCTCTGAAATAACGATCTCTCCTTCCACACATTCTTCATTACTCCCAGAACCTTCTTCCCCTCCCCCACCCTATGACTCATTTCTGCTTCCATGGTTCCACTCACTGCTAAGTCCACTCTCAGATATCTAAAACACTTCACTTCCTCCAGTTTTTTTGCATTCAAACTTACATCCCAGTTAACTTGTCCCTCACCCCTACTGAATGCTTTTGTTCACATTTTCTCTCAACTTTCTCCTTCCATACACTTTTCCAAACTATCACTAACTTCTGCTGTTTCTTGATTGAATCAGCCACAAGGGCTGTACCATCACCAAACAGCAACTGACTCACTTCCCAGGCCCCCCTCATCCCCACCAGACTGCATACTTGCCCTCTCTCCATAACTCTTGAATTCACCTTCATAACCACCCCATCCATAAACAAATCAAACAGCCATGGGGACATCACAAACCCCTGCCACAGACCAACATTCATTAGAAACCAATCACTCTCCTCTCTTCCTACTTGTACACATGCCTTACATCCTTGGTAAAAACTTTTCACTGCTTCTTGCGACTTACCTCCCACACCATATACTCTTAAGACCTTCCACAAAGCATTTCCATCATCTCTATCACATGCCTTCTCCAGATCCATAAATGCTACATACAAATCCATCTGTTTTTCTAAGTATTTCTCACATACATTCTTCAAAGCAAACACCTGATCCAGACATCCTCTGACACTTCTGAAACCACACTGCTCTTCCCCAGTCTGATGCTTTGTACATGCCTTTACCCTCTCATTCAATACCCTCCCGTATAATTTTCCAGGAACACTCGAAGATACTTATGCCTCTTTAGGTTGAACATTCACTTTTATCCCTTTTGTCTTTGTTCACTGGCATTATTCATGCATTCCACAAATCCTGAGGCACTTCGCCATGGTCCATACATACATTGGATATCCTTACCAACCAATCAACAACACAGTCACCCCCTTTTTTAATAAATTCCTCTGCAGTACCATGCAAATCCACCACCTTACCAGATTTCATCTTTTGCATTGGTTTCTGTACCTCTTCTCTCTTTACCAAACCATTCTCCCTGATCCTCTCACATCGCACACCACCCCGACCAAAACACCGTATATCTGGCACTCTGTCATCAAATACATTCAACAAACCTTCAAAATACTCATTCCGTTTCCTTCTCACTTAATTACCTTCCCACTTTCCCCTTCACCGATGTTCCTATTTGTTCTCTTGTTTTACACACTTTATTTACCTTCTTCCAAAACATTTTTTGTTCTCCTTAGGATTTAATGATACTCTCTCACCCCAACTCTCATTTACCCTCTTTTTCGACCCTTGCACCTTCCTCCCCTTGACCTCCTGCCACTTTCTTTTATACATCTCCCTGTCATTTGCACTACTTCCCTGCAAGTATCGTCCAAACACCTCTCTTTTCTCTTTTACTAATAACCTTCTTCATCCCACCATTCACCATCCTTTCTAATCTGCCCACTTCCCACCTTTCTCATGCCACATGCATCTCTTGCACAAGCCATCACTGCTTCCCTAAATACATCCCATTCCTCACCCACTCCCCTCACCTCATTTGCTTTCACCTTTAACCATTCTACACTCAATCTCTATTGGTAATTTCTCACACAAGTCTCCTTTCCAAGCTCACCTACTCTTATCACTCTCTTCTCCCCAGCATTCTCTCTTTTTTTTGAAAACCTCTACAAATCTTCACCTTCGCCTCACATAGACAGTGATCAGACATCCCTCCAGCTGCCCCTCTCACACATTAACATCCAAAAGTCTCTCTTTTACACACCTATCAATTAACATTTAATCCAATAATGTGCTTTGACCATCTCTCATGCTCACATACATATACTTATGTGTGTCTCTTTTTAAACCAGGTATTCCCAATCATCAGTGACATCCCTCTCCTCCTAGTAACTCTCATTGCACACTTTTTTATCAAGATGTTAGGCATGTGTATGAGTTGGAAGATAGGAGTATGAGTAGTTTCAAGTGAAGGGATGGGAGGTGTCACCATGGCTGTTTGATTTGCTACGGATAGGCTGATGAAGGTAAATGTGATAGTCTTGGAGAGAGGGGCAAATAAGCAGTCTGTAGGGGATGAGAGGGCTTGGGAAGTGAATTAGTTGTTGTTTGCTGAAGACCTAGCACTGGCAGCAGATTTGATTGAGAAACTGCAGAAGTTGTTGACTGAGTTTGAAAGTGTTGGAAATGAGAAAGTTGAGAATAAATGTGAGTAAAAGCAAAGTTATTAGGTTTACTAGTATTGAGGGACAGGTTAGTTGGGCTGAGAGTTTGAATGGAGAAAAGTTTTAAGGACATGAAGTGTTTTTAGATACTTAGGAGTGGACAAGGCAGAAAATGGAATTATTTAAGCAGAAGTGAGTCATAGGTGAGTTCTGGGACTGTAGGTTCTTGGATTCCTGAAGAATATGTGGAAAGAGAGCTCATTATCTGGGATGGCAAAAATGGGTATGTTTGAAGGTATAGTAATCCTAACAATATTATATGGATGTAATACATGTGCTTTAGACAAGGATGTACAAAGGAGGGTGGAAGTGTTGGAAGTAAAATGTTTAAGGACAGTGTATGTTGTGAGGTGGTTTGACTGAGTAATTAATTAAAGAGTAAGAGAGAGTAGTAATTTGAGGAGTGTGGTTGAGATATCTGAGGAGGGTTTGCTGAAAGGATTTGAACATATGGAGAGTATGAATGAGGAGAGGGTAACAAAGTAAGTAAGTAAGTAAGTAAGTTTTTATTAGTCAAATTGTAATACAAGATGTATTACAAAAGGGTGTTTTGAGGTGGTTTGGGCACATGGAGAGAATGAGTGAGGAAAGATTGACCAAGAGGATATATGTATCAGAGGTGGAGGGAACGAGGAGAAGAAGGAGACCAAATTGGAGGTGGAAAGATGGAGTGAAAAAGATTTTGTGTGATCAGGGCCTGAACATGCAGGAGGGTGAAAGGAGGGCAAGGAATAGAGTGAATTGGAGCGATGTGGTATACCGGGGTTGACGTGCTGTCAGTGGATTGAATCAAGGCATGTGAAGCGTCTGGGGTAAACCATGGAAAGCTGTGTAGGTATGTATATTTGCGTGTGTGGACGTATGTATATACATGTGTATGGGGGGGGGGTTGGGCCATTTCTTTCGTCTGTTTCCTTGCGCTACCTCGCAAACGCGGGAGACAGCGACAAAGTATAATGAAAATAAAAAAAAAATAATTACAAAATGAAATTCTTCTTGGCTTTGAGAGCTCCCTAGCGTTTCTACATTAAAAGAATAAGAAATCAATAAAGCAATAAAATATTAAAGGAAACACTTTAATATTTCACTTTCCTATTGTGATGACAGATTCATTGAAAAGGAGGATGCTTTTAGGTACAAAAGACTTTCTGTATCTATCAGTACGCTGCATGGGCAAAGCTAACCTTCTTCCTGATTTTAAATATGTGTAACAATTGTATAGCGGATGGGTTACATCTTTCATAATCCTATCTACATGTTTCATTATGCCTGTCTGATAAAGCTTGTCTAGTGATGTGGTCGCCGCACCTAATTTTCCTGCCTTTTTAACAATTCTTCCCAACTTATTTTTATCTTTACAAGTAAGTTTCCCATACCAGGCAGTCACTGAAAAATTTAGAACTGATTCTAATATTGATTTGTAACATAAGTTGATGATCACTTTATCTACATTTAGGTTGCGCAATATACGTACAAAGTGTAGTCTTTGGTTACATTTCCTTGACACCATATCTGTATTAACACTGCCTTTCAGCTGGTCATCAATCATAAGTCCCAAATACTTGTACTGGTTTACTCTTTGAACGTGTTCTTCCTCAGTTGTTAATAAGTTGGGTACATGTTTATTTTTAGTTCCGAAATTGAATATCATCTCCTTAGTTTTCTTAACATTAAGCTCCAAAAAATTTTGTTTACTCCAGTCAACAAATTTTTTTACTTGAGCTAAATTTATTTTTTTTCTTTTTGCTTTGTCACTGTCTCCCACGTTTGCGAGGTAGCGCAAGGAAACAGACGAAAGAAATGGCCCAACCCACCCCCATACACAATGTATATACATACACGTCCACACACGCAAATATACATACCTATACATCTCAATGTACACATATATATACACACACAGACACATACATATATACCTATGCACACAATTCACACTGTCTGCCTTTATTCATTCCCATCGCCACCTTGCCACACATGGAATACCATCCCCCTCCCCCCTCATGTGTGCGAGTAGCACTAGGAAAAGACAACAAAGGTCCCATTCGTTCACACTCAGTCTCTAGCTGTCATGCAATAATGCCTGAAACCACAGCTCCCTTTCCACATCCAGGCCCCACACAACTTTCCATGGTTTACCCCAGACGCTTCAAATGCCCTGATTCAATCCACTGACAGCACGTCAACCCCGGTATACCACATCGATCCAATTCACTCTATTCCTTGCCCGCCTTTCACCCTCCTGCATGTTCAGGCCCTGATCACACAAAATCTTTTTCACTCCATCTTTCCACCTCCAATTTGGTCTCCCACTTCTCCTCGTTCCCTCCACCTCCGACACATATATCCTCTTGGTCAATCTTTCCTCACTCATTCTCTCCATGTGCCCAAACCATTTCAAAACACCCTCTTCTGCTCTCTCAACCATGCTCTTTTTGTTTCCACACATCTCTCTTACCCTTACATTACTTACTCGATCAAACCACCTCACACCACACATTGTCCTCAAACATCTAATTTCCAGCACATCCACCCTCCTGCGCACAACTCTATCCATAGCCCACGCCTCGCAACCATACAACATTGTTGGAACCACTATTCCTTCAAACATACCCATTTTTGCTCTCCGAGATAATGTTCTCGACTTCCACACATTCTTCAAGGCTCCCAGGATTTTCGCCCCCTCCCCCACCCTATGATTCACTTCCGCTTCCATGGTTCCATCCGCTGCCAGATCCACTCCCAGATATCTAAAACACATTACTTCCTCCAGTTTTTCTCCATTCAAACTTACCTCCCAATTGACTTGACCCTCAACCCTACTGTACCTAATAACCTTGCTCTTATTCAAATTTACTCTTAGCTTTCTTCTTTCACACACTTTACCAAACTCAGTCATCAGCTTCTGCAGTTTCTCACATGAGCTAGATAGGGTTCATAATTATCATTGACAACTTTTCCTAGGATAACTGTATCGTCGGCATATTTTAGAATAGTACAGTCATCAGTTCCACTCCTACAATCATCTGTGTACAAGGTAAAGAGAACAAGGGACAATACACAACCTTGGGGGGCTCCTGTGTTGGTAACTACCACATTAGACTTGACATTATTTACATTGATATATTGAGGTCTCTGCGTTAAAAAGCTAAAAATCCATTTTAAGATGTTTCTATTTACACTCATTTGTAACATTTTATTAAGCAAAATATGAGGTTGCATTGTGTTAACTGCTGAACTAAAATCGATGAACAGTGCTCTAATTTGTGATTTAGTCTTATCTAAGTGCTCGTTAACATCATTTGATAATGTAAGTGTTGCATCCTGTACACTCCTATTATAGCAATAAGCAAACTGCATAGGGTCTTTTAAATTATTTGTTCTTTCACAGATGTAGTTTTTCAATATACTTTCTAAACATTTCATAATGTTAGATGTCAATACTACAGATCTAAAATCTTTGGGATCTTTCGGACAGTTAATTTTTGCAGTAGGTATCACTTCCGATTCTTTCCATTTATAAGGCACCACTCCCTGATCTATTGAGTCCTGAAATAATGTGGTCAGTGCAGGTGTCAGTTGTTTAGCACAGCGTTTAAGTACCCTTGCAGGCATCCCGTCAGGCCCTGTAGCTTTACCTGCTCGTATTTTCTGCAGGGACTTCTGCACCATCTTCTTGCCTAATTATAATTCTCTCATCATTGTTAGATTGTATTTCTGTCATTACCTCATTACACGCATCACTGAAATCATGTCTTTCAAATCTCGCAAAAAACGCATTCATTTCATTCACATATATGTTGATATTTTCTGGTTCAGGCATACTCTGTTTCTTCTTGTGCCCGCACAGGGTTTTAAGTCCCTTCCAAGCGTCTTTTATTCTATTTGTCTTAAACATGCCTTCAACTTTTTCTTTGTATGTTCTTTTAGATTCAGTTATTTTCTTATCTATGTTTCTTTGCAATGTTCTCTTTCAGCATCACTTCCATTCAGCACAATTCTATTTTTTCCATTTAGCATTGATTTCAGTTCTTTTTTAATCCATGGTTTATTGTTTGGATATATCTTTATTTTCTTGGGTGGGATGATCATATCAAAGCAAAAGTGGAAATATGCATTAAAAGTGTCTAAATTAGTGTTGATGTCAGGTCCCATTTTCTATGAGGACAGACCAATCAGTCCAGTCAAAACATGCTTGTAGTTGTTCCATGCTGTTATTATCCCATTTTGTAATCTCAATTTCTTTCAGTTTCACTCTTTTCAGTAATTGTTTATATGTAGGTATGCAGTATAACATGTTGTGGTCGCCATTTCCAATGTTTGGTCGTATGTATTTGTCAAAAGTGGAAGGAACAAGGAGAAGGGGGAGACTAAATTGAAGATGAATGGATGGAGTGGAAAACATTTTGAGTGATCAGGGCCTGAACATACAGGAAGGTGAGAGGCTTGCATGGAGTAGAGTGGTATACAGGGGTCAATGTGCTACCTGTGGACTGAAACAGAGCATGTGAAGTGGCCGGGGTAAACAGCAGAAAGGTCTGTGGGGTCTTGTTGTGGATAGGCTGCTCTTGTTTCTCTGCATTATTCATGAAAGTTAGGTAATGGATGTAAACAAATTTGGCCTTTCTTTGTATGTTCCTGGGGCTGCCTCGTTAATGCAGAAAATAGCAATCAAGTATAAAAGAAAGAGAAAAGGTAGTGACATCTGTTAATTGAGTGCATTATATAGGAGGGGGTGTATTTAGGAAAGCAGTGATAGCTTGTGCAAAAGATGCTTATGGGATGAGAAGTGTGGGAGGTGGGTAGATTAGAAAGGGTAGTGAGAGGTTGGATGAAGAAGTAAGATTATTAGTGAAAGAGAAGAGAGAGGCATTTAGACGATTTTTGCAGGGAGATAATGCAAATGACTAGGAGATGTATAAAAGAAAGAGACAGGAGGTCAAGAGAAAGGTGCAAGAGGCAAAAAAGAGGGCAAATGAGAGTTAGGGTGAGAGAGTATCATTAAATTTTAGGGAGAATAGAAAGATGTTTTGGAAGGAGATAAATAAAGTGCATAAGAGAAGGGAACAAATGGGAACTTCAGTGAAGAGGGCTAATGGGGAGGTGATAACAAGTAGTGGTGATGTGAGAAGGAGATGGAGTGAGTATGTTTTTTGGTTGAGGTGGTGTGCAAAGTGAGAGGGTTAGGTAGAATGATTTGGTAAACAGAGAAGAGGTAGTAGAAGCTTTGCGGAAGATGAAAGCCGGCAAGGCAGTGTGTTTGGATGGTATTGCAGTGGAATTGATTAAAAACGGGGGTGACTGTATTGTTGACTAGTTGGTAAGGTTATTTAATGTATGTATGACTCATGGTGAGGTGCCTGAGGATTGGCGGAATGCGTGCATAGTGCCATTGTACAAAGGCAAAGGGGATAAGAGTGAGTGCTCAAATTACAGAGGTATAAGTTTGTTGAGTATTCCTGGTAAACTATATGGGAGGGTATTGATTGACAGGGTGAAGGCATGTACAGAGCATCAGATTGGGGAAGAGCAGTGTGGTTTCAGAAGTGGTAGAGGATGTGTGGATCAGGTGTTTGCTTTGAAGAATGTATGTGAGAAATACTTAGAAAAGCAAATGGATTTGTATGTAGCATTTATGGATCTGGAGAAGGCATATGATAGAGTTGATAGAGATGCTCTGTGGAAGGTATTAAGAATATATGGTGTGGGAGGCAAGTTGTTAGAAGCAGTGAAAAGTTTTTATCGAGGATGTAAGGCACGTGTACGTGTAGGAAGAGAGGAATGTGATTGGTTCTCAGTGAATGTAGGTTTGCGGCAGGGGTGTGTGATGTCTCCATGGTTGTTTAATTTGTTTATGGATGGGGTTGTTAGGGAGGTGAATGCAAGAGTTTTGGAAAGAGGGGCAAGTATGAAGTCTGTTGTGGATGAGAGAGCTAGGGAAGTGAGTCAGTTGTTGTTCGCTGATGATACAGTGCTGGTGGCTGATTCATGTGAGAAACTGCAGAAGCTGGTGACTGAGTTTGATAAAGTGTGTGAAAGAAGAAAGTCAAGAGTAAATGTGAATAAGAGCAAGGTTATTAGGTACAGTAGGGTTGAGGGTCAAGTCAATTGGGAGGTAAGTTTGAATGGAGAAAAACTGGAGGAAGTAAAGTGTTTTAGATATCTGGGAGTGGATCTGGCAGCGGATGGAACCATGGAAGCGGAAGTGGATCATAGGGTGGGGGAGGGGGCGAAAATCCTGGGAGCCTTGAAGAATGTGTGGAAGTCGAGAACATTATCTCGGAAAGCAAAAATGGGTATGTTTGAAGGAATAGTGGTTCCAACAATGTTGTATGGTTGCGAGGCGTGGGCTATGGATAGAGTTGTGCGCAGGAGGATGGATGTGCTGGAAATGAGATGTTTGAGGACAATGTGTGGTGTGAGGTGGTTTGATCGAGTAAGTAACGTAAGTGTAAGAGAGATGTGTGGAAATAAAAAGAGCGTGGTTGAGAGAGCGGAAGAGGGTGTTTTGAAATGGTTTGGGCGCATGGAGAGAATGAGTGAGGAAAGATTGACCAAGAGGATATATGTGTCGGAGGTGGAGGGAATGAGGAGAAGTGGGAGACCAAATTGGAGGTGGAAAGATGGAGTGAAAAAGATTTTGTGTGATCGAGGCCTAAACATGCAGGAGAGTGAAAGGATGGCAAGGAATAGAGTGAATTGGATCGATGTGGTATACCGGGGTTGACGTGCTGTCGGTGGATTGAATCAGGGCATGTGAAGCATCTGGGGTAAACCATGGAAAGCTGTGTAGGTATGTATATTTGCGTGTGTGGACGTATGTATATACATGTGTATGGGGGTGGGTTGGGCCATTTCTTTCGTCTGTTTCCTTGTGCTACCTCGCAAACGTGGGACACAGCGACAAAGCAAAAAAAAAAAAAAAAAAGACTCATGGTGAGGTGCCTGAGAACTGGCAGAATGCTTGCATAGTGCCATTGTACAAAGGCAGAGGGGATAAGAATGAGTGCTCAAATTACAAAGGTATAAGTTTGTTGAGTATTCCTGGGGAATTATATGGGAGGGTATTGATTGAGAGGGTGAAGGCATGTACAGAGCATCAGATTGGGGAAGAACAGTGTGGTTTCAGAAGTGGTAGAGGATGTGTGGATCAGGTGTTTGCTTTGAAAAATGTATGTGAGAAATACTTAGAAAAGCAAATGGATTTGTCTGAAGCATTTATGGATCTGGAGGAGGCATATGATAGAGTTGACAGAGATGCTCTGTGGAAGGTATTAAGAATATATGGTGTGGGAGGCAAGTTGTTAGAAGCAGTGAAAAGTTTTTATCGAGGATGTAAGGCATGTGTATGTGTAGGAAGAGATGAAAGTGATTAGTTCTCAGCGAATGTTGGTTTGCAGCAGGGGTGTGTGATGTCTCCATGGTTGTTTAATTTGTTTATGAATGGGGTTGTTAGGGAGGTGAATGCAAGAGTTTTGGAAAGAGGGGCAAGTATGCAGTCTGTTGTAGATGAGAGAGCTTGGGAAGTGAGTCAGTTGTTGTTCACTGATGATACAGTGCTGGCGGCTGCTTCATGTGAGAAACTGCAGAAGTTTGGTAAAGTGTGTGAAAGAAGAAAGCTGAGATTAAATGTGAATAAGAGCAAGGTAATTAGGTACAGTAGGGTTGAGGGACAAGTCAATTGGGAGGTAAGTTTGAATGGAGAAATACTGAGGAAGTGAAGTGTTTTAGATATCTGGGAGTGGATTTAGCAGCAGATGGAACCATGGAAGTGGAAGTGAATCATAGGGTGGGGGAGAGAACGAAAGCTCTGGAACCATGGAAAGTTTTGTGGGGCCTGGATGTGGAAAGGGAGCTGTGTTTTCAATGCATTATCCATGACAGCTAGAGACTGAGTGTGAACGAATGTGGCCTTTGTTGTCTTTTCCTAGCGCTACCTCGCGCACATGCGGGGGAAGGGGGTTGTTATTTCAGGTGTGGCGAGGTGGTGATGAGAATGAATAAGGGCAGACAGTATGAATTATGTACATGTGTATGTATGTATGTGTCTGTGTGAATATATATATATATATATGTATATATATATACGTTGAGATGTATAGGTATGTATATTTGCGTGTGTGGACGTGTATGTATATACATGTGTATGTGGGTGGGTTGGGCCATTCTTTTGTCTGTTTCCTTGCGCTACCTCACCAATGCAGGAGACAGCGACAAAGCAAAATAAATAAAATAAATAACTTTCTAAAAGGGGAAGCAGAAGAAGGAGTCACGCGGGGATTGCTCATCCTCCTCGAAGGCTCAGATTGGGGTGTCTAAATGTGTGTGGATGTAACCAAGATGAGAAAAAAGGAGAGTTCGGTAGTATGTTTGAGGAAAGGAACCTGGTTGTTTTGGCACTGAGTGAAACAAAGCTCAAGGGTAAAGGGGAAGAGTGGTTTGGGAATGTCTTGGGAGTAAAGTCAGGGATTAGTGAGAGGACAAGAGCAAGGGAAGGAGTAGCTTACTCCTGAAACAGGAGTGGTGGGAATATGTGATAGAGTGTAAGAAAGTAAATTCTAGATTGATATGGGTAAAACTGAAAGTTGATGGAGAGAGATGGGTGATTATTGGTGCATATGCACCTGGGCATGAGGAGAAAGATCTTGAGAGGCAAGTGTTTTGGGAGCAGCTGAATGAGTGTGTTAGTGGTTTTGATGCACAAGACCGGGTTATAGTGATGGGTGATTTGAATGCAAAGGTGAGTAATGTGGCAGTTGAGGGAATAATTGGTATACATGGGGTGTTCAGTGTTGTAGATGGAAATGGCGAAGAGCTTGTAGATTTATGTGCTGCAAGAGGATTGGTGATTGGGAATACCTGGTTTAAAAAGTGAGATATATGTAAGTATACATATGCAAGTCCCCTGGGAATAGGGGAGAAAGAATACTTCCCACTTGTTCCCTGCGTGTCGTAGAAGGCGACTAAAAGGGGAGGGAGCGGGGGGCTGGAAATCCTCCCCTCTCATCATTTTTTTTTTTCTTTTTTTAATTTTCCAAAAGAAGGAACAGACAAGGGGGCCAGGTGAGGATATTCCCTTAGAGGCCCAGTCCTCAGTTCTTGATGCTACCTCGCTAACGCGGGAAATGGCGAATAGTTTGAAAGAAAAGACATATGTAAGTAGGAGAGATGGCCAGAGAGCGTTATTGGATTACGTGTTAATTGATAGGCACGCGAAAGACAGACTTTTGGATGTTAATGTGCTGAGAGGTGCAACTGGAGGGATGTCTGATCATTATCTTGTGGAGGCGAAGGTGAAGATTCCTAGGGGTTTTCAGACAAGAAGAGAGAATGTTGGGGTGAAGAGAGTGGTGAGAGTAAGTGAGCTTGGGAAGGAGACTTGTGTGAGGAAGTACCAGGAGAGACTGAGTACAGAATGGAAAAAGATGAGAACAAAGGAGGTAAGAGGAGTGGGGTAGGAATGGGATGTATTTAGGGAAGAAGTGATGGCTTGCGCAAAAGATGCTTGTGGATTGAATCAGGGCATATGAAGCGTCCGGGGTAAACCATGGAAAGTTGTGTGGGGCCTGGATGTGGAAAGGGAGCTGTGGTTTCAGGCATTATTGCATGACAGCTAGAGACTGAGTGTGAACGAATGGGGCCTTTGTTGTCTTTTCCTAGTGCTACCTCGCACACATGAGGGGGGAGGGGGATGGTATTCCATGTTTGGCGAGGTGGCGCTGGGAATGAATAAAGGCAGACAGTGTGAATTGTGTGCATGGGTATATATGTATGTGTCTGTGTGTGTATATATATGTGTACATTGAGATGTATAGTTATGTATATTTGCGTGTGTGGACGTGTATGTATATACATTGTGTGTGGGGGTGGGTTGGGCCATTTCTTTTGTGTGTTTCCTTGTGCTACCTTGCAAACGTGGGAGACAGCGACAAAGCAAAATAATAAAAAAAAAATATTGAAAAGGATCACAATTTTGTGCGTGATCAAGATATTCCTGTGAGTCCACAGGGAAAATGAAACACGAAAAGTTCACAAGTGCACTTTCATGTAATAATCACATCATCAGGGGAGACACAAGAGAGAAATATAACAGTCAGTTGATATACATCGAAGAGACGAAGTTAGGATGCCATTTGGTAAATATGTGATTGTCTAAAAATGTTTTGGTTTATTCCTTGCAAGACCTTTTTACAGCTCAAGACTGTTCATAGAGATATATATGGATGAGAAATGCTAGAACAGAAGAGCAAAAGGGTTTGATTGATGACATGGCAGTGGATGAAAAGTTGAGAAAGGCTGTGCTAGATGCTAGAGTTGTTAGAGGATTCTTTGGAGAATGCCCATTTTGCAGTTCTTCTGGGGATGAGGATCAGGGAGAAGTGGAGGCATGGTGTAAGGAAGAATGGAGAGGTAAAAGTGTTAGCAGGTGAGAAGACGAAACAGAGAGAATGCAAGAAGGAGTATGAAAGGAGTGTGACTGAAAGTTTAGATGGAAGTGCCATAATTGTAGGGATGCATTCATATGTGAAGGAGGTGTTTGAAATGTTTCGAGAATGACTGTTAAAGGTTTCAGAGTTAGTTGTTGGATACAAGGTCATGAGATATAGGAATAAAAAGGGAAATGCATGGTGGACAAATGAGATAAGAAATACTGTGGAAGAGAAGAGAAAGACATATTGTAAATTGCTCAAAAGTAATATACCAGCAAAGTAGGAGGGAAGAACATCAGAAACAGAGTGAAAGAATTGATTTTGCAAAACTATATTCAGTGAAAGAAGAAGGTGTACTAATCCATGTTATAGATAAAGGGGGAGGGAGACTGGAAGAGGTAAGAGAATATAGGTATTTAGGAGCTATCTTGGGTAAGTTTGGTGATATGAAAGGAGAGATAAGAGAGAGAGCAATACAGCAATACAGGATAGAAGAGTCATTGGATCCCTTAGTAGAATAATGAAGGGTAGAAGTGTAATTATGGATGTGAAGAAAGGATTAAGGGACAGCACAATCCTCCCAACTCTGACCTATGCAATTGAATCATGGACATGGAATGAGTCACAGAGGTCAAGAATCCAGGCTGTGGAAGTGAGCTATTTGAGAGAAGCATGTAATATGACTAGGTGGAATGAAGAAAAATGAATGGGTGCATGAGATGTGGTATGGCAGGAAATGCATAGGGAATTAATTATGGAGTGGTTGAGTGAGTGAAACTTAATATGTTGGGGAGTGAGAGAATGTATGTTGGGCAGTTTACAAGGAGAGTGTATGATAGTGTGATTAAAGGGGTTGGGGTGAGATGAGGACCACCAGTACCATGGGAAAATATGACTGGAAGAATACTGGAGGGGGAGAGGAGAAATGGTGGAAGTATGTGAGGAATGGTTTATGTGAGGGAGGCTTTTAAAGACAGGGATAAGTAGAGACTTTTTGCTGTGGTCACCATCTTAATGGGAGTTCACAGAGGGAATGGGCTTCAGATATATAGATAGGTAGGTAGAATTTTGGAAAGAGAGGCAAGTATGCAGTCTGTTGTGGATGAGAGAGCTTTGGAAGTGAGTCAGTTGTTGTTCTCTGATGATACAGCGCTGGTGGCTGATTCGTGTGAGAAACTGCAGAAGCTGGTGACTGAGTTTGGTAAAGTGTGTGAAAGAAGAAAGCTAAGAGTAAATGTGAATAAGAGCAAGGTTATTAGGTACAGTAGGGTTGAGGGACAAGTCAATTGGGAGGTAAGTTTAAATGGAGAAAAACTGGAGGAAGTAAAGTGTTTTAGATATCTGGGAGTGGATTTGGCAGCGGATGGAACCATGGAAGCAGACGTGAATCATAAGGTGGGGGAGGGGGCGAAGTTCTGGGAGCGTTGAAAAATGTGTGGAAGTCGAGAACATTATCTCAGAAAGCAAAAATGGGTATGTTTGAAGGAATAGTGCTCCCAACAATGTTGTATGGTTGCGAGGCGTGGGCTATGGATAGAATTGTGTGGAGGAGGGTGGATGTGCTGGAAATGAGATGTTTGAGGACAATATGTGGTGTGAGGTGGTTTGATCGAGTAAGTAATGTAAGGGTAAGAGAGATGTGTGGTAATAAAAAGAGTGTGGTTGAGAGAGCAGAAGAGGGTGTTTTAAAATGGTTTGGTCACATGGAGAGAATGAGTGAGGAAAGATTGACCAAGAGGATATATGTGTCAGAGGTGGAGGGAACGAGGAGAAGTGGGAGACCAAATTGGAGGTAGAAAGAAGGAGTGAAAAAGATTTTGTGTGATCATTGCCTGAACATGCAGGAGGGTAAAAGGCGTGCAGGGAATAGAGTGAATTGGAACGATGTGGTATACCAGGGTCGACGTGCTGTCAATGGATTGAACCAGGGCATGTGAAGCGTCTGGGGTAAACCATGGAAAGTAGTGTGGGACCTGGATGTGGAAAGGGAGCTATGGTTTCGGTGCATTATACATGACAGCTATAGACTGAGTGTGAATGAATGTGGCCTTTGTTGTCTTTTCCTATCGCTACCTTGTGCATATTTGATGGGAGGGGTTTGTTATTTCATGTGTGGCGGGGTGGCAATGGGATTGAATAAAGGCAGACAGTATGGATTATGTACATGTGTATATATGTATTTGTCTCTGTGTGTATATGTATATATACGTTGAGATGTATAGGTATATATATTTGCATGTGTGGACGTGTATGTATATACATGTGTATGTTGGTGGGTTGGGCCATTCTTTCGTCTGTTTCCTTGTGCTACCTCACTAACGTGGGAGACAGCGAAAAAGTAGGACAAAAAATAAAAAGATAAAAAAAAGATAGAATTTGTACATACATTGCTTAACAAAACTTATTGCTGTGATGGAATACATTAGCTTTTGAGTAAGATTTTCTGGCTTGTGAAAAACAAGCATTTATTTCTATATTTTGATATGGGAACATCAGTGAAGGGGGTTAATGGGAGGTGATAACATGAAGTGGTGATGTGAGAAGGAGATGGAGTGAATATTTTAAAGGTTTGTTGAATGTGTTTGATGATAGAGTGGCAGATATAGGGTGTTTTGGTCGAGATGTTGTGCAAAGTGAGAGGGTTAGGGAGAATGATTTGGTACACAGAGAGGGTAGTAAGAGGAGGTAGTAAAAGCTTTGCGGAAGATGGAAGCCAGCAAGGCAGCGGGTTTGGATGGTATTGCAGTGGAATTTATAAAAAACAGGGGTGACTATATTGGTGACTGGTTGGTAAGGTTATTTAATGTATGTATGACTCATGGTGAGGTGCCTGAGGATTGGAGGAATGCTTGCATAGTGCTATTGTACAAAGGCAAAGGGGATAAAAGTGAGTGCTTAAATTGTAGAGGTATAAGTTTTTTGAATATTCCTGGGAAATTATATGAGAGGGTATTGATTGAGAGGGTGAAGGCATGTACAGAGCATCAGATGTGGGAAGAGCAGTGTGGTTTCAGAAGTGGTAGAGGATGTGTGGATCAGGTGTTTGCTTTGAAAAATGTATGTGAGAAATACTTAGAAGAGCAAATGGATTTGTATGTAGCATTTATGGATCTGGAGAAGGCATATGATAGAGTTGATAGAGATGCTGTGTGGAAGGTACTAAGAATATATGGTGTGGGAAGCAAGTTGTTAGAAGCAGTGAAAAGTTTTTATTGAGGATGTAAGGCATGTGTACGAGTAGGAAGAAAAGAAAGTGATTGGTTCCTAGTAAATGTCGGTTTGTGGCAGGGTTGCATGATGTCTCCATGGTTGTTTAATTTGTTTATGGATGAGGTTGTTAGGGAGGTAAATGCAAGAGTTTTGGAAAGAGGGGCACGTATGCAGTCTGTTGTGGATGAGAGAGCTTGGGAAGTGAGTCAAGTGTTGTTTGCTGATGATACAGCGCTGGTGGCTGATTCGAGTGAAAAATTGGAGAAGCTGGTGACTGAATTTGGTAAAGTGTGTGAAAGAAGAAAGCTGAGATCAAATGTGAATAAGAGCAAGGTTATTAGATACAGTATGGTTAAGGGACAAGTCAATTGGGAGGTAAGTTTGAATGGAGAAAAACTGGAGGAAGTGAAGTGTTTTAGATATCTGGGAGTGGATCTGGCAGCGGATGGAACCATGGAAGCGGAAGTGAATCATAGGGTGGGGGAGGGGGGTAAAAGTTCTGGGAGCGTTGAAAAATGTGTGGAATTCAAGAACGTTATCTTGGAAAGCAAAAATGGGTATGTTTGAAGGAATAATGGTTCCAACAATGTTACATGGTTGCGAGGCATGGGCTATAGATAGAGTTGTGCTGAGGAGGGTTGATGTGCTGGAAATGAAGTGTTTGAGGACAATATGTGGTGTGAGGTAGTTTGATCGAGTAAGTAATAAAAGGGTAAGAGAGATGTGTGGTAATAAAAAGATTTGGTTGAGAGAGCAGAAGAGGGTGTTTTGAATAGGTTTGGTCACATGGAGAGAATGAGTGAGGAAAGATTGACCAAGAGGATATATGTGTCGGAGGTGGAGGGAACGAGGAGAAGTGGGAGACCAAATTGGAGGTGGAAAGATGGAGTGAAAAAGATTTTGTGTGATCAGGGCCTGAACATGCAGGAGGGTGAAAGGAGGGCAAGGAATAGAGTGAATTGGATCGATGTGGTATACCGGGGTTGACGTGCTGTCAGTGGATTGAATCAGGGCATGTGAAGTGTCTGTGGTAAACCATGGAAAGCTGTGTAGGTATGTATATTTGCGTGTGTGGATGTATGTATATACATGTGTATGGGGGTGGGTTGGGCCATTTGTTTCATCTGTTTCCTTGTGCTATCTCGCAAACGCTGGAGACGGCGACAAAAAATGTGCTGAGAGGTGCAACTGGAGGGATGTCTGATCATTATCTTGTGGAGGCTAAGGTGAAGATTAGTATGGGTTTTCAGAAAAGAAGAGTGAGTGTTGGGGTGAAGAAGGTGGTGAGAGTAAGTGAGCTTGGGAAGGAGACCTGTGTGAAGAAGTATCAGGAGAGACTGTGTACAGAATGGAAAAAGGTGAGAACAATGGAAGTAAGGGGAGTGGGGGAGGAATGGGATGTATTTAGGGAATCAGTGATGGATTGCGCAAAAGATGCTTGTGGCATGAGAAGAGTGGGAGGTGGGCTGTTTAGAAAGGGTAGTGAGTGGTGGGATGAAGAAGTAAGAGTATTAGTGAAAGAGAAGAGAGAGGCATTTGGACGATTTTTGCAGGGAAAAAATGCAATTGAGTGGGAGAAGTATAAAAGAAAGAGACAGGAGGTCAAGAGAAAGGTGCAAGAGGTGAAAAAAAAGGGCAAATGAGAGTTGGGGTGGGAGACTATCAGTAAATTTTAGGGAGAATAAAAAGATGTTCTGGAAGGAGGTAAATAGGGTGCGTAAGACAAGGGAGCAAATGGGAACT
The DNA here is from genome assembly GCF_036320965.1 of Panulirus ornatus. Lineage (NCBI taxonomy): Eukaryota > Metazoa > Arthropoda > Malacostraca > Decapoda > Palinuridae > Panulirus > Panulirus ornatus. The sequence continues at coordinate 25,446,562 of NC_092252.1, read as the reverse complement.
TCAGTGAAGGGCGTAAATGGGGAGGTGATAACAAGTAGTGGTGATGTGAGAAGGAGATGGAATGAGTATTTTGAAGGTTTGTTGAATGTGTCTGATGACAGAGTGGCAGATATAGGGTGTTTGGGTCGAGGTGGTGTGCAAAGTGAGAGGGTTAGGGAAAATGATTTGGTAAACAGAGAAGAGGTAGTAAAAGCTTTGCGGAAGATGAAAGCCGGCAAGGCAGCAGGTTTGGATGGTATTGCAGTGGAATTTATTAAAAAAGGGGGTGACTGTACTGTTGACTGGTTGGTAAGGTTATTTAATGTATGTATGACTCATGGTGAGGTGCCTGAGGATTGGCGGAATGCGTGCATAATGCCATTGTACAAAGGCAAAGGGGATAAGAGTGAGTGCTCAAATTACAGAGGTATAAGTTTGTTGAGTATTCCTGGTAAAATATATGGGAGGGTGTTGATTGAGAGGGTGAAGGCATGTACAGAGCATCAGATTGGGGAAGAGCAGTGTGGTTTCAGAAGTGGTAGAGGATGTGTGGATAAGGTGTTTGCTTTGAAGAATGTATGTGAGAAATACTTAGAAAAGCAAATGGATTTGTATGTAGCATTTATGGATCTGGAGAAGGCATATGATAGAGTTGATAGAGATGCTCTGTGGAAGGTATTAAGAATATATGGTGTGGGAGGCAAGTTGTTAGAAGTAGTGAAAAGTTTTTATCGAGGATGTAAGGCATGTGTACGTGTAGGAAGAGAGGAAAGTGATTGGTTCTCAGTGAATGTAGGTTTGCGGCAGGGGTGTGTGATGTCTCCATGGTTGTTTAATTTGTTTATGGATGGGGTTGTTAGGGAGGTAAATGCAAGAGTCTTGGAAAGAGGGGCAAGTATGAAGTCTGTTGGGGGTGAGAGAGCTTGGGAAGTGAGTCAGTTGTTGTTCGCTGATGATACAGCGCTGGTGGCGGATTCATGTGAGAAACTGCAGAAGCTGGTGACTGAGTTTGGTAAAGTGTGTGGAAGAAGAAAGTTATGAGTAAATGTGAATAAGAGCAAGGTTATTAGGTACAGTAGGGTTGAGGGTCAAGTCAATTGGGAGGTGAGTTTGAATGGAGAAAAACTGGAGGAAGTGAAGTGTTTTAGATATCTGGGAGTGGATCTGTCAGCGGATGGAACCATGGAAGCGGAAGTGGATCATAGGGTGGGGGAGGGGGCGAAAATTTTGGGAGCCTTGAAAAATGTGTGGAAGTCGAGAACATTATCCCGGAAAGCAAAAATGGGTATGTTTGAAGGAATAGTAGTTCCAACAATGTTGTATGGTTGCGAGGCGTGGGCTATGGATAGAGTTGTGCGCAGGAGGATGGATGTGCTGGAAATGAGATGTTTGAGGACAATGTGTGGTGTGAGGTGGTTTGATCGAGTAAGTAACGTAAGGGTAAGAGAGATGTGTGGAAATAAAAAGAGCGTGGTTGAGAGAGCAGAAGAGGTGTTTTGAAATGGTTTGGGCACATGGAGAGAATGAGTGAGGAGAGATTGACCAAGAGGATATATGTGTCGGAGGTGAAGGGAACGAGGAGAAGAGGGAGACCAAATTGGAGGTGGAAAGATGGAGTGAAAAGGATTTTGTGTGATCGGGGCCTGAACATGCAGGAGGGTGAAAGGAGGGCAAGGAATAGAGTGAATTGGAGCGATGTGGTATACAGGGGTTGACGTGCTGTCAGTGGATTGAATCAAGGCATGTGAAGCGTCCGGGGTAAACCATGGAAAGCTGTGTAGGTATGTATATTTGCGTGTGTGGACGTGTGTATGTACATGTGTATGGGGGGGGTTGGGCCATTTCTCTCGTCTGTTTCCTTGCGCTACCTCGCAAACACGGGAGACAGCGACAAAGTATAAAAAAAAAAAAAAAAAATATATATATATATATATATATATATATATATATATATATATATATATATATATATATATATATATATATGATGATTGGGAATACCTGGTTTAAAAAGCGAGATATACATAAGTATACTTATGTAAGTAGGAGAGATGGCCAGAGAGCGTTATTGGATTACGTGTTAATTGACAGGCGTGCGAAAGAGAGACTTTTGGATGTTAATGTGCTGAGAGGTGCAACTGGAGGGATGTCTGATCATTATCTTGTGGAGGCTAAGGTGAAGATTAGTATGGGTTTTCAGAAAAGAGGAGTGAATGTTGGGGTGAAGAAGGTGGTGAGAGTAAGTGAGCTTGGGAAGGAGACCTGTGTGGGGAAGTACCAGGAGAGACTGTGTACAGAATGGAAAAAGGTGAGAACAATGGAAGTAAGGGGAGTCGGGGAGGAATGGGATGTATTTAGGGAATCAGTGATGGATTGCGCAAAAGATGCTTGTGGCATGAGAAGAGTGGGAGGTGGGCTGTTTAGAAAGGGTAGTGTGTGGTGGGATGAAGAAGTAAGAGTATTAGTGAAAGAGAAGAGAGAGGCATTTGGACGATTTTTGCAGGGAAAAAATGCAATTGAGTGGGAGAAGTATAAAAGAAAGAGACAGGAGGTCAAGAGAAAGGTGCAAGAGGTGAAAAAAAGGGCAAATGAGAGTTGGGGTGAGAGACTATCAGTAAATTTTAGGGAGAATAAAAAGATGTTGTGGAAGGAGGTAAATAGGGTGCGTAAGACAAGGGAGCAAATGGGAACTTCAGTGAAGGGCGTAAATGGGGAGGTGATAACAAGTAGTGGTGATGTGAGAAGGAGATGGAATGAGTATTTTGAAGGTCTGTTGAATGTGTCTGATGACAGAGTGGCAGATATAGGGTGTTTTGGTCGAGGTGGTGTGCAAAGTGAGAGGGTTAGGGAAAATGATTTGGTAAACAGAGAAGAGGTAGTAAAAGCTTTGCGGAAGATGAAAGCCGGCAAGGCAGCAGGTTTGGATGGTATTGCAGTGGAATTTATTAAGAAAGGGGGTGACTGTATTGTTGACTGGTTGGTAAGGTTATTTAATGTATGTATGACTCATGGTGAGGTGCCTGAGGATTGGCGGAATGCGTGCATCGTGCCATTGTACAAAGGCAAAGGGGATAAGAGTGAGTGCTCAAATTACAGAGGTATAAGTTTGTTGAGTATTCCTGGTAAATTATATGGGAGGGTATTGATTGAGAGGGTGAAGGCATGTACAGAGCATCAGATTGGGGAAGAGCAGTGCGGTTTCAGAAGTGGTAGAGGATGTGTGGATCAGGTGTTTGCTTTGAAGAATGTATGTGAGAAATACTTAGAAAAGCAAATGGATTTGTATGTAGCATTTATGGATCTGGAGAAGGCATATGATAGAGTTGATAGAGATGCTCTGTGGAAGGTATTAAGAATATATGGTGTGGGAGGCAAGTTGTTAGAAGCAGTGAAAAGTTTTTATCGAGGATGTAAGGCATGTGTACGTGTAGGAAGAGAGGAAAGTGATTGGTTCTCAGTGAATGTAGGTTTGCGGCAGGGGTGTGTGATGTCTCCATGGTTGTTTAATTTGTTTATGGATGGGGTTGTAAAGGAGGTAAATGCAAGAGTCCTGGAAAGAGGGGCAAGTATGAAGTCTGTTGGGGATGAGAGAGCTTGGGAAGTGAGTCAATTGTTGTTCGCTGATGATACAGCGCTGGTGGCTGATTCATGTGAGAAACTGCAGAAGCTGGTGACTGAGTTTGGTAAAGTGTGTGGAAGAAGAAAGTTGAGAGTAAATGTGAATAAGAGCAAGGTTATTAGGTACAGTAGGGGTGAGGGTCAAGTCAATTGGGAGGTGAGTTTGAATGGAGAAAAACTGGAGGAAGTGAAGTGTTTTAGATATCTGGGAGTGGATCTGTCAGCGGATGGAACCATGGAAGCGGAAGTGGATCATAGGGTGGGGGAGGGGGCGAAAATTTTGGGAGCCTTGAAAAATGTGTGGAAGTCGAGAACATTATCTCGGAAAGCAAAAATGGGTATGTTTGAGGGAATAGTGGTTCCAACAATGCTGTATGGTTGCGAGGCGTGGGCTATGGATAGAGATGTGCGCAGGAGGATGGATGTGCTGGAAATGAGATGTTTGAGGACAATGTGTGGTGTGAGGTGGTTTGATCGAGTAAGTAACGTAAGGGTAAGAGAGATGTGTGGAAATAAAAAGAGCGTGGTTGAGAGAGCAGAAGAGGGTGTTTTGAAATGGTTTGGGCACATGGAGAGAATGAGTGAGGAGAGATTGACCAAGAGGATATATGTGTTGGAGGTGGAGGGAACGAGGAGAAGAGGGAGACCAAATTGGAGGTGGAAAGATGGAGTGAAAAAGATTTTGTGTGATCGGGGCCTGAACATGCAGGAGGGTGAAAGGAGGGCAAGAAATAGAGTGAATTGGAGTCATGTGGTATACAGGGGTTGACGTGCTGTCAGTGGATTGAAGCAAGGCATGTGAAGCGTCTGGGGTAAACCATGGAAAGCTGTGTAGGTATGTATATTTGCGTGTGTGGACGTGTGTATGTACATGTGTATGGGGGGGGGTTGGGCCATTTCTTTCGTCTGTTTCCTTGCGCTACCTCGCAAACGCGGGAGACAGCGACAAAGTATAAAAAAAAAAAAAAAAAAAATATATATATATATATATATATCCTCACGTGGATATTCCCTCAAAGGCCCAGTCCTCTGTTCTTGACGCTACCTCGCTATCGCGGGAAATGGCGAATAGTATGAAAAAAAAATATTTTTTTTTTTTTTTTTTTATACTTTGTCGCTGTCTCCCGCGTTTGCGAGGTAGCGCAAGGAAACAGACGAAAGAAATGGCCCAACCCCCCCCCATACACCTGTACATACACACGTCCACACACGCAAATATACATACCTACACAGCTTTCCATGGTTTACCCCAGACGCTTCACATGCCTTGATTCACTCCACTGACAGCACGTCAACCCCTGTATACCACATCGCTCCAATTCACTCTATTCCTTGCCCTCCTTTCACCCTCCTGCATGTTCAGGCCCCGATCACACAAAATCTTTTTCACTCCATCTTTCCACCTCCAATTTGGTCTCCCTCTTCTCCTCGTTCCCTCCACCTCCGACACATATATCCTCTTGGTCAATCTTTCCTCACTCATTCTCTCCATGTGCCCAAACCATTTCAAAACACCCTCTTCTGCTCTCTCAACCACGCTCTTTTTATTTCCACACATCTCTCTTACCCCTACGTTACTTACTCGATCAAACCACCTCACACCACACATTGTCCTCAAACATCTCATTTCCAGCACATCCATCCTCCTGCGCACAACTCTATCCATAGCCCACGCCTCGCAACCATACAACATTGTTGGAACCACTATTCCTTCAAACATACCCATTTTTGCTTTCCGAGATAATGTTCTCGACTTCCACACATTTTTCAAGGCTCCCAAAATTTTCGCCCCCTCCCCCACCCTATGATCCACTTCCGCTTCCATGGTTCCATCCGCTGACAGATCCACTCCCAGATATCTAAAACACTTCACTTCCTCCAGTTTTTCTCCATTCAAACTCACCTCCCAATTGACTTGACCCTCAACCCTACTGTACCTAATAACCTTGCTCTTATTCACATTTACTCTTAACTTTCTTCTTCCACACACTTTACCAAACTCAGTCACCAGCTTCTGCAGTTTCTCACATGAATCAGCCACCAGCGCTGTATCATCAGCGAACAACAACTGACTCACTTCCCAAGCTCTCTCATCCCCAACAGACTTCATACTTGCCCCTCTTTCCAGGACTCTTGCATTTACCTCCCTAACAACCCCATCCATAAACAAATTAAACAACCATGGAGACATCACACACCCCTGCCGCAAACCTACATTCACTGAGAACCAATCACTTTCCTCTCTTCCTACACGTACACATGCCTTACATCCTCGATAAAAACTTTTCACTGCTTCTAACAACTTGCCTCCCACACCATATATTCTTAATACCTTCCACAGAGCATCTCTATCAACTCTATCATATGCCTTCTCCAGATCCATAAATGCTACATACAAATCCATTTGCTTTTCTAAGTATTTCTCACATACATTCTTCAAAGCAAACACCTGATCCACACATCCTCTACCACTTCTGAAACCGCACTGCTCTTCCCCAATCTGATGCTCTGTACATGCCTTCACCCTCTCAATCAATACCCTCCCATATAATTTACCAGGAATACTCAACAAACTTATACCTCTGTAATTTGAGCACTCACTCTTATCCCCTTTGCCTTTGTACAATGGCACTATGCACGCATTCCGCCAATCCTCAGGCACCTCACCATGAGTCATACATACATTAAATAACCTTACCAACCAGTCAACAATACAGTCACCCCCTTTTTTAATAAATTCCACTGCAATACCATCCAAACCTGCTGCCTTGCCGGCTTTCATCTTCCGCAAAGCTTTTACTACCTCTTCTCTGTTTACCAAATCATTTTCCCTAACCCTCTCACTTTGCACACCACCTCGACCAAAACACCCTATATCTGCCACTCTGTCATCAGACACATTCAACAAACCTTCAAAATACTCATTCCATCTCCTTCTCACATCACCACTACTTGTTATCACCTCCCCATTTACGCCCTTCACTGAAGTTCCCATTTGCTCCCTTGTCTTACGCACCCTATTTACCTCCTTCCAGAACATCTTTTTATTCTCCCTAAAATTTACTGATAGTCTCTCACCCCAACTCTCATTTGCCCTTTTTTTCACCTCTTGCACCTTTCTCTTGACCTCATGTCTCTTTCTTTTATACTTCTCCCACTCAATTTCATTTTTTCCCTGCAAAAATCGTCCAAATGCCTCTCTCTTCTCTTTCACTAATACTCTTACTTCTTCATCCCACCACTCACTACCCTTTCTAAACAGCCCACCTCCCACTCTTCTCATGCCACAAGCATCTTTTGCGCAATCCATCACTGATTCCCTAAATACATCCCATTCCTCCCCCACTCCCCTTACTTCCATTGTTCTCACCTTTTTCCATTCTGTACACAGTCTCTCCTGGTACTTCCCCACACAGGTCTCCTTCCCAAGCTCACTTACTCTCACCACCTTCTTCACCCCAACATTCACTCCTCTTTTCTGAAAACCCATACTAATCTTCACCTTAGCCTCCACAAGATAATGATCAGACATCCCTCCAGCTGCACCTCTCAGCACATTAACATCCAAAAGTCTCTCTTTCGCACGCCTGTCAATTAACACGTAATCCAATAACGCTCTCTGGCCATCTCTCCTACTTACATAAGTATACTTATGTATATCTCGCTTTTTAAACCAGGTATTCCCAATCATCAGTCCTTTTTCAGCACATAAATCTACAAGCTCTTCACCATTTCCATTTACAACACTGAACACCCCATGCATACCAATTATTCCCTCAACTGCCACATTACTCACCTTTGCATTCAAATCACCCATCACTATAACCCGGTCTCGTGCATCAAAACCGCTAACACACTCATTCAGCTGCTCCCAAAACACTTGCCTCTCATGATCTTTCTTCTCATGCCCAGGTGCATATGCACCAATAATCACCCACCTCTCTCCATCAACTTTCAATTTTACCCATATTAATCGAGAATTTACTTTCTTACATTCTATCACATACTCCCACAACTCCTGTTTCAGGAGTATTGCTACTCCTTCCCTTGCTCTTGTCCTCTCACTAACCCCTGACTTCACTCCCCAGACATTTCCAAACCACTCTTCCCCTTTACCCTTGAGCTTCGTTTCACTCAGAGCCAAAACATCCAGGTTCCTTTCCTCAAACAAACTACCTATCTCTCCTTTTTTCACATCTTGGTTACATCCACACACATTTAGGCACCCCACTCTGAGCCTTCGAGGAGGATGATCACTCCCCGCGTAACTCCTTCTTCTGTTTCCCATTTTAGAAAGTTAATACAAGGAGGGGAGGATTTCTGGCCCCCCGCTCCCGTCCCCTCTAGTCGCTTTCTACGACACGCGAGGAATACGTGGGAAGTATTCTTTCACCCCTATCCCCAGGGATAATATACATATATATATACATATACACACACACACACATACACACACATACGCACATACACACACACACACACACATACATATATATACATATGAAAAATGTAAGAAACAATTTAGAAAACAAACTTTTAGCTTGAAATGAATGAAAAAAATGAATGTCACATAATGGTTCAACCTCTGGCTATGGAAAAGGAAATGTACAATTTATTCACAGAAACGTCAATAGCAGTTCTCATCAATTTCACCACTGTATCAATAAGCTTCAATGTCTAAGCCACATTTTTCTCCAACTTCACTATTTTCTTCACTACATTTTCCCTAACTTGCCTCGTGTGTGTAACCTTGTTATGTCTCTCTAGCCCAGTGTGTAACCCTGTTGTATCAGTTTCTGGATACTTTGGTCAGTAAGGTCTTCGTGTTGAGGCGTCCGCGCAGGCAACACCAGTGGTGCAGCAGGCCTCGCGAGGGGACGGAAGCCAGCCGGAGTTGACGGAGGGGTTGTGGTGGTGGTCATCGGGCCTCGTAGGAGTTCAGACAGGATGGGAACGTACACACTGGCGCTTACGCGGAAGCTTGAGGGAGCAGAGGTGGAGACTGGCATGTCTGTGTTTATTCCAAGTGGCTCCTTCGGTTCCCCTAGTTGGTGGGATATCTGGTCGGTATCCTCCTTGATATATTTTGAGATCAGTAACAGGGCAATGCTGACATGCTGTACCACGTACTGGAGCTGCTGGTTGCAAGCTTCAATGGCTTCTTAGTAATCATTACAGTTTTCGCTGAAGCGTGGGATTCACTGGGCTTTGGAGTCTGGTGAGATACAACTCTCTTCCTGGCTTCAAAGTATAAAAAAAAAGTATAAAAAAAAAAAAAAATATATATATATATATATATATATATATATATATATATATATATATATTTTTTTTTTTTTTTTCATTCATTTCAAGCTAAAAGTTTGTTTTCTAAATTGTTTCTTACATTTTTCATATGTATATATATGTATGTGTGTGTGTGTGTGTGTGTGTGTGTATATATATATATATGTATATTATCCCTGGGGATAGGGGTGAAAGAATACTTCCCACATATTCCTCGCGTGTCGTAGAAAGCGACTAGAGGGGACGGGAGCGGGGGGCTGGAAATCCTCCCCTCCTTGTATTAACTTTTTAAAATGGGAAACAGAAGAAGGAGTCACGCGGGGAGTGCTCATCCTCCTCGAAGGCTCAGAGTGGGGTGCCTAAATGTGTGTGGATGTAACCAAGATGTGAAAAAAGGAGAGATAGGTAGTATGTTTGAGGAAAGGAACCTGGATGTTTTGGCTCTGAGTGAAACGAAGCTCAAGGGTAAAGGGGAAGAGTGGTTTGGAAATGTCTGGGGAGTGAAGTCAGGGGTTAGTGAGAGGACAAGAGCAAGGGGAGGAGTAGCAATACTCCTGAAACAGGAGTTGTGGGAGTATGTGATAGAATGTAAGAAAGTAAATTCTCGATTAATATGGGTAAAATTGAAAGTTGATGGAGAGAGGTGGGTGATTATTGGTGCATATGCACCTGGGCATGAGAAGAAAGATCATGAGAGGCAAGTGTTTTGGGAGCAGCTAAATGAGTGTGTTAGCGGTTTTGATGCACGAGACCGGGTTATAGTGATGGGTGATTTGAATGCAAAGGTGAGTAATGTGGCAGTTGAGGGAATAATTGGTATGCATGGGGTGTTCAGTGTTGTAAATGGAAATGGTGAAGAGCTTGTAGATTTATGTGCTGAAAAAGGACTGATGATTGGGAATACCTGGTTTAAAAAGCGAGATATACATAAGTATACTTATGTAAGTAGGAGAGATGGCCAGAGAGCATTATTGGATTACGTGTTAATTGACAGGCGTGCGAAAGGGAGACATTTGGATGTCAATGTGCTGAGAGGTGCAACTGGAGGGATGTCTGATCATTATCTTGTGGAGGCTAAGGTGAAGATTAGTATGGGTTTTCAGAAAAGAAGAGTGAATGTTGGGGTGAAGAAGGTGGTGAGAGTAAGTGAGCTTGGGAAGGAGACCTGTGTGAAGAAGTATCAGGAGAGACTGTGTACAGAATGGAAAAAGGTGAGAACAATGGAAGTAAGGGGAGTGGGGGAGGAATGGGATGTATTTAGGGAATCAGTGATGGATTGCGCAAAAGATGCTTGTGGCATGAGAAGAGTGGGAGGTGGGCTGTTTAGAAAGGGTAGTGAGTGGTGGGATGAAGAAGTAAGAGTATTAGTGAAAGAGAAGAGAGAGGCATTTGGACGATTTTTGCAGGGAAAAAATGCAATTGAGTGGGAGAAGTATAAAAGAAAGAGACAGGAGGTCAAGAGAAAGGTGCAAGAGGTGAAAAAAAGGGCAAATGAGAGTTGGGGTGAGAGACTATCAGTAAATTTTAGGGAGAATAAAAAGATGTTGTGGAAGGAGGTAAATAGGGTGCGTAAGACAAGGGAGCAAATGGGAACTTCAGTGAAGGGCGTAAATGGGGAGGTGATAACAAGTAGTGGTGATGTGAGAAGGAGATGGAATGAGTATTTTGAAGGTTTGTTGAATGTGTCTGATGACAGAGTGGCAGATATAGGGTGTTTTGGTCGAGGTGGTGTGCAAAGTGAGAGGGTTAGGGAAAATGATTTGGTAAACAGAGAAGAGGTAGTAAAAGCTTTGCGGAAGATGAAAGCCGGCAAGGCAGCAGGTTTGGATGGTATTGCTGTGGAATTTATTAAAAAAGGGGGTGACTGTATTGTTGACTGGTTGGTAAGGTTATTTAATGTATGTATGACTCATGGTGAGGTGCCTGAGGATTGGCGGAATGCGTGCATAGTGCCATTGTACAAAGGCAAAGGGGATAAGAGTGAGTGCTCAAATTACAGAGGTATAAGTTTGTTGAGTATTCCTGGTAAATTATATGGGAGGGTATTGATTGAGAGGGTGAAGGCATGTACAGAGCATCAGATTGGGGAAGAGCAGTGTGGTTTCAGAAGTGGTAGAGGATGTGTGGATCAGGTGTTTGCTTTGAAGAATGTATGTGAGAAATACTTAGAAAAGCAAATGGATTTGTATGTAGCATTCATGGATCTGGAGAAGGCATATGATAGAGTTGATAGAGATGCTCTGTGGAAGGTATTAAGAATATATGGTGTGGGAAGCAAGTTGTTAGAAGCAGTGAAAAGTTTTTATCGAGGATGTAAGGCATGTGTACGTGTAGGAAGAGAGGAAAGTGATTGGTTCTCAGTGAATGTAGGTTTGCGGCAGGGGTGTGTGATGTCTCCATGGTTGTTTAATTTGTTTATGGATGGGGTTGTTAGGGAGGTAAATGCAAGAGTCTTGGAAAGAGGGGCAAGTATGAAGTCTGTTGGGGATGAGAGAGCTTGGGAAGTGAGTCAGTTGTTGTTCGCTGATGATACAGCGCTGGTGGCGGATTCACGTGAGAAACTGCAGAAGCTGGTGACGGAGTTTGGTAAAGTGTGTGGAAGAAGAAAGTTAAGAGTAAATGTGAATAAGAGCAAGGTTATTAGGTACAGTAGGGTTGAGGGTCAAGTCAATTGGGAGGTGAGTTTGAATGGTGAAAAACTGGAGGAAGTGAAGTGTTTTAGATATCTGGGAGTGGATCTGTCAGCGGATGGAACCATGGAAGCGGAAGTGGATCATAGGGTGGGGGAGGGGGCGAAAATTTTGGGAGCCTTGAAAAATGTGTGGAAGTCGAGAACATTATCCCGGAAAGCAAAAATGGGTATGTTTGAAGGAATAGTAGTTCCAACAATGTTGTATGGTTGCGAGGCGTGGGCTATGGATAGAGTTGTGCGCAGGAGGATGGATGTGCTGGAAATGAGATGTTTGAGGACAATGTGTGGTGTGAGGTGGTTTGATCGAGTAAGTAACGTAAGGGTAAGAGAGATGTGTGGAAATAAAAAGAGCGTGGTTGAGAGAGCAGAAGAGGGTGTTTTAAAATGGTTTGGGCACATGGAGAGAATGAGTGAGGAAAGATTGACCAAGAGGATATATGTGTCGGAGGTGGAGGGAACGAGGAGAAGAGGGAGACCAAATTGGAGGTGGAAAGATGGAGTGAAAAAGATTTTGTGTGATCGGGGCCTGAACATGCAGGAGGGTGAAAGGAGGGCAAGGAATAGAGTGAATTGGAGCGATGTGGTATACAGGGGTTGACGTGCTGTCAGTGGATTGAATCAAGGCATGTGAAGCGTCCGGACAAAGTATAAAAAAAAAAAAAAAAAAAAAAATATATATATATATATCCTCACGTGGATATTCCCTCAAAGGCCCAGTCCTCTATTCTTAACGCTACCTCGCTATCGCGGGAAATGGCGAATAGTATGAAAAAAAAAAATATATATATATATATATATATATATATATATATATATTTTTTTTTTTTCTTATTATACTTTGTCGCTGTCTCCCGCGTTTGCGAGGTAGCGCAAGGAAACAGACGAAAGAAATGGCCCAACCCCCCCATACACATGTATATACATACGTCCACACACGCAAATATACATACCTACACAGCTTTCCATGGTTTACCCCAGACGCTTACATGCCTTGACTCAATCCACTGACAGCACGTCAACCCCGGTATACCACATCGCTCCAATTCACTCTATTCCTTGCCCTCCTTTCACCCTCCTGCATGTTCAGGCCCCGAGTATTGCTACTCCTTCCCTTGCTCTTGTCCTCTCACTAACCCCTGACTTCACTCCCCAGACATTTCCAAACCACTCTTCCCCTTTACCCTTGAGCTTCGTTTCACTCAGAGCCAAAACATCCAGGTTCCTTTCCTCAAACAAACTACCTATCTCTCCTTTTTTCACATCTTGGTTACATCCACACACATTTAGGCACCCCACTCTGAGCCTTCGAGGAGGATGATCACTCCCCGCGTAACTCCTTCTTCTGTTTCCCATTTTAGAAAGTTAATACAAGGAGGGGAGGATTTCTGGCCCCCCGCTCCCGTCCCCTCTAGTCGCTTTCTACGACACGCGAGGAATACGTGGGAAGTATTCTTTCACCCCTATCCCCAGGGATAATATACATATATATATACATATACACACACACACACATACACACACATACGCACATACACACACACACACACACATACATATATATACATATGAAAAATGTAAGAAACAATTTAGAAAACTGAAACTTCTAGCTTGAAATGAATGAAAAAAATGAATGTCACATAATGGTTCAACCTCTGGCTATGGAAAAAAGGAAATGTATAATTTATTTACACAAACGTCAATAGCAGTTCTCGTCAATTTAACCACTGTATCAATAAGCTTCAATGTCTAAGCTACATTTTTTTCCAATTTCACTATTTTCCTTCACATTTTCAATTGTGTCTGAAGGTTCTACTTCAAGAGTGATTGTTTTTCCATATATATATATATATATATTTATATATATATATATATATATATATATATATATATTTTTTTTTTTTTCTTTTCATACTATTTGCCATTTCCCGCGTTAGGGAGGTAGCGTTAAGAACAGAGAACTGGGCCTTAGAGAGAATATCCTCACCTGACCCCCTTCTCTGTTCCTTCTTTTGGAAAATTAAAAAAAACAAGAAAGGGGAGGATTTCCAGCCACCCGCTCCCTCCCCTTTTAGTCGCCTTCTATGACACGCAGGGAATACGTGGGAAGTATTCTTTCTCCCCTATCCCCAGGGATAAATATATATATATATATATATATATATATATATATATATATATATATATATATATATATATATATATATATGTATATATATATATAATATATATATATATATATATATATATATATATATATATATATATATATATATATATATATATATATATATATATATCACTGCTTCTAACAACTTGCCTCCCACACCATATATTCTTAATACCTTCCACAGAGCATCTCTATCAACTCTATCATATGCCTTCTCCAGATCCATAAATGCTACATACAAATCCATTTGCTTTTCTAAGTATTTCTCACATACATTCTTCAAAGCAAACACCTGATCCACACATCCTCTACCACTTCTGAAACCACATTGCTCTTCCCCAGTCTGATGCTCTGTACATGCCTTCACCCTCTCAATCAATACCCTCCCATACAATTTGCCAGGAATACTCAACAAACTTATACCTCTGTAATTTGAGCACTCACTCTTATCCCCTTTGCCTTTGTACAATGGCACTATGCACGCATTCCGCCAATCCTCAGGCACCTCACCATGAGTCATACATACATTAAATAACCTTACCAACCTGTCAACAATAGAAGCAGTGAAAAGTTTTTATCGAGGATGTAAGGCATGTGTACGTGTAGGAAGAGAGGAAAGTGATTGGTTCTCAGTGAATGTAGGTTTGCGGCAGGGGTGTGTGATGTCTCCATGGTTGTTTAATTTGTTTATGGATGGGGTTGTTAGGGAGGTGAATGCAAGATTTTTGGAAAGAGGGGCAAGGATGAAGTCTGTTGGGGATGAGAGAGCTTAGGAAGTGAGTCAGTTGTTGTTCGCTGATGATACAGCACTGGTGGCTGATTCATTTGAGAAACTGCAGAAGCTGGTGACTGAGTTTGGTAAAGTGTGTGAAAGAAGAAAGTTAAGAGTAAATGTGAATAAGAGCAAGGTTATTAGGTACAGTAGGGTTGAAGGTCAAGTCAATTGGGAGGTGAGTTTGAATGGAGAAAAACTGGAGGAAGTGAAGTGTTTTAAATATCTGGGAGTGGATCTGGCAGCGGATGGAAACATGGAAGCGTAAGTGGATCATAGGGTGGGGGAGGGGGCGAAAATTCTGGGAGCCTTGAAGAATGTGTGGAAGTCGAGAACATTATCTCGGAAAGCAAAAATGGGTATGTTTGAAGGAATAGTGGTTCCAACAATGTTGTATGGTTGCGAGGCGTGGACTATTGATAGAGTTGTGCGCAGGAGGATGGATGTGCTGGAAATGAGATGTTTGAGGACAATGTGTGGTGTGAGTTGGTTTGATCGAGTAAGTAATGTAAGGGTAAGAGAGATGTGTGGAAATAAAAAGAGCGTGGTTGAGAGAGCAGAAGAGGGTGTTTTGAAATGGTTTGGTCACATGGAGAGAATGAGTGAGGAAAGATTGACCAAGAGGATATATGTGTCAGAGGTGGAGTGAACGAGGAGAAGAGTGAGACCAAATTGGAGGTGGAAAGATGGAGTGAAAAAGATTTTGTGTGATCGGGGCCTGAACATGCAGGAGGGTGAAAGGAGGGCAAGGAATAGAGTGAATTAGAGCGATGTGGTATACCGGGGTTGACGTGCTGTCAGTGGATTGAATCAAGGCATGTGAAGCGTCTGGGGTAAACCATGGAAAGCTGTGTAGGTATGTATATTTGCGTGTGTGGACGTATGTATATACATGTGTATGGGGGTGGGTTGGGCCATTTCTTTCGTCTGTTTCCTTGCACTACCTCGCAAACGTGGGAGACAGCAACAAAACAAAAAAAAAAAGAAAAAAATATATATATATATATATATATATATATATATATATATATATATATATATATATATATATATATATATATATATATATATTTTTTTTTATACTTTGTTGCTGTCTCCCGCGTTTGCGAGGTATCCCCGGGGTTAGGGGAGAAAGAATACTTCCCACGTATTCCCTGCGTGTCGTAGAAGGCGACTAAAAGGGGAGGAAGCGGGTGGCTGGAAATCCTCCCCTCTCATTTTTTTTTTAATTTTCCAAAAGAAGGAACAGAGAAGGTGGCCAGGTGAGGATATTCCCTCTAAGACCCAGTCCTCTGTTCTTAACGCTACCTCGTTAATGCGGGAAATGGCGAATAGTATGAAAGAAAGAAAAGATAAATATATATATATACACACACAGACACCTACATATATACACATTCACACAATTCACACTGTCTGCCTTTATTCATTCCCATCGCCACCTCGCCACACATGGAATAACATCCCTCTCATTTTTGTGATGTAGCTCTAGTTAAAGACAACAAAGGCCCCATTCGTTCACACTCAGTCTCTAGCTGTCATGCAATGGCGCCCGAAACCACAGCTCCCTTTCCGCATCCAGGCCCCACAGAACTTTCCATGGTTTACCCCAGACACTTCACATGCCCTGATTCAATCCATTGACAGCATGTCGACCCCGGTATACCACATCGATCCAGTTCACTCTATTCCTTGCCCGCCTTTCACCCTCCTGCATGTTCAGGCCCCAATCACTCAAAATCTTTTTCACTCCATCTTTCCACCTTCAATTTGATCTCCCACTTCTCGTTCCCTCCACCTCCGACACATATATCCTCTTGGTCAATCTTTCCTCACTCATTCTCTCCATGTGCCCAAACCATTTCAAAACACCCTCTTCTGCTCTCTTAACCACGCTCTTTTTATTTCCACACATCTCTCTTACCCTTACAGTACTTACTCGATCAAACCACCTCACACCACATTTTGTCCTCAAACATCTCATTTCCTGCACATCCACCCTCCTGCGCACAACTCTATCCACAGCCCATGCCTCGCAACCATACAACATTGTTGGAACCACTATTCCTTCAAACATAGCCATTTTTGCTTTCGGAGATAATGTTCTCGACTTCCACACATTCTTCAAGGCCCCCATGACTTTCGCCCCCTCCCCCACCTTATGATTCACTTCCACTTCCATGGTTCCATCCACTGCCAGATCCACTCCCAGATATCTAAAACACTTTACTTCCTCCAGTTTTTCTCCATTCAAACTTACCTCCCAGTTAACTTGACCCTCAACCCTACTATACCAAATAACCTTGCTCTTATTCACATTTACTCTTAACTTTCTTCTTTCACACACTTTACCAAAGTCAGTCACCAGCTTCTGCAGTTTCTCACATGAATCAGCCACCAGCGCTGTATCATCAGCGAACAACAACTGACTCACTTCCCAAGCTCTCTCATCCCCAACAGACTGCATACTTGCCCCTCTTTCCAAAACTCTTTCACTCACCTCCCTAACAACCCCATCCATAAACAAATTAAACAACAATGGAGACATCACACACCCCTGCCACAAACCTACATTTACTGAGAACCAATCACCTTCCTCTCTTCCTACGCGTACACATAACTTACATCCTCGATAAAAACTTTTCACTGCTTCTAACAACGTGCCTCCCACAGAGCATCTCTATCAACTCTATCATATGCCTTCTCCAGATCCATAAATGCTACATACAAATCCATTTGCTTTTCTAAGTATTTCTCACATACATTCTTCAAAGCAAACACCTGATCCACACATCCTCTACCACTTCTGAAACCACATTGCTCTTCCCCAGTCTGATGCTCTGTACATGCCTTCACCCTCTCAATCAATACCCTCCCATACAATTTGCCAGGAATACTCAACAAACTTATACCTCTGTAATTTGAGCACTCACTCTTATCCCCTTTGCCTTTGTACAATGGCACTATGCACGCATTCCGCCAATCCTCAGGCACCTCACCATGAGTCATACATACATTAAATAACCTTACCAACCTGTCAACAATAGAAGCAGTGAAAAGTTTTTATCGAGGATGTAAGGCATGTGTACGTGTAGGAAGAGAGGAAAGTGATTGGTTCTCAGTGAATGTAGGTTTGCGGCAGGGGTGTGTGATGTCTCCATGGTTGTTTAATTTGTTTATGGATGGGGTTGTTAGGGAGGTGAATGCAAGATTTTTGGAAAGAGGGGCAAGGATGAAGTCTGTTGGGGATGAGAGAGCTTAGGAAGTGAGTCAGTTGTTGTTCGCTGATGATACAGCACTGGTGGCTGATTCATTTGAGAAACTGCAGAAGCTGGTGACTGAGTTTGGTAAAGTGTGTGAAAGAAGAAAGTTAAGAGTAAATGTGAATAAGAGCAAGGTTATTAGGTACAGTAGGGTTGAAGGTCAAGTCAATTGGGAGGTGAGTTTGAATGGAGAAAAACTGGAGGAAGTGAAGTGTTTTAAATATCTGGGAGTGGATCTGGCAGCGGATGGAAACATGGAAGCGTAAGTGATCATAGGTTGGGGGAGGGGGCGAAATTCTGGGAGCCTTGAAGAATGTGTGGAAGTCGAGAACATTATCTCGGAAAGCAAAAATGGGTATGTTTGAAGGAATAGTGGTTCCAACAATGTTGTATGGTTGCGAGGCGTGGGACTATGGATAGAGTTGTGCGCAGGAGGATGGATGTGCTGGAAATGAGATGTTTGAGGACAATGTGTGGTGTGAGGTGGTTTGATCGAGTAAGTAATGTAAGGGTAAGAGAGATGTGTGGAAATAAAAAGAGCGTGGTTGAGAGAGCAGAAGAGGGTGTTTTGAAATGGTTTGGTCACATGGAGAGAATGAGTGAGGAAAGATTGACCAAGAGGATATATGTGTCAGAGGTGGAGTGAACGAGGAGAAGAGTGAGACCAAATTGGAGGTGGAAAGATGGAGTGAAAAAGATTTTGTGTGATCGGGGCCTGAACATGCAGGAGGGTGAAAGGAGGGCAAGGAATAGAGTGAATTAGAGCGATGTGGTATACCGGGGTTGACGTGCTGTCAGTGGATTGAATCAAGGCATGTGAAGCGTCTGGGGTAAACTATGGAAAGCTGTGTAGGTATGTATATTTGCGTGTGTGGACGTATGTATATACATGTGTATGGGGGTGGGTTGGGCCATTTCTTTCGTCTGTTTCCTTGCACTACCTCGCAAACGTGGGAGACAGCAACAAAACAAAAAAAAAAAAGAAAAAAAATATATATATATATATATATATATATATATATATATATATATATATATATATATATATATATATATATTTTTTTTTTTATACTTTGTCGCTGTCTCCCGCGTTTGCGAGGTATCCCCGGGGTTAGGGGAGAAAGAATACTTCCCACGTATTCCCTGCGTGTCGTAGAAGGCGACTAAAAGGGGAGGAAGCGGGTGGCTGGAAATCCTCCCCTCTCATTTTTTTTTTAATTTTCCAAAAGAAGGAACAGAGAAGGTGGCCAGGTGAGGATATTCCCTCTAAGACCCAGTCCTCTGTTCTTAATGCTACCTCGCTAATGCGGGAAATGGCGAATAGTATGAAAGAAAGAAAAGATAAATATATATATATATACACACACAGACACCTATATATATACACATTCACACAATTCACACTGTCTGCCTTTATTCATTCCCATCGCCACCTCGCCACACATGGAATAACATCCCTCTCATTTTTGTGATGTAGCTCTAGTTAAAGACAACAAAGGCCCCATTCGTTCACACTCAGTCTCTAGCTGTCATGCAATGACGCCCGAAACCACAGCTCCCTTTCCGCATCCAGGCCCCACAGAACTTTCCATGGTTTACCCCAGACACTTCACATGCCCTGATTCAATCCATTGACAGCATGTCGACCCCGGTATACCACATCGATCCAGTTCACTCTATTCCTTGCCCGCCTTTCACCCTCCTGCATGCTCAGGCCCCAATCACTCAAAATCTTTTTCACTCCATCTTTCCACCTCCAATTTGATCTCCCACTTCTCGTTCCCTCCACCTCCGACACATATATCCTCTTGGTCAATCTTTCCTCACTCATTCTCTCCATGTGCCCAAACCATTTCAAAACACCCTCTTCTGCTCTCTAAACCACGCTCTTTTTATTTCCACACATCTCTCTTACCCTTACATTACTTACTCGATCAAACCACCTCACACCACATTTTGTCCTCAAACACCTCATTTCCTGCACATCCACCCTCCTGCGCACAACTCTATCCACAGCCCACGCCTCGCAACCATACAACATTGTTGGAACCACTATTCCTTCAAACATAGCCATTTTTGCTTTCGGAGATAATGTTCTCGACTTCCACACATTCTTCAAGGCTCCCATGACTTTCGCCCCCTCCCCCACCTTATGATTCACTTCCACTTCCATGGTTCCATCCACTGCCAGATCCACTCCCAGATATCTAAAACACTTTACTTCCTCCAGTTTTTCTCCATTCAAACTTACCTCCCAGTTAACTTGACCGTCAACCCTACTATACCAAATAACCTTGCTCTTATTCACATTTACTCTTAACTTACTTTTTTCACACACTTTACCAAAGTCAGTCACCAGCTTCTGCAGTTTCTCACATGAATCAGCCACCAGCGCTGTATCATCAGCGAACAACAACTGACTCACTTCCCAAGCTCTCTCATCCCCAACAGACTGCATACTTGCCCCTCTTTCCAAAACTCTTTCACTCACCTCCCTAACAACCCCATCCATAAACAAATTAAACAACAATGGAGACATCACACACCCCTGCCACAAACCTACATTTACTGAGAACCAATCACCTTCCTCTCTTCCTACGCGTACACATAACTTACATCCTCGATAAAAACTTTTCACTGCTTCTAACAACGTGCCTCCCACAGAGCATCTCTATCAACTCTATCATATGCCTTCTCCAGATCCATAAATGCTACATACAAATCCATTTGCTTTTCTAAGTATTTCTCACATACATTCTTCAAAGCAAACACCTGATCCACACATCCTCTACCACTTCTGAAACCACACTGCTCTTTCCCAATCTGATGCTCTGTACATTCCTTCACCCTCTCAATCAATACCCTCCCATGTAATTTACCAGGAATACTCAACAAACTTATACCTCTGTAATTTGAGCACTCACTCTTATCCCCTTTGCCTTTGTACAATGGCACTATGCAAGCATTCCGCCAATCCTCAGGCACCTCACCATGAATCATACATACATTAAATAACCTCACCAACCAGCCAACAATACAGTCACCCCCTTTTTTAATAAATTCCACTGCAATACCATCCAAACCTGCTGCCTTGCCGGCTTTCATCTTCCGCAAAGCTTTTACTACCTCTTTTTCTGTTTACCAAATCATTCTCCCTAACCCTCTCACTTTGCACACCACCTCGACCAAAACACCCTATATCTGCCACTCTATCATCAAACACATTCAAGAAACCTTCAAAATACTCACTTCATCTCCTACTCACATCACCACTACTTGTTATTACCTCCCCATTAGCCCCCTTCACTGAAGTTCCGATTTGCTCCCTTGTCTTACGCACTTTATTTACCTCCTTCCAGAACATCTTTTTATTCTCCTAAGATTTAATGATACTCTCTCACCCCAACTCTCATTTGCCCTCTTTTTCACCTCTTGCACCTTTCTCTTGACCTCCTGTCTCTTTCTTTTATACATCTCCCAGTCGTTTGCATTTTTTCCCTGCAACGATCATCCAAATGCTTCTCTCTTCTCTTTCACTAATAATCATACTTCTTCATTCCACCACTCACTACCCTTTCTAATCAACCCACCTCTGACGCTTCTCATGCCTCAAGCATCTTTTGCGCAAGCCATCACTGCTTCCCTACATACATCCCATTCCTCCCCCACTCCTCTTACCTCCTTTGTTCTCACCTTTTTCCATTCTGTAGTCAGTCTCTTCTGGTACTTCCTCACACAAGTCTCCTTCCCAAGCTCACTTACTCTCACCACTCTCTTCACCCCAACATTCTCTCTTCTTTTCTGAAAACCCATACAAATGTTCACCTTCACCTCCACAAGATAATGATCAGATATCCCTCCAGTTGCGCCTGTCAGCACATTAACATCCAAAAGTCTCTCTTTCGCGCACCTGTCAATTAACATGTAATCCAATAACGCTCTCTGGCCGTCTTTCCTACTTACATACATATACCTACGTATATCTCGCTTTTTAAACCAGGTATTCCCAATCACCAGTCCTTTTTCAGGACATAAATCTACAAGCTCTTCACCATTTCCATTTACAATACTGAACACCCCATGTATACCAATTATTCTCTCAACTGCTACATTACTCACCTTTGCATTCAAATCACCCATCACTATAACCCGGTCTTGTGCATCAAAACCACTAACACACTCATTCAGCTGCTCCCAAAACACTTGCCTCTCATGATCTTTCTTCTCATGCCCAGGTGCATATGCACCAATAATCACCAATCTCTCTCCATCAACTTTCAGTTTTACCCATATTGATCTAGAATTTACTTTCTTACATTCTATCACATACTCCCACAACTCCTGTATCAGGAGAAGTGCTACTCCTTCCCTTGCCCTTGTCCTCTCACTAACCCCTGACTTTACTCCCAAGACATTCCCAAACCACTCTTCCCCTTTACCCTTGAGCTTCGTTTCACTCAGAGCCAAAACATCCAGGTTCCTTTCCTCAAACATACTACCTATCTCTCCTTTTTTCACATCGTGGTTACATCCACACACATTTAGACACCCCAATCTGAGCCGACGAGGAGGATGAGCACTCACCGCGTGAATCCTTCTTCTGTTTCCCATTTTAGAAAGTTAAAATACAAGGAGGGGAGGATTTCTGGCCCCACTCTCCCGTCCCCTCTAGTCGCCTTGTACGACACGTGAGGAATGCATGGGAAGTATTCTTTCTCCCCTATCCCCAGGGATAATATATATACATATACATATTCCTATGAGTCCACGGGGAGACACAAGAGAGAAATACAACAGTCAGTTGATATACATCGAAGAGACGAAGCTAGGACGCCATTTGTGATTGAGTTTGGTAAAGTGTGTGAAAGAAGAAAGTTAAGCGTAAATGTGAATAAGAGCAAGGTTATTAGGTACAGTAGGGTTGAGGGTCAAGTCAATTGGGAGGTAAGTTTGAATAGAGAAAAACTGGAGGAAGTAAAGTGTTTTAGATATCTGGGAGTGGATCTGGCAGCAGATGGAACCATGGAAGCGCAAGTGAATCATAGGTTGGGGGAGGGGGCGAAATTCCTGGGAGCCTTGAAGAATGTGTGGAAGTCGAGAACATTATCTCGGAAAGCAAAAATGGGTATGTTTGAAGGAATAGTGGTTCCAACAATGTTGTATGGTTGCGAGGCGTGGGCTATGGATAGAGTTGTGCGCAGGAGGGTGGATGTGCTGGAAATGAGATGTTTGAGGACAATGTGTGGTGTGAGGTGGTTTGATCGAGTAAGTAATGTAAGGGTAAGAGAGATGTGTGGAAATAAAAAGAGCATGGTTGAGAGAGCAGAAGAGGGTGTTTTGAAATGGTTTGGGCACATGGAGAGAATGAGTGAGGAAAGATTGACCAAGAGGATATATGTGTCAGAGGTGGAGGGAACAGAGAAGTGGGAGACCAAATTGGAGGTGGAAAGATTGAGTGAAAAAGATTTTGAGTGATCGGGGCCTGAACATGCAGGAGGGTGAAAGGTAGGCAAGGAATTGAGTGAATTGGATCGATGTGGTATACCGGGGTTGACGTGCTGTCAGTGGATTGAATCAGGGCATGTGAAGCGTCTGGGGCAAACCATGGAAAGTTGTGTGGGGCCTGGATGTGGAAAGGGAGCTGTGGTTTCGGGCATTATTGCATGACAGCTAGAGACTGAGTGTGAACGAATGGGGCCTTTGTTGTCTTTTCCTAGTGCTACCTCACACAGATGAGGGGGGAGGGGGATGGTATTCCATGTGTGGCGAGGTGGCGATGGGAATGAATAAAGGCAGACAGTGTGAATTGTGTGCATGGGTATATATGTATGTGTCTGTGTGTGTATATATATGTGTACATTGAGATGTTTAGGTATGTATATTTGCGTGTGTGGACGTGTATATATATACATGTGTATGGGGCTGGGTTAGGCCATTTCTTTCGTCTGTTTCCTTGCGCTACCTTGCAAACGCGGGAGACAGCGACAAAGCAAAATATAAATATAAATATATATATATATATATATTGGGGAAGAGCAGTGTGGTTTCAGAAGTGGTAGAGGATGTGTGGATCAGGTGTTTGCTTTGAAGAATGTATGTGAGAAATACTTAGACAAGCAAATGGATTTGTATGTAGCATTTATGGATCTGGAGAAGGCATATGATAGAGTTGATAGAGATGCTCTATGGAAGGTATTAAGAATATATGGTGTGGGAGGCAAGTTTTTAGAATCAGTGAAAAGTTTTTATCGAGGATGTAAGGCACGTGTACGTGTAGGAAGAGAGGAAAGTGATTGGTTCTCAGTGAATGTAGGTTTGCGGCAGGGGTGTGTGATGTCTCCATGGTTGTTAATTTATGGATGGGGTTGTTAGGGAGGTAAATGCAAGAGTTTTGGAAAGAGGGGCAAGTATGAAGTCTGTTGTGGATGAGAGAGCTTGGGAAGTGTCAGTTGTTGTTCGTTGATGATACTGCGCTGATGGCTGATTCATGTGAGAAACTGCAGAAGCTGGTGACTGAGTTTGGTAAAGTGTGTGAAAGAAGAAAGTTAAGAGTAAATGTGAATAAGAGCAAGGTTATTAGGTACAGTAGGGTTGAGGGTCAAGTCAATTGGGAGGTAAGTTTGAATTGAGAAAAACTGGAGGAAGTAAAGTGTTTTAGATATCTGGGAGTGGATCTGGCAGTGGATGGAACCATGGAAGCGGATGTGAATCATATGGTGGGGGAGGGGGCAAAAATTCTGGGAGCCTTGAAGAATGTTTGGAAGTCGAGAACATTATCTCGGAAAGCAAAAATGGGTGTGTTTGAAGGAATAGTGGTTCCAACAATGTTGTATGGTTGCGAGGCATGGGCTATGGATAGAGTTGTGCGCAGGAGGGTGGATGTGCTGGAAATGAGATGTTTGAGGACAATGTGTGGTGTGAGGTGGTTTGATCGAGTAAGTAACGTAAGGGTAAGAGAGATGTGTGGAAATAAAAAGAGTGTGGTTGAGAGAGCAGAAGAGGGTGTTTTGAAATGGTTTGGGCACATGGAGAGAATGAGTGAGGAAAGATTGACCGAGAGGATATATGTGTTGGAGGTGGAGGGAACGAGAAGTGGGAGACCAAATTGGAGGTGGAAAGATTGAGTGAAAAAGATTTTGAGTGATCGGGGCCTGAACATGGAGGAGGGTGAAAGGCGGGCAATGAATAGAGTGAATTGAATCGATGTGGTATACCGGGGTTGATGTGCTGTCAGTGGATTGAATCAGGGCATGTGAAGCGTTTGGGGTAAACTATAGAAAGTTGTGTGAGGCCTGTTTGTGGAAAGGGAGCTGTGGTTTCAGGCATTATTGCATGACAGCTAGAGACTGAGTGTGAACGAATGGGGCCTTTGTTGTCTTTTCCTAGCGCTACCTCATACACCTGAGGGGGGAGGGGGATGGTATTCCATGTGTGGCGAGGTGGCGATGGGAATGAATAAAGGCAGACAGTGTGAATTGTGTGCATGGGTATATATGTATGTGTCTGTGTGTGTATATATATATATGTGTACATTGAGATGTATAGATATGTATATTTGCGTGTGTGGACGTGTATGTATATACATGTGTATGGTGGTGGGTTGGGCCATTTCTTTCGTCTGTTTCCTTGTGCTACCTCACAAACGCGGGAGACAACGACAAAGCAAAATAAATATATATATATATATATATATATATATATATATATATATATATATATATATATATATATATATATATGTATTTATATATATATATATATATATATATATATATATATATATATATATATATATATATATATATATATATATATATATATATATATATAAGGGTAAGAGAGATGTGTGGAAATAAAAAGAGCGTGGTTGAGAGAGCAGAAGAGGGTGTTTTGAAATGGTTTGGGCACATGGAGAGAATGAGTGAGGAAAGAGTGACCAAGAGGATATATGTGTCGGAGGTGGAGGGAACGAGGAGAAGTGGGAGACCAAATTGGAGGTGGAAAGATGGAGTGAAAAGATTTTGTATGATCGGGGCCTGAACATGCAGGAAGGTGAAAGGAGGGCAAGGAATAGAGTGAATTGGATTGATGTAGTATACCGGGGTTGACGTGCTGTCAGTGGATTGAATCAGGGCATGTGAGGCGTCTGGGGTAAACCATGGAAAGCTGTGTACTTATGTATATTTGCGTCTGTGGACATATGTATATACATGTGTATGGGGGTGGGTTGGGCCATTTTTTTCGTCTGTGTCCTTGCGCTACCTCGCAAACGCGGGAGGCAGCGACAAAGTATAAAAAAAAAAAAAAAAAAATATATATATATATATATATATATATATATATATATATATATATATATATATATATATATATGTATATATACATATATATATATGTGGCAGGGGTGTTTGATGTCTCCATTGTTGGTTAATTTGCTTATGGATGGGGTTGTTAGGGAGGTGAATGCAAGAGTTTTGGTAAGAGGGGCAAGTATGAAGTCTGTTGTGGATGAGAGAGCTTGGGAAGTGAGTCAGTTGTTGTTCGCTGATGATACAGCGCTGGTGGCTGATTCATGTGAGAAACTGTAGAAGCTGGTGCCTTAGTTTGGTGAAGTGTGTGAAAGAAAAAAGTTGAGAGTAAATGTGAATAAGAGCAAGGTTATTAGGTACAGTAGGGTTGAGGGTCAAGTCAATCGGGAGGTAAGTTTGAATGGAGAAAAACTGGAGGAAGTAAAGTGTTTTAGATATCTGGGAGTGGATCTGTCAGGGGATGGAACCATGGAAGCGGAAGTGAATCATATGGTGGGGAGGGGGCGAAAATCCTGGGAGCCTTGAAGAATGTGTGGAAGTCGAGAACATTATCTCGGAAAGCAAAAATGGGCATGTTTGAAGGAATAGTGGTTCCAACAATGTTGTATGGTTGCGAGGCGTGGGCAATGGATAGAGTTGTGCGCAGGAGGGTGGATATGCTGGAAATGAGATGTTTGAGGAGAATGTGTGGTGTGAGGTGGTTTGATCGAGTAAGTAATGTAAGGGTAAGAGAGATGTGTGGAAATAAAAAGAGCGTGGTTGAGAGAGCAGAAGAGGGTGTTTTGAAATGGTTTGGGCACATGAAGAGAATGAGTGAGGAAAGATTGACCAAGAGGATATATGTGTCGGAAGTGGAGGGAACGAGGAGAAGTGGGAGACCAAATTGGAGGTGGAAAGATGGAGTGAAAAAGATTTTGTGTGATCGGGGCCTGAACATGCAGGAGGGTGAAAGGCGGGCAAGGAATAGAGTGAATTGGATTGATGTGGCATACCGAGGTTGACGTGCTGTCAATGGATTAAATCAGGGCATGTGAAGCGTCTGGGGTAAACCATGGAAAGTTGTGTGGGGCCTGGATGTGGAAAGGGAGCTGTGGTTTCGGGCATTATTGCGTGACAGCTGGAGACTGAGTGTGAACGAATGTGGCCTTTGTTGTCTTTTCCTAGTGCTACCTCGCACACATGAGGGGGGAGGGGGATGGTATTCCATGTGTGGCGAGGTGGCGATGGGAATGAATAAAGGCAGACAGTGTGAATTGTGTGCATGGGTATATATGTATGTGTCTGTGTGTGTATATATATATGTACATTGAGATGTATAGGCATGTATATTTGCGTGTGTGTGTGTACATTGTGTATGGGGGTGGGTTGTGCCATTTCTTTCGTCTGTTTCCTTGTGCTACCTCGCAATCGCGGGAGACAGCGACAAAGCAAAATAAAAATAAGTAATATATATATATATATTATTCCTGGGGATAAGGGAGAAAGAATACTTCCCACGTATACCCTGCGTGTCGTAGAAGGCGACTAAAAGGGAAGGGAGTGGGGTACTAGAAGTCTTCTCTTCTCATTTTTTTTTATTTTCCAAAGGAAGGAACAGAGAATGGGGCCGGGTGAGGATGTTTCCTCAGAGGCCCAGTCCTCTGTTCTTAACGCTACCTCGCTAAGGCGTGAAATGGCGACTAGTATGAAAGAAAGAAGATATATAAATATATATATATATATATATATATATATATATATATATATATATATATATATATATATATATATATATATATTTTTTTTTTTTCAAACTATTCGCCATTTCCCGCATTAGCGAGGTAGCGTTAAGAACAGAGGACTGGGCCTTTGAGGGAATACCCTCACCTGGCCCAATTCTCTGTTCCTTCTTTTGGAAAATTAAAAAAAAAAAAAAAACCGAGAGGGGAGGATTTCCAGCCCCCCACTCCCTCCCCTTTTAGTCGCCTTCTACGACACGCAGGGAATACGTGGGAAGTACTCTTAATCTCCTATCCCCAGGGATTCATATATATTTTTTTTTTTTTTTTTTTTTTTTTTTTTATACTTTGTCGCTGTCTCCCGCGTTTGCGAGGTAGCGCGAGGAAACAGACGAAAGAAATGGCCCAACCCCCATACACACGTACATACACACGTCCACACACGCAAATATACATACCTACACAGCTTTCCATGGTTTACCCCAGACGCTTCACATGCCTTGATTCAATCCACTGACAGCACGTCAACCCCTGTATACCACATCGCTCCAATTCACTCTATTCCTTGCCCTCCTTTCACCCTCCTGCATGTTCAGGCCCCGATCACACAAAATCTTTTTCACTCCATCTTTCCACCTCCAATTTGGTCTCCCTCTTCTCCTCGTTCCCTCCACCCCCGACACATATATCCTCTTGGTCAATCTTTCCTCACTCATTCTCTCCATGTGCCCAAACCATTTCAAAACACCCTCTTCTGCTCTCTCAACCACGCTCTTTTTATTTCCATACTTCTCTCTTACCCTTACGTTACTTACTCGATCAAACCACCTCACACCACACATTGTCCTCAAACATCTCATTTCCAGCACATCCATCCTCCTGCGCACAACTCTATCCATAGCCCACGCCTCGCAACCATACAACATTGTTGGAACCACTATTCCTTCAAACATACCCATTTTTGCTTTCCGAGATAATGTTCTCGACTTCCACACATTTTTCAAGGCTCCCAGAATTTTCGCCCCCTCCCCCACCCTATGATCCACTTCCGCTTCCATGGTTCCATCCGCTGACAGATCCACTCCCAGATATCTAAAACACTTCACTTCCTCCAGTTTTTCTCC
Organism: Panulirus ornatus; assembly: GCF_036320965.1. NCBI lineage: Eukaryota > Metazoa > Arthropoda > Malacostraca > Decapoda > Palinuridae > Panulirus > Panulirus ornatus. The sequence continues at coordinate 25,417,634 of NC_092252.1, read as the reverse complement.
ATTCAAACTCACCTCCCAATTGACTTGACCCTCAACCCTACTGTACCTAATAACCTTGCTCTTATTCACATTTACTCTTAACTTTCTTCTTCCACACACTTTACCAAACTCAGTCACCAGCTTCTGCAGTTTCTCACATGAATCAGCCACCAGCGCTGTATCATCAGCGAACAACAACTGACTCACTTCCCAAGCTCTCTCATCCCCAACAGACTTCATACTTGCCCCTCTTTCCAGGACTCTTGCATTTACCTCCCTAACAACCCCATCCATAAACAAATTAAACAACCATGGAGACATCACACACCCCTGCCGCAAACCTACATTCACTGAGAACCAATCACTTTCCTCTCTTCCTACACGTACACATGCCTTACATCCTCGATAAAAACTTTTCACTGCTTCTAACAACTTGCCTCCCACACCATATATTCTTAATTATATATATATATATATATTCATATATATATATATATATATATATATCTGTGCGCAGGAGGGTGGATGTGCTGGAAATGAGATGTTTGAGGACAATGTGTGGTGTGAGGTGGTTTGATCGAGTAAGTAACGTAAGGGTAAGAGAGATGTGTGGAAATAAAAAGAGCGTGATCGAGAGAGCAGAAGAGGGCATTTTGAAATGGTTTGGGCACATGGAGAGAATGAGTGAGGAAAGATTGACCAAGAGGATATATGTGTCGGAGGTGGAGGGAACGAGAAGTGGGAGACCAAATTGGAGGTGGAAAGATGGAGTGAAAAAGATTCTGTGTGATCGGGGCCTGAACATGCAGGAGGGTGAGAGTAGGGCAAGGAATAGAGTGAATTGGATCGATGTGGTATACCGGGGTTGACGTGCTGTCAATGGATTGAATCAGGGCATGTGAAGCGTCTGGGGTAAACCATGGAAAGCTGTGTAGGTATGTATATTTGCGTGTGTGGACGTGTATGTATATACATGTGTATGATGGTGGGTTGGGCCATTTCTTTCGTCTGTTTCCTTGCGCTACCTTGCATACGCGGGAGACAACGACAAAGCAAAAAAAAAAAAAAAAATATCTCTGTGTATATATATGTATACGTTGAGATGTATAGGTATGTAAAGTGCATGTGTGGATGTGTATGTATATACATGTGTATGTGGGTGGGTTGGGCCATTCTTTCATCTGTTCCTTTGCGCTACCTCGCTAATGCTGGAGACAGCGACAAAGTATAATAAATAAATGAACACAAATAATTTTGATATTTATTCTTTTTTCACTAATTCCATTATTTTTTTTATGATGTGGATCAAATGCAATCAGGGATGCTCTTTTTGTGGTAGGTATTGATTTTGCAGAAATGGGGTCTTCATCCTCAACCCCTGCAGGGCCAGCAAAAGGCAGGGGTAAGCAACTTGCTGAGGTACCCATACTAACTATGCTTCCCCTAGGACAAGGTTTGTGGTAGAAATTACCCTTAGCAGAGGTTCTGATAGATATTAGATTGGTAAATATTTTGTGCAGGAGATGAAAACTTATCCTGAAGAAATGTTAAAATGCATGTGTAATTTCTTATTTGTAATTACCTGTTTGAACTGTATGGGCAGTGAGTTTTACATTCATGGAGCCCCATTTCTTGAATGTTTTCTGCTTTCATTCATCTTTTTGAATATCAGTATGCTGTTTACATTCACCATGTCTTCATTTTATTCCATTCATCCATTACTCTTATACTGCACTATTAAGTACTTCAGACAATCTTTAACAAGTTTCTTGGTCAAGTCATTTTATGTCCTCTGGTTTTTTTAACCTCATATATATCAAAGATCATCTGCTCACTATCTGTAAACATTCTGTTTCATAAACTTTATGATTGTGATCAGGTCATCCCTTACTCTTCTCTCTTCCAATAGGGGCAAATATAAGGCTTCTACCTTTTCCCTGCAACTTAGCACTCTTAATTCTGGTGCCTTTTTGTTGCTTTCCTTTGGATTTTTGTAATAGCTCTTTGTGGTTTGTTTAGGTGTAGTGGCCAGACTTAAGAAGCACATATTCTAATTTTAGCCTGATTTACAGTATGAGCAACTTTCATGATATTTCTTTATCCATGAACCTAAATGCACTTCTAATATTTGCAAGCATAGACAGTTGGGCTCCTTAACCTTTTTTTAAGGAGGGACTTTGGCGTCAGGTTAGGGACAGTGTCGACTTTCAAGTCTCACACACACAAAGATTTCTGCAGTTAGTTCTTGCTTGACGATAATCATATGAAGACATTCTTTTGATGTGACCCATCATCATTTCTTTAGAATTATTTGGGTTAAACTTTATAAGCCATGTATCAGACTATCTTTGAAGTAAATTGATGCAATCCCCCTCACTTTTTTCCCTTATAAACTTTGCACCATCTGTAAACTTATTCAGGAAGGAGTACATATCTTCATTTGAAAGATCAAGAGGAGTAATAGTACCAAAATAGAAGAGCCCGAGGGACTCCGCTGCTGTCCTTCTAATTTGAGAAGGCTCATCTGACATATGTCCTTTTCTCCCATCCGCTAACGTAATCTTCTTCCCATCAAAGGAGTCACCCTTTTATTCCCTCCCAGTGAAGCAACTTCTCAGCTAGCCACCCATGTGGTTTAATGTCAAATGCTTTCTGGCAGACCAAATACAATCAATCCACCTAGCCTTCCCTTTTTTGTAAGACAGAGCTCACTGTCTCGTAGAAATCTAAGACATTCATTACACATGGTTGTTTGAATTTAGATCTGTATAAATAAATTTTTCTCTTAAGTTAGTGTAGTTTGAAGAAAATTTTATTTTGGTTTATTTGCTTAACTTACAGAGTTATAACCACATTATTGTATCACACTCTTTTGGATTTCAGAGTTCTCCACCGCCTTTCTGCCCGAAGGGTAGAAGCAATGACATTGATGCGATTGTGGATGTGATCACAAAGGCTAAGCAGTTTATTTACATCGCTGTCATGGATTACTTTCCTAAGACGCTGTATACTGCTCAGAAAAAGTGAGTTTCAAGTTATCTCAAGGGGAATAAATGAAGATAATGACTTTCGTGTATAGAGGAAATGAATAAGAAATTGGATCAAGTGTTGTCTTTAGTGCATTAAAAATCTCATGACAGATATTCATTCAGTTCCCCTGGATATAATTGCTCTGGATACAAAGTTTATTGGGCCAGTTACTGTCAGTATTAGAGATAGGCAAGCCAGTCTTTCTTCTTTTTAAGGAATTTATCCCTTGTAACACCAGGACTTGTATACATTTCTAAACATTGCTTTATTGCTATACATGCACAAATGGGCCCTTTCACTTATAATTTTTTCTGAAAATAACAGATGTAGAATTTGGCTTTGTAAATTGATTGATATATATATGTATATCTCATGAAGAAAATATTTATTTATTTTGCTTGGTCGCTGTCTCCCGTGTTAGCGAGGTAGCGCAAGGAAACAGAAGAAAGAATGGCACAACCCACCCACATACACATGTATATACATACACGTCCACACACGCAAATATACATACCTATACATCTCAATGTATACATATATATACACACACAGACATATACATAATTCATACTGTCTGCCTTTATTCATTCCCATTGCCACCTCGCCACACATGGAATAACAACCCCCTCCCCCCTCATGTGTGCGAGGTAGTGCTAGGAAAAGACAACAAAGGCCCCATTTGTTCACACTCAGTCTCTAGCTGTCATGTAATAATGCACCGAAACCACAGCTCCCTTTCCACATCCAGGCCCCACACAACTTTCCATGGTTTACCCCAGACGCTTCACATGCCCTGGTTCAATCCATTGACAGCACGTTGACCCCGGTATACCACATCGTTCCAATTCACTCTATTCCTTGCACGCCTTCCACCCTCCTGCATGTTCAGGCCCCGATCACTCAAAATCGTTTTTCACTCCATCTTTCCACCTCCAATTTGGTCTCCCACTTCTCCTCGTTCCCTCCACCTCTGACACATATATCCTCTTGGTCAATCTTTCCTCACTCATTCACTCCATGTGACCAAACCATTTCAAAACACCCTCTTCTGCTCTCTCAACCACACTCTTTTTGTTATCACACATCTCTCTTACCCTATTATTACTTACTCGATCAAACCACCTTACACCTCATATTGTCGTCATACATCTCATTTCCAGCACATCCACCCTCCTCCACACTACTCTATCTATCGCCCATGCCTCGCAACCATACAACATTGTTGGAACCACTATTCCTTCAAACATACCCATTTTTGCTTTCCGAGATAATGTTCTCGACTTCCACACATTCTTCAAGGCTCCCAGAATTTTTGCCCCCTCCCCCACCCTATGATTCACTTCCGCTTCCATGGTTCCATCAGCTGCCAAATCCACTCCCAGATATCTAAAACACTTCACTTCCTCCAGTTTTTCTCCATTTAAACTTACCTCCCAATTGACTTGACCCTCAACCCTACTGTACCTAATAACCTTGCTCTTATTCACATTTACTCTCAACTTTCTTCTTTCACACACTTTACCAAACTCAGTCACCAGCCTCTGCAGTTTCTCACATGAATCAGCCACCAGCGCTGTATCATCAGCGAACAACAACTGACTCACTTCCCAAGCTCTCTCATCCACAACAGACTGCATACTTGCCCCTCTTTCCAAAACTCTTGCATTCACCTCCCTAACAACCCCATCCATAAACAAATTAAACAACCATGGAGACATCACACACCCCTGCCGCAAACCTACATTTACTGATGACCAATCACTTTCCTCTCTTCCTACATGTACACATTCCTTACATCCTCGATAAAAACTTTTCACTGCCTCTGACAACTTGCTTCCCACACCATATATTCTTAATACCTTCCACAGAGCATCTCTATCAACCCTATCATATGCCTTCTCCAGATCCATAAATGCTACATACAAATCCATATGCTTTTCTAAGTATTTCTCACATGCATTCTTCAAAGCAAACACCTGATCCACACATCCTCTACCACTTCTGAAACCACACTGCTCTTCCCCAATCTGATGCTCTGTACATGCCTTCACCCTCTCAATCAATACCCTCCCATATAATTTCCCAGGAGCACTCTCTTATCCCCTTTGCCTTTGTACAGTGGCACTATGTAAACATTCCACCAATCCTCAGGCACCTCACCATGAATCATACATACATTAAATAACCTTACCAACCAGTCAGCTATACAGTCACCCCCTTTTTTAATGAATTCCAGAGCAATACCATCCAACCCCTGCTGCCTTGCAAGCTTTCATCTGCAAAGCTTTTACTACCTCTTCTCTGTTTACCAGATAATTTTCCCTAACCCTCTCCATTTGCACACCGCCTCGACCAAAACACCCTATATCTGCCACTCTATCATCAAACACATTCAACAAACCTTCAAAATACTCACTCCATCTCCTCACATCACCACTACTTGTTATCACCTCCCCATTAGCCCCCTTCACTGAGGTTCCCATTTGTTCCCTTGTCTTACGCACTTTATTTACCTCCTTCCAAATCATCTTTTTATTCTCCCTAAAATTTAATGATACTCTCTCACCCCAACTCTCATTTGCCCTCTTTTTCACCTCTTCCACCTTTCTCTTGACCTCCTGCCTCTTTCTTTTATACATCTCCCACTCATTTGCATTATTTCCCTGCAAAAATCGTCCAAATGCCTCTCTCTTCTCTTTCACTAATAATCTTACTTCTTCATCCCACAATTCACTACCCTTTCTAATATGCCCACCTCCCACTCTTCTCATGCCACAAGCATCTTTTGCGCAAGCCATCACTGCTTCCCTAAATACATCCCATTCCTCCACCACTCCCCTTACCTCCTTTGTTCTCACCTTTTTCCATTCTGTACTCAGTCTCTCCTGCTACTTCCTCACACAAGTCTCCTTCCCAGGCTCACTTACTCTCACCACTCTCTTCTCCCCAACATTCTCTCTTCTTTTCTGAAAACCTCTACAAAACTTCACCTTCGCCTCCACAAGATAATGATCAGATATCCCTCCAGTTGCACTTCTCAGCACATTAACCTCCAGAAGTCTCTCTTTCGCACACCTATCAATTAACATGTAATCCAATAATGCTCTCTGGCCATCTCTCCTACTTACATACGTATATTTATGTATATCTCTCTGTTTAAATCAGGTATTCCCAATCACCAGTCCTTTTTCAGGGAATAAATCTACAAGCTCTTAACCATTTCCATGTACAACACTGAACAACCCATGTATACCAATTATTCCCTCAACTGCCACATTACTCACCTTTGCATTCAAATCACCCATCACTATAACCCAGTCTCGTGCATCAAAACTACTGACTTACTCATTCAGCTGCTCCCAAAACACTTGCCTCTCTTGATCTTTCTTCTTATGCCAAGGTGCATATGCACCAATAATCACACATCTCTCTCCATCAGCTTTCAGTTTTACCCATATCAATCTAGAGTTTACTTTCTTACACTCTATCACATACTCCCACCACTCCTGTTTCAGGAGTAGTGCTACTCCTTCCCTTGCTCTTGTCCTCTCACTAACCCTCGACTTTACTCCCAAGACATTCCCAAACCACTCTTCCCCTTTACCCTTGAGCTTCGTTTCAGTCAGAGCCAAAACATCCAGGTTTCTTTCCTCAAACATACTACCTATCTCTCCTTTTTTCTCATCTTGGTAACATCCACACACATTTAGACACCCCAATCTGAGCCTTCGAGGAGGATGAGCACTCCCCGCGTGACTCCTTCTTCTGTTTCCCCTTTTAGAAAGTTAAAATACAAGGAGGGGATGGTTTCTAGCCCCTCGCTCCCGTCCCCTTTAGTCGCCTTCTACGACACGTGAGGAATGCGTGGGAAGTATTCTTTCTCCCCTATCCCTTATAAATATGGTTATTCCTGTATTTCTTGTGTATATCAACAAAAGAGTAAGAGAAATGCAACTCCTCCATCTTCCTCTTGCTGGATAACATGAGGGCTTTGCCAGTCACTTAATTCTGATCTTCACAGATTTCTTTGCTAGGTAACTCATTATAACTTTGTGGAGTACTCCCTGATAAAGTATCATCAAGCACTTCCTCTGTGTATCACCATCACAGATATCTGCATTAAGGTCTCTCTGATCCAGTACATATTGGCCCACACAACCTACCAGGAGAGCAATGTGATCAAGTGCCACAGACTTGTGGGATAACTTTTTTGTCAGTTATGATGTCTCATGATGTATAGTAGTTGATAAGAGTAAAGCAAACACTGACTGCAAAATTGAATTGTTGTGAAGCAGACATGAAACAACTTAGCATGGCTTGCTTGCCTACTCATTACCATTTGTTGTTAGGGCTCCAGTCTATTAGCCATAGTTTGAATGATACCTCATCAGAGAGCTCACTTATGTGCTCAGTACTAGACCTGGTTTTGAGGGGTGTTCAAGGGTGCCTAGCCATGCTAGAATGAATCCAGCTTGTGTCTAGCCAATCTGTGGTTGATTGACAACAGATAGTTCCCTAGCAAGGTTGATGTCCAGAATTGAACATAGTCAGCTGTATCATTAGAAATACCCCTGAGATATGAGGCTGAGGTTTGGGATGAAGAAATCTAGGCATATGATTTTATTTCCCTTAATTACTCAAAGTGATTTTCTTTTCAAGAGTTTCTGTTGCAGTTTGTGTATGATACAGTATTTTTTGTCTGCTTGCCTCTGTTACCCAGCGATCTGTGTCTGCTGTAATAAGAATGATACGAAGGAATTCAAGGAGCAATAGATCATTGGATCCTTGTCAGGTTGTTTTTTGTAATATTACCTGTGTTTTCAAGTTTGTTTTCCTTACAGTTTAAAGTGGATGGAAAACAGTTAGTGTTTATTGGTGCTTATGCACCTGGTCATGAGAAGAAAGATCATGAGAGGTGAGTGCTTTGGGAGCAGCTGAGTGGGTATGTCAACCATTTTGATGTATGAGACAGGGCATTATTGATGGGTGATTTAAATGCAGTGGTAAGTAATGTGGCAGTTGTGGATATAAATGGGGTGCATGGGATATTCACTGTTATGAATGGAAATGATGAAGAGCTTGTGGAGTTGTGTGCTGAAAGGAGACTGGTGATTGGGAATACCCGGTTTGAAAAGAGGGATATACACAAGTATATGTATGTGAGTAGGGGAGATGGTCAGCAGGCATTATTAGATTCCATGTTAATTGATAGGTATGGAATGTCTAATCACTGACTTGTAGAGGCAAGGGTGAAGATTTGTAGAAGTTTTCAGAAAAGAGGAAACAACGTCGGTTAGAAGAGAGTGGTGAAAGTAAGTGAGCTTGGAAAGGAGATTTGCATGAAGAAATGCAGGAGTGAATGAGTGTAGAACAGAAAAAGGCGTGAGTAAAGGAAGCGAGGGGAATGGGTGAGGAATTGGATGTACTTAGGGAGGCAGTGATGGCATGTGCAAGAGATGCATTAGGCATGTGAAGGCTGGGAGGTGGGCAAATTAGAAATGATAGAGTAGTGGGACGAAAGAAGTAAAGTTGCTAATGAAAGAAAAAAGAGGCATTTCGATGGTACTTATGGGGAAGGAGTGTAAATGATTGGGAGATGTATAGGAGAAAGTGGCAGGAGGTCAACAGGAAGGTGCAGGGATTTAAAAAGGGGTAAATGAGAGTTTGGGTGAGAGAGTATCATTAAACTTTAGGGAGACTAAAAAGATACTTTGGAAAAGGTAAATAATATGCGAAAGATAAGAGAACAAATGAGAGCATCGGTGAATTGGGCAAAAGGGGAAGTGATAACAGGCAGTGATGAAATGAGGAAGAGATGAAGTGAGTGTTTCAAAGGATTGTTGAATGTGATTGATGATAGAGTGGTGGATATAGGATGTTATGGTTAGGGTGGTATGCTGAGTGAGGGAGTCAGGGAGAGTGTTTTGGTGAAGAGAGAATAGGTGGTTAAAGCCTTTAATAAGGTAATAGGCTGTTGAATCTATAAAGAAAGGGGGTAACTGTGTTGTTGATTGGTTGGTAAGGATATTCAATATATGTATGAATCATGGTGAAGTGCCTGAGGATTGGCTGAATGCATGCATAGTGCCATTGTACAAAGGCAAGGGGGATAAAGTTGAGTATCCAAGCTACAGAAGTATAAGTCTGTTGAGTATACCTGGCAACTTGTGTAGAAGGGTATTGATTGAGAGGATCAAGATATGTACAGAGCATCAGATTTGGGAAGAGCATTGTGGTTTTAGAAGTGGTAGAGGATGTGTGGATCAGGTGCTTGCTTAAAAGAATGTGTGTGAGAAGCACTTAGAAAAACAGATGGATTTGTATGTGGCACATATGGATCTAGAGAAGTCATATAACAGGGTTGATAGAGATGCTTTGTGGAAGGTCTTAAGAATATATGGTGAGGGAGATAAGTTTCTAGAAGCATAGAGGTTTTTATCAAGGGTGTAACGCTTGTATGCTTATAGGAAGAGAGGAGAATGAATAGTTCCATTTGAAAGTTGGTCTATGGTAGGTATGTGTGATGTCACCATGGTGACTTAATATATTTGTGGATGGGGTGGTGAAGGAAGTAAATACAAGAGTCTTGGAGAGAGGGGCGAATATGCAGTCTGCGTGGGATCGTGGGATGAGAGGGCCTAGGAAGTGAGTCAGTTGTTGTTTGCTGATAATACAGCTCTGGTGGTTGATTCGAATGAGAAATCGCAAAAGTTGGTGACTAAGTGTGGAAGGGTATGCAAATGGAGAAAGATGAGAGTGAATGTGAATAAATGCAAGGTTAATAGGTTCAACAGGGTTGAGGGGCAGGTTAGTTAGGATGTAAGTTTGAATGGAGAAAAATTGGAGGAAGTGAAGTGTTTTAGATATCTCTGAGTGGACTTGGCAGTAAATGGAGCCATGGAAGTGGAAGTGAGTCACAGGGTGGAGGAGGGGGTGAAGGTTCTGGGAGTGATGAAGAATGTGTGGAAGGAGAAAACGTAATCTTGGAGAGCAAAATTGTTTGTTTGAAGGAATAGTAGTTCCAGCAGTATTATATGGTTGTAGGGCATGGGTTATAGACAGGGTTATGTCGAGGAGGATGGATTTGTTTCAAATGAAATGTTTGAGAATAGTATGTGGTGTGAGATGGTTTGATTAAGTAAGTAATAAAACTGTAAGACAGATGTGTGGTAGTAAAAAGAGCATTGTTGAGAGAGTGAAGAGGTTGTGTTGAAATTGTTCGGACGTATGGAGAGAACGTGTGAGGAAAGGTTTATGTAGAGGATATATTTGCCAGAAGTGGAATGAAAGAGAATGGGGAGACCAGTTTGAAGATGAATGGATGGAGTGAAAAAGTTATGAGCAATTGGGGCCTGAACATGCATGAGGGTGAAAGGTGTCCATGAAATAGAGAGAATTGGAATGATGTTTACAGGGGTCAATGTGTCATCATTGGATTGAACCAAGGCATGTAAAACATCTGGGGTAAACCATGGAAAGGTCTGTGGAGCCTGGATGTGGATAGGGACCTTGGTTTTGGTGCATTACACATGACTGCTAGAGACTGAGTGAGAACGAATGTGGCCATTTTGTCTGTATTCTTGGCATCACCTTGCTGAAGCAGGAAATAGTGATGCTGTTTTCCTGTGTGGTGGGGTAGCGACAGGAATGGATGAAGGCAAGCAAGTGTGAATATGTATATGTGTATGTATGTAATGTCTTTATATGTGTATGTATATTTGCGTATATGTTGATATGTATATGTATGTATATGTGCATATTGGGACATTTATGTACATATATGTGTGTATGAGTGGATGGGCCATTTTACGTCTGTTTCCTGGCACTACCTCACTGATGCGGGAAACAGCGATTGTATTTATTTATTTTGCTTTGTCGCTGTCTCCTGCGTTAGCGAGGTAGCGCAAGGAAACAGACAAAAGAATGGCCCAACCTACCCACATGCACATGTATATACATACACGTCCTCACACGAAAATATACATACCTATACATCTCAGCGTATACATATGTGTACACACAGACATATTCATATATACACATATACATAATACATACTGTTTGCCTTTATTCATTCCCATCCCCACCCCGCCACACATGAAATAACAACCCCCTCCCCCCCTCATGTGCGTGAGGTAGCTCTAGGAAAAGACAATAAAGGCCACATTCGTTCACACTCAGTCTCTAGCTGTCATGTAATAATGCACCGAAACCACAGCTCCCTTTCCAAATCCAGGCCCACACAGAACTTTCCATGGTTTACCCCAGACGCTTCACATGCCCTGGTTCAATCCATTGATAGCATGTCGACCCCAGTATACCACATCGTTCCAATTCACTCTATTCCTTACACGCCTTTCACTCTCCTGCATGTTCAGGCCCTGATCACTCAAAATCTTTTTCACTCCATTTTTCCACCTACAATTTAGTCTCCCACTTCTTGTTCCCTCCACCTCTGACACATATATCCTTTTGGTCAATCTCTCCATGCTCATTCTTTCCATGTGACCAAACCAAACCATTTCAAAACACCCTTTTCTGCTCTCTCAACCACACTCTTTTTATTACCACACATCTCTCTTACCCTATTATTACTTACTCAATCAAACCACCTCACACCACATATTGTCCTCAAACATCTCATTTCCAGCACATCCACTGTCCTCCTGCACAACTCTATCCATAGCCCATGCCTCGCAACCATATAACATTGTTGGAACCACTATTCCTTCAAACATTCCCATTTTTGCTTTCCAAGATAATGTTCTCGACTTCCACACATTCTTCAACACTCCCAGAACTTTCGCCCCCTCCCCCACCCCATGATTCACTTCCGCTTCCATGGTTCCATCCGCTGCCAAATCCACTCCCAGATATCTAAAATACTTTACTTCCTCCAGTTTTTCTTCATTCAAACTTACCTCCCAATTGACTTGTCCCTCAACCTAACTGTACATAATAACCTTGCTCTTATTCACATTTACTCTCAGCTTTCTTCTTTCACACACTTTACCAAACTTAGTCACCAGCTTCTGCAGTTTCTCACACGAATCAGCCACCAGCGCTGTATCATCAGCGAACAACAACTGACTCACTTCCCAAGCTCTCTCATCCACAACAGACTGCATAGCAATTGTTATTTTATTATTATTATACTTTGTCGCTGTCTCCCGCGTTTGCGAGGTAGCGCAAGGAAACAGACGAAAGAAATGGCCCAACCCCCCCCCCATACACATGTATATACATACGTCCACACACGCAAATATACATACCTACACAGCTTTCCATGGTTTACCCCAGACACTTCACATGCCTTGCTTCAATCCACTGACAGCACGTCAACCCCGGTATACCACATCGCTCCAATTCACTCTATTCCTTGCCCTCCTTTCACCCTCCTGCATGTTCAGGCCCCGATCACACAAAATCTTTTTCACTCCATCTTTCCACCTCCAATTTGGTCTCCCTCTTCTCCTTGTTCCCTCCACCTCCGACACATATATCCTCTTGGTCAATCTTTCCTCACTCATCCTCTCCATGTGCCCAAACCACTTCAAAACACCCTCTTCTGCTCTCTCAACCACGCTCTTTTTATTTCCACACATCTCTCTTACCCTTACGTTACTCACTCGATCAAACCACCTCACACCACACATTGTCCTCAAACATCTCATTTCCAGCACATCCATCCTCCTGCGCACAACTCTATCCATAGCCCACGCCTCGCAACCATACAACATTGTTGGAACCACTATTCCTTCAAACATACCCATTTGTATATGTTATATGTATATGTATATGTATATGTATATGTATATGTTTATGTTAATAAAAAATATATAGATATATGTATGTAAGCAGATCTGCTTTTCTTTATCTGTTTCCTGGCACTACCTTCTTAATGTGGGAAACAGCAATCAGGTATGAAAAAAAGACTCAATTTTCAAAGCATTCTTGAGAAATTTTTGTGCTTGATAAAGCTGTAGCTAGTGTCACTTAGTCTGATACTGGTAGTCTTCTTCAGTAAGTCCATCATTCTACACTCGTCCTATAAATATATGTTTTTACATACTGTCAAGTTGATATAATGTTTCTTTATGATAATCTCATGCATCTATATCACTTCTGTTCTTTCTGCAGAGTGTTATATTATCTATTTCCATATCCTTGGTGTAGCCCAAGATTTTTTTCTTAACATTCATTTACAGCGCTGGTGGCTGATTCATGTGAGAAACTGCAGAAGCTGGTGACTGAGTTTGGTAAAGTGCGTGAAAGAAGAAAGTTAAGAGTAAATGTGAATAAGAGCAAGGTTATTAGGTACAGTAGGGTTGAGGGTCAAGTCAATTGGGAGGTAAGTTTGAATGGAGAAAAACTGGAGGAAGTAAAGTGTTTTAGATATCTGGGAGTGGATCTGGCAGCGGATGGAACCATGAAAGCGGAAGTGAATCATAGGGTGGGGGAGGGGGCGAAAATCCTGGGAGCCTTGAAGAATGTTTGGAAGTCGAAAACATTATCTCGGAAAGCAAAAATGGGTATGTTTGAAGGAATAGTGGTTCCAACAATGTTGTATGGTTGCAAGGCGTGGGCTATGGATAGAGTTGTGCGCAGGAGGGTGGATGTGCTGGAAATGAGATGTTTGAGGACAATATGTGGTGTGAGGTGGTTTGATCGAGTAAGTAATGTAAGGGTAAGAGAGATGTGTGGAAATAAAAAGAGCGTGGTTGAGAGAGCAGAAGAGGGTGTTTTGAAATGGTTTGGGCACATGGAGAGAATGAGTGAGGAAAGATTGACCAAGAGGATATATGTGTCAGACGTGGAGGGAACGAGGAGAAGTAGGAGACCAAATTGGAGGTGGAAAGATGGAGCGAAAAAGATTTTGTGTGATCGGGGCCTGAACAAGCAGGAAGGCGAAAGGCGGGCAAGGAATAGAGTGAATTGGATCGATGTGGTATACCGGGGTCGACGTGCTGTCAATGGATTGAATCAGGGCATGTGAAGCGTCTGGGGTAAACCATGGAAAGTTGTGTGGGGCCTGGATGTGGAAAGGGAGCTGTGTTTTCGGGCATTATTACATGACAGCTAGAGACTGAGTATGAACGAATGGGGTCTTTGTTGTCTTTTCCTAGCGCTACCTAGCACACATGAGGGGGGAGGGGGATGTTATTCCATGTGTAGCGAGGTGGCGATGGGAATAAATGAGGGCAGACAGTATGAATTATGTACATGTGTATATATGTATATGTCTGTGTGTGTATATATATGTGTACATTGAGATGTATGGGTATGTATATTTGCGTGTTGATGTGTATGTATATACGTGTGTATGGGGGTGGGTTTGGCCATTTCTTTCGTCTGTTTCCTTGCGCTACCTTGCAAACGCGGGAGACAGTGACAAAGCAAAATAATGATAATAATCATTTACTTTGAGTATATTCTTACTTTCCTTTTGATGTTTTATCTTACTTTCTCTCCTGTATCGTTTCAAGCACAACCTTTATAATTGTATTTCATTACTGTTCATTTTGACCTTTGTTTTTTTTTTTGCTTTGTCGCTGTCTCTCGCATTTGCAAGGTAGCGCAAGGAAACAGATGAAAGAAATGGCCCAACTCAGCCCCATACACATGTATGTACATACACGTCCATGCAGGCAAATATACATACCCATACATCTCAATGTACACATATATATACACACACAGACACATACATATATACACATGCACACAATTCACACTGTCTGCCTTTATTCATTCCCATCGCCACCTTGCCACACATGGAATACCATCCCCCTCCCCCCTCATGTGTGCAAGGTAGCACTAGGAAAAGACAACAAAGGCCCCATTCGTTTACACTCAGTCTCTAGCTGGCATGCAATAATGCCCGAAACCACAGCTCCCTTTCCACATCCAGGTCCCACACAACTTTCCATGATTTACCCCAGACGCTTCACATGCCCTGATTCAATCCATTGACAGCATGTTGACCCCAGTATACCACATCGAACCAATTCACTCTATTCCTTGCCCGCCTTTCACCCTCCTGCATGTTCAGGCCCCGATCACTCAAAATCATTTTTACTCCATCTTTCCACCTCCAATTTGGTCTCCCACTTCTCCTCATTCCCTCCACCTCCGACACATATATCCTCTTGGTCAATCTTTCCTCACTCATTCTCTCCATGTGCCCAAACCATTTCAAAACACCCTCTTCTGCTCTCTCAACCACGCTCTTTTTATTTCCACACATCTCTCTTACCCTTACATTACTTACTCGATCAAACCACCTCACACCACATATTGTCCTCAAACATCTCATTTCCAGTACATCCACCCTCCTGCGCACAACTCTATCCATAGCCCACGCCTCACAACCATATATCATTGTTGGAACCACTATTCCTTCAAACATACCCATTTTTGCTTTCCGAGATAATGTTCTCGACTTCCACACATTCTTCAAGGCTCCCAGGATTTTCGCCCCCTCCCCCACCCTATGATTCACTTCCGCTTCCATGGTTCCATCTGCTGCCAGATCCACTCCCAGATATCTAAAACACTTCACTTCCTGCAGTTTTTCTCCATTTAAACTTACCTCCCAACTGACTTGACCCTCAACCCTACTGTACCTAATAACCTTGCTCTTATTCACATTTACTCTCGATTTTCTTCTTTCACACACTTTACCAAACTCAGTCACCAGCTTCTGCAGTTTCTCACATGAATCAGCCACCAGCGCTGTATCATCAGCGAACAACAACTGACTCACTTCCCAAGCTCTCTCATCCCCAACAGACTTCATACTTGCCCCTCTTTCCAAAACTCTTGCAATCACCTCCCTATCAACCCCATCCATAAACAAATTAAACTACTATGGAGACATCACACACCCCTGCCGCAAACCTACATTGACTGAGAACCAATCACTTTCCTCTCTTCCTACACGTACACATGCCTTACATCCTCGATAAAAACTTTTCACTGCTTCTAACAACTTGCCTCCCACACCATATATTCTTAATACCTTCCACAGAGCATCTCTATCAATTCTATCATATGCCTTCTCCAGATCCATAAATGCTACATACAAATCCATTTGCTTTTCTAAGTATTTCTCACTTGCATTCTTCAAAGCAAACACCTGATCCACACATCCTCTACCACTTCTGAAACCACACTGCTCTTCCCCAATCTGATGCTCTGTACATGCCTTCACCCTCTCAAGCAATACCCTCCCATGTAATGTACCAGGAATACTCAACAAACCTATACCTCTGTAATTTGAGCACTCACTCTTATCCCCTTTGCCTTTGTATGTGTATTCACATATTCTCACCAACAAGAGTAAGATGTTTTCATCATTTTTGTTATATAGGTATTTTGATTTTCACTTGAATATATTTTCACAGTTCTATTCAGCAACCACCACACCTGAACTTTCATTTTTTATGCTATACATTCTCATCCTTGATGAGAATGTATAGCATTCTTTCACTTACATAATGTACAGCATTCTTTCACTTACATAATGCTAAGAGATTTTAATGTGATTGTTCTCAGAATGTACAGCATTCTTTCACTTACATAATGCTAAGAGATTTTAATGTGATTGTTCTCAAAATCATGTGAAATTTCAGATTCTGGCCTCTTATTGATGACAGCCTTCGTAAAGCAGCCATGGAAAGAGGTGTTTGGGTGCGCATACTGGGGTCACATTGGAATCACACACGGCCTGACATGAAATACTACCTTAAGTCTCTGCAAGAACTTAACAGTACAGCAACCATGATGAATATTGAGACGGTAAATTTGCTCCCCAGAAGCTAGTGTTGGGGAATCTCTCTGAGAATTGTTATTGATAAGAGGGAAGTATTGTGTCTGATATGAATTTAAGATTTATAGCTTTTTTCAATTCTTGTCATGATATGTTTTAAGGTACAGGATTTGATTAGAAAATGAGAAGGTTCAGTTGATGAATATGAATAAGTATTTCAAAAGAGTGATATTTTTAGATAGTTCATAAGAATTACAAAAATTCTTGTCCTTGAATACATTGAAGTGATATATATTTATGCTAATGGGATAGTGTAAAGAATGAAAATGGTCTGTAAAGCTAATTAATCTCTCATCAAAGAACAAATCTGTTCATGTGATGTTACCCAGCACCATGATTAATGTCTTGCCTAAAAAGTAAAAAAGGCAGATCAGTGACAAAATGGCCAGCAAAGACAAGTTGAATTTCTTAAGAAAGGGGGTGACTGTATTGTTGGTATGTTTATTAGGATTTTCATTGTATGTATGGGTCATGGGAAGGTGCCTTAGAATTGGCAGAATGCTTGAATAGTGCCATTGTATAAAGGCAAGTGGGATAAGATGAGTGTTCAACCTAAAGATGTTTAAGTTTGTCGAGTGTACCTGGTAAGTTGTATTAGAAAGTGGTGATTGAGAAGGGTGAAGGCATGTACAAAACATCAGACTGGGGAAGAATAATGTAGTTTCAGAAGTGATAGAGGATATGTAAATCAAGTGTTTACTTTAAAGAATGTGTGAGAAATGCAAAAGAGAAACAGATGGATTTCTGTATAGTATTTATGGCTGTAGAGAAAGCATCCTTGGGGATAGGGGAGAAAGAATACTTCCCACGCATTCTCTGCGTGTCGTAGAAGGCAACTAAAGAGGATGGGAGTGGGGGCTAGAAACCCTCCGCTCCTTGTATTTTAACTTTCTAAAAGGGGAAACAGAAGAAGGAGTCATGCGTGGAGTGCTCATCCTCCTCGAAGGTTCAGATTGGGGTGTCTAAATGTGTGTGTATGTAACCAAGATGAAAAAAAGGAGAGGTATTATGTTTGAGGAAAGGAACCTGGATGTTTTGGCTCTAAGTGAATCGAAGCTCAAGGGTAAAGGGGAAGAGTGGTTTCGGAATGTTTTGGGAGTAGTCAGGAGTTGGTGAGAGGACAAGAGCAAAGGAAGGAGTAGCACTACTCCTGAAACAGGAGTTGTGGAAGTTTGTGATAAAGTGTAAGAAACTAAACTCTAGATTGGTATGGGTAAAACTGAAAGTGGATGAAGAGAGATGGGTGATTATTGGTGCCTATGCACCCTGGGAATGAGAAGAAAGATCATGAGAGGCAAGTGTTTTGGGAGCAGATGAGTGAGTGTGTTGGCAGTTTTGATGCACGAGAATGGGTTATAGTGATGGGTGATTTGAATGCAAAGGTGAGTAATGTGGCAGTTGAGGGAATAATTGATGTACATGGGGTGTTCAGTGTTGTAAATGGAAATGGTGAAGAGCTTGTAGATTTATGTGCTGAAAAAGGACTGGTGATTGGAAATATCTGGTTTAAAAAGAGATCTACATAAGTATACGTATGTAAGTAGGAGAGATGGCCAGAGAGTGTTATTGGATTATGTGTTAATTGATAGGCGCGTGAAAGAGACTTTTGGATGTTAATGTGCTGAGAGGTGCAACTGGAAGGATGTCTGATCATTATCTTGTGGAAGTGAAGGTAAAGATTTGTATAGGTTTTCAGAAAAGAGGAGAGAATGTTGGGGTGAAGAAAGTGGTGAGAGTAAATGAGCTTGGGAAGGAGACTTGTGTGAGGAAGTACCAGTAGAGACTGAGTGCAGAATGGAAAAAGGTGAGAGCAAAGGATGTAAAGGGAGTGGGGGAGGAATGGGATGTATTTAGGGAAGCAGTGATGGCTTGTGCAAAATATGCTTGTGGCATGAGAAACTTGGGAGGTAGTGAGTGGTGGGATGAATAAGTAAGATTATTAGTGAAAGAGAAGAGAGAGGCATTTGGACGATTTTTGCAAATGACTGGGAGATGTATAAAAGAAAGAGGCAGGAGGTCAAGAGAAAGGTGCAAGAGATGAAAAAGAGGGCAAAGGAAAGTTGGGGTGAGAGAGTATCATTAAATTTTAGGGAGAATAAAAAGATGTTTTGGAAGGAGGTAAATAAAGTGCGTAAGACAAGAGAACAAATGAGAGCATCAGGTGAAGAGGGCCAATTAGGAGATAATAACGAGTAGTGGTGATGTGAGAAGGAGATGGAGTGAGTATTTTGAAGGTTTGTTGAATGTGTTAGATGATAGAGTGGCAGATATAGGACGTTTTGGTTGAGGTGGTGTGCAAAGTGAGACGGTCAGGGAGAATGGTTTGGTAAACAGAGAAGAGGTAGTGAAAGCTTTGTGGAAGATGAAAGCTGGCAAGGCTGCGGCTTTTGATGGTATTGCAGTGGAATTTATTGAAAAAGGGGGTGACTGTGTTGTTGACTGGTTGGTGAGGATATTCAGTTTATGTATGGCTTATGGTGAAGTACCTGAGGATTGGCAGAATGCATGCATAATGCCATTGTACAAAGGTAAAGGGGATAAAGGTGAATGTTCAAATTACAGAGGTATAAGTTTGTTGAGTATTCCTGGGAAGTTATATGGAAGGGTATTGATTGAGTGGGTAAAGGTATGTCCAGAGCATCAGATTGGGGAAGAGCAATTTGGTTTCAGAAGTGGTAGAGGATGTGTGGATCAGGTGTTTGCTTTGAAGAATGTGTGAAATACTTATAAAAACAAATGGATTTGTATGTAGCATTTATTGATCTGGAGAAGGCATATGATAAGAGTTGATAGAGATGCTCTGTGGAAGGTATTAAGAGTATATGGTGTGGGAGGTAAGTTGTTAGAAGCAGTGAAAAGTTTTTATCGAGAATGTAAGGCATGTGCATGAGTAGGAAGAGAGGAAAGTGATTGGTTCCCAATGAATGTTGGTTTGCAGCAGGGTGTGTGATGTCTCCTTGGTTGTTTAATTTGTTTATGGATGGGGTTGTTAGGGAGGTAAATGCAAGAGTTTTGGAGAGAGGGGCAAGTATGCAGTCTGTTGTAGATGAGAGGGCTTGGGAAGTGAGTCAATTGTTGTTCGCTGATGATACAGCGTTGGTGGCTGATTCATGTGAGAAACTGCAGAAGCTGGTGATCGAGTTTAGTAAAGTGTGTGAAAGAAGAAAGCTTAGAGTAAATGTGAATAAGAGCAAGGTTATTTGGTGCAGTAGGATTGAGGGACAAGTCAATTGGGGGGTAAGTTTAGATGGAGAAAAACTGGAGAAAGTGAATTGTTTTAGATATCTGGGAGTGGATTTAACAGTGGATGGAACCATGGAAGTGGAAGTGAGTCACAGGGTGGGGCAGGGGGTGAAGGTTGTGGGAGTGTTGAAGAATGAGTGGAGGCGAGAATATTATCTTGGAAACGAATTAATGGGTATGTTTGAAGGAATGGTGGTTCCAATGATGTTATATGGTTGCGAGGCTTGGGCTATAGATAGAGTTGTGCGGAGGAGGATGGATGTGTTTGAAATGAGATGTTTAAGGACAATATGTGGTGTGAGATGGTTGGATCGAGTAAGTAATGAAAGGGTAAGAGAGATATTTTTTTTTTTATTATACTTTGTCGCTGTCTCCCGCGTTTGCGAGGTAGCGCAAGGAAACAGACGAAAGAAATGGCCCTACCCCCCCCATACACATGTATATACATACGTCCACACACGCAAATATACATACCTACACAGCTTTCCATGGTTTACCCCAGACGCTTCACATGCCTTGATTCAATCCACTGACAGCACGTCAACCCCGGTATACCACATCGCTTCAGTTCACTCTATTCCTTGCCCTCCTTTCACCCTCCTGCATGTTCAGGCCCCGATCACACAAAATCTTTTTCACTCCATCTTTCCACCTCCAATTTGGTCTCCCTCTTCTCCTCGTTCCCTCCACCTCCGACACATATATCCTCTTGGTCAATCTTTCCTCACTCATTCTCTCCATGTGCCCAAACCACTTCAAAACACCCTCTTCTGCTCTCTCAACCACGCTCTTTTTATTTCCACACATCTCTCTTACCCTTACGTTACTCACTCGATCAAACCACCTCACACCACACATTGTCCTCAAACATCTCATTTCCAGCACATCCATCCTCCTGCGCACAACTCTATCCATAGCCCACGCCTCGCAACCATACAACATTGTTGGAACCACTATTCCTTCAAACATACCAATTTTTGCTTTCCGAGATAATGTTCTCGACTTCCACACATTCTTCAAGGCCCCCAGAATTTTCGCCCCCTCCCCCACCCTATGATCCACTTCCGCTTCCATGGTTCCATCCGCTGCCAGATCCACTCCCAGATATCTAAAACACTTCACTTCCTCCAGTTTTTCTCCATTCAAACTCACCTCCCAATTGACTTGACCCTCAACCCTACTGTACCTAATAACCTTGCTCTTATTCACATTTACTCTTAACTTTCTTCTACCACACACTTTACCAAACTCAGTCACCAGCTTCTGCAGTTTCTCACATGAATCAGCCACCAGCGCTGTATCATCAGCGAACAACAACTGACTCACTTCCCAAGCTCTCTCATCCCCAACAGACTTCATACTTGCCCCTCTTTCCAAAACTCTTGCATTTACCTCCCTAACAACCCCATCCATAAACAAATTAAACAACCATGGAGACATCACACACCCCTGCCGCAAACCTACATTCACTGAGAACCAATCACTTTCCTCTCTTCCTACACGTACACATGCCTTACATCCTCGATAAAAACTTTTCACTGCTTCTAACAACTTTCCTCCCACACCATATATTCTTAATACCTTTCACAGAGCATCTCTATCAACTCTATCATATGCCTTCTCCAGATCCATAAATGCTACATACAAATCCATTTGCTTTTCTAAGTATTTCTCACATACATTCTTCAAAGCAAACACCTGATCCACACATCCTCTACCACTTCTGAAACCACACTGCTCTTCCCCAATCTGATGCTCTGTACATGCCTTCACCCTCTCAATCAATACCCTCCCATATAATTTACCAGGAATACTCAACAAACTTATACCTCTGTAATTTGAGCACTCACTCTTATCCCCTTTGCCTTTGTACAATGGCACTATGCACGCATTCCGCCAATCCTCAGGCACCTCACCATGAGTCATACATACATTAAATAACCTTACCAACCAGTCAACAATACAGTCACCCCCTTTTTTAATAAATTCCACTGCAATACCATCCAAACCTGCTGCCTTGCCGGCTTTCATCTTCCGCAAAGCTTTCACTACCTCTTCTCTGTTTACCAAATCATTTTCCCTAACCCTCTCACTTTGCACACCACCTCGACCAAAACACCCTATATCTGCCACTCTATCATCAAACACATTCAACAAACCTTCAAAATACTCACTCCATCTCCTTCTCACATCACCACTACTTGTTATCACCTCCCCATGTGTGGTAATAAAAAGAGTATGGTTGAGAGAGCAAAAGAGGGTGTATTGAAATGGTTTGGTCACATGGAGAGAATGAGTGAGGATAGATTGACAAAGAGGATATATGTGTCAGAGGTGGAGGGAATGAGAAGTGGGAGACCAAATTGGAGGTGGAAAGATGGAGTGAAAAAGATTTTGAGCAATCTGGGCCTGAACATGCAGGAGGGTGAAAGGCATGCAAGGAATAGAGTGAATTGTCACAATGTTTTATACTGGGGTCGACGTGCTGTCATTGGATTGAACCAGGGCATGTGAAGTGTCTAGGGTAAACCGTGGAAAGTTTTGTGGGGCCTGGATGTGGAAAGGGAGCTGTGGTTTCAGGTGCATTACGTATGACAACTAGAGACTGAGTGTGAACGAATGTGGCCTTTATTATCTTTTCCTAGCACTACCTTGCATGCGTGCTGGGAGGAAGGGGTTGCTATTTCATGTGTGGCAGGATGGTGACGAGAATGGCTGAGGGCAGCAAGTATGAGTATGTACATGTGTATATATGTATTTGTCTCTGTGTGTATATGTATGTATGTATACATTTCAATGTATGGGTATGTATATTTACATGTGTGGGCATATATGTGTGTAAATGTGTATGTGGGTGAGTTGGGCCATTCTTTCGTCTGTTTCCTTGCGCTACCTCGCTAACGCATGAGACAGCAACAAAGTATGATAATAATATAAGAGAAAGCATATAGAGGTTGATGAATTCACCTTGTGGAAGTTTTTATGAATATATGGTTTGGGAGGAAAGTTGCTGAAAACAGCAGAAGTTGTAAGTATGAGTAGGAAGAGAGGAGGGTGAGTGGTTGCAAGTTTAAGTTGGTCTAAGGCAGGGATGTGTGATATCACCATGGCTTTTTGCTTTATTTGTGTCTGGCATGGTGAGGGAGATGAAAGCAAGAATCTCAAAGAGAGGGGTGGAGGATATGTAGTCTGTAGGGTGTATAGGAGGCCTGGTAAGTGAGTCATTTGTTAGTTCATGACAGACCACTGCTGGCAGATTTGAGTGAGAAACTGCAGAAGTGGTTGACTGAGTTTGGAAGAGTGTAAAACATGAAGAAATTAAGAGTAAATGTGAAAAAATGTGATGTTATTTGTTTAGCTGGGTATTACAGGTTAGTTGGGGTATGAGATTGAATACAGAAAGTTTGGAAAAAGTGAAGTATTTTAGACTGTGCAATGGTAGGTTAGGAAATGCTGCTGCTGTGGTAGACTCAGAACTGGGAAAAGTTTTGAATTTCAGTGTCTAAAGGGGATAATCTAGTTCTTTAGAGTATCCAGGTCTTGCCTGCCTTCTCATGGTAACCTCATTATTACACCCTTAGGGTTGGAATTAAAGGGGGAGGCTGTTACATCTAGCGCATCATATTTCTCATGGTAGTTCCAATTATCCTTGGGGATAGGGGAGAAAGAATACTTCCCACACATTTCTCACGTGTCGTATAAGGCGACTAAAGGGGACGGGAGAGGGGGGGCTAGAGACCCTCCCCTCCTTGTATGTTAACTTTCTAAATGAGGAAACAGAAGGAGTCACGCGGGAAGTGCTTATCATCCTCGAAGGCTCAGTTTGGGGTGTCTAAATGTGTGTGGATGTAACCAAGATGAGAAAAAAGGAGACACAGGTAGTATGTTTGAGGAAAGGAACCTGGATGTTTTGGCTCTGAGTGAAACGAAGCTCGAGGGTAAAGGGGAAGAGCGGTTTGGGAATGTCTTGGGAGTAAAGTCAGGGGTTAGAGAGAGGACAAGAGCAAGGGAAGGAGTAGCACTACTCCTGAAACAGGAGTGGTGGGAGTATGTGATAGAGTGTAAGAAAGTAAACTCTAAATTGATATGGGTAAAACTGAAAGTTGATGGAGAGAGATTGGTGATTATTGGTGCATATGCACCTAGACATGAGAAGAAAGATCATTAGAGGCAAGTGTTTTGGAAGCAGGTGAATGAGTGTTAGTGGTTTTGATGCACGAGACCGGGCTATAGTGATGGGTGCTTTGAATGCAAAGGTGAGTAATATGGCAGTTGAGGGAATAATTGGTATACATGGGGTGTTCAGTGTTGTAAATGGAAATGGTGAAGACCTTGTAGATTTATGTGCTGAAAAAGGACTGGTGATTGGGAATACCTGGTTTAAAAAGAGAGATATACATAAGTATACATATGTAAGTAGGAGAGATGGCCAGAGAGCATTATTGGATTATGTGTTAATTGATAGGCACGCGAAAGAGAGACTTTTGGATGTTAATGTGCTGAGAGGTGCAACTGGAGGGATGTCTGATGATTATCTTGTGGAGGCGAAGGTGAAGATTTGTATGGGTTTTCCGAAAAGAAGAGAGAATGTTAGGGTGAAGAGAGTGGTGAGAGTAAGTGAGCTTGGGAAGGAGGCTTGTGTGAGGAAGTACCAGGAGAGACTGAGTACAGAATGGAAAAAAGGTAAGAACAAAGGAGGTAAGGGGAGTGGTGGAGGAATGGGATGTATTTAGGGAAGCAGTGATGGCTTGCGCAAAAGATGCTTGTGGCATGAGAAGCGTGGGAGGTGAGCAGATTAGAAAGGGTAGTGAGTGGTGGGATGAAGAAGTAAAATTATTAATGAATGAGAAGAGAGGCATTTGGATGATTTTTGCAGGGAAATAATGCAAATGAGTGGGAGATGTGTAAAAGAAAGAGGCAGGAGGTCAAGAGAAAGGTGTAAGAGGTGAAAAACAGGGCAAATGAGAGTTAGGGTGAGAGAGTGTCATTATATTTTAGGGAGAATAAAAGGATGTTTTGGAAGGAAGTAAATAATGTGTGCAAGACAATGGTTCAAATGGGAACTTCAGTGAAGGGGGCTAATGGGGAGGTGATAACAAGTAGTGGTGATGTGAGAAGGAGATGTAGTGAGTATTTTGAAGGTTTGTTAAATGTGTATGATGATAGAGTGGCAGATATAGGGTGTTTTGGTCGAGGTGGTGTGCAAAGTGAGAGGGTTAGGGAAAATGACTTGGTAAACAGAGAAGAGGTAGTAAAAGCTTTGCGGAAGATGAAAGCCGGCAAGGCAGCAGGTTTGGATGGTATCACATTGGAATTTATTAAAAAAGTGGGTGACTGTATTATTGACTGGTTGGTAAGGTTATTTAATGTATGTATGAATGTGGTATACCGGGGTTGATGTGCTGTCAGTGGATTGAATCAGGGCATGTGAAGCGTCTGGGGTAAACCATGGAAAGTTGTGTGGGGCCTGGATGTGGAAAGGGAGCTGTGGTTTCGGGCATTATTGCATGACAGCTAGAGAGTGTGAACGAATGGGGCCTTTGTTGTCTTTTCCTAGCGCTACCTCGCACACATGAGGGGGGAGGGGGATGGTATTCCATGTGTGGTGAGGTGGCGATGGGAATGAATGAGGGCAGACACTGTGAATTGTATGCATGGGTATATATGTATGTGTCTGTGTGTGTATATATATGTGTACATTGAGATGTATACGTATGTGTATTTGTGTGTGTGGACGTGTATGTATATACATGTGTATGGGGGTGGGTTGGGCCATTTCTTTCGTCTGTTTCCTTGCGCTACCTCGCAAACGCGGGAGACAGCGACGGGGCAGAATAAGATATGATTCATGGTGAGGTGCCTGAGGATTGGCGGAATGCTTGCATAGTGCCATTGTGCAAAGGCAAAGGGGACAAAGGTAAGTGCTCAAATTACAGAGGTATAAGTTTTTTGAGTATTCCTGGTAAATTATATGGGAGGGTATTGATTGAGAGGGTGAAGGCATGTACAGAGCATCAGATTGGGGAAGAGCAGTGTGGTTTCTGAAGTGATAGAGGATGTGTGAATCAGTAGTTTGCTTTGAAGAATGTTTGTGAGAAATACTTAGAAAAGCAAATGGATTTGTATGTAGCATTTATGGATCTGGAGAAGGCATATGATAGAGTTGATAGAGATGCTCTGTGGAAGGTATTAAGAATATATGGTGTGGGAGGCAAGTTGTTAGAAGCAGTGAAAAGTTTTTATCGAGGATGTAAAGAATGTGTATGTGAAGGAAGAGTGGAAAGTGATTGGTTCGCAGTGAATGTAGGTTTGCGGCAAGGGTGTGTGATGTCTCCATGGTTGTTTAATTTGTTTATGGATGGGGTTGTTAGGGAGGTGAATGCAAGAGTTTTGGAAAGAGGGGCAAGTATGCAGTCTGTTGTGGATGAGAGAGCTTGGGAAGTGAGTCAGCTGTTGTTCGCTGATGATACAGCGCTGGTGGCTGATTCATGTGAGAAACTGCAGAAGCTGGTGACTGAGTTTGGTAAAGTGTGTGAAAGAAGAAAGTTGAGAGTAAATGTGAATAAGAGCAAGGTTATTAGGTACAGTAGGGTTGAGGGTCAAGTCAATTGGGAGGTAAGTTTGAATGGAGAAAAACTGCAGGAAGTGAAGTTTTTAGATATCTGGGAGTGGATTTAGCAGTGGATGGAACCATGGAAGCGGAAGTGAATCATAGGGTGGGGGAGGGGGCAAAAATTCTGGGAGCGTTGAAGAATGTGTGGAAGTTGAGAACATTATCCTGGAAAGCAAAAATGGGTATGTTTGAAGGAATAGTGGTTCCAACAATGTTGTATGGTTGCGAGGCGTGGGCTATGGATAGAGCTTTGCACAGAAGGGTGGATGTGCTGGAAAGGAGATGTTTGAGGACGATGTGTGGTGTGAGGTGGTTTGATCGAGTAAGTAATGTAAGGGTAAGAGAGATGTGTGGTAATAAAAAGAGTGTGGTTGAGAGAGCAGAAGAGGGTGTATTGAAATGGTTTGGTCACATGGAGAGAATGAGTGAGGAAAGATTGACCAAGAGGATATATGTGTCAGAGGTGGAGGGAACAAGGAGAAGTGGGAGACCAAATTGGAGGTGGAAAGATGGAGTGAAAAAGATTTTGAGTGATCGTGGCCTGAACATGCAGGAGGGTGAAAGGCTTGCAAGGAATATAGATAGAGCGAATTGAAACGATGTGGTATACCGAGGTCGACGTGCTGTCAGTGGATTGAACAAGGGCATGTGAAGTGTCTGGGGTAAACCATGGAAAGTTTTGTGGGGCCTGGATGTGGAAAGGGAGCTATGGTTTCGATGCATTATTACATGACAGCTAGAGACTGAGTGTGAACGAATGGGGCCTTTGTTGTCTTTTCCGAGTGCTACCTCGCACACATGAGGGGGGAGGGGGTTGTTATTTTATGTGTAGCGAGGTGGCACTGGGAATGAATAAGGGCCGACAGTATGAATTATGTACATATGTATATATGTATATGTCTGTGTGTGTATGTATGTGTATACATTGAGATGTATAGGTATGTATATTTGCATGTGTTGACGTGTATGTATATACATGTGTATTTGGGAGGGTTTGGCCATTCTTTCGTCTGTTTCCTTGCGCTACTTCGCTAATGCGGGAGACAGCGACAAAGGAAAATGAATAAATAAATAGTTCCAATTAAATGCTTGATAATCCAAAAATTAGTTTTACACTGGGAAAACTTCTGGTAGCTACAGCAGTCACTTTTGACCTCCCTCTTGTAAACAGAACCCAGTTGGGCCATTAAGAAAAGCATTCATTCCCTATAAAGATATGATATGCTCTCTGCTCCCTTCCCCCTGAGAATTTGAAACTAATAGTTTATTTTATTTATTATTTTGCTTCGTCGCTGTCTCCTGCGTCAGCGAGGTAGCGCAAGGAAACAGACAAAAGAATGACCCAACCCACCCACATACACATGTATATACATTCACGTCCACACACGCAAATATACATACCTATACATCTCAATGTACACATATATATACACACACAGAAATATACATGAATACACATGCACATAATTCATACTGTCGGCCCTTATGATGGAAGAGCAAAAGGCTTTGATTTACTGTGTGGCAGTGAATGAAAGATTGAGAAAGGATGTGCTAGTTGCTAGTTTTGAAAGGATTTTTGGGGGACTTGGACCATTTTGTAGTTCTTGTAGGGATGAGGATCAGAGAGAAGTGGAGCTATAGTGCAAGGAGGAGTGAAAGGTGAAAGTGTTGGCAGACAAATGAATGAATCAGAAAGAATGCAAGGAGGATTATAGAAGGAGAGGGTGAAAGCATGTACAGAGCATTGGATTTGGGAAGAGCAGTGTGGTTTCAGAAGTGGTAGAGGATGTGTGGATCAGGTGTTTGCTTTGAAGAATGTATGTGAGAAATATTTAGAAAAACAAATACATTTGTATGTAGCATTTATGGATCTGAAGAAGGCATATGATAGAGTTGATAGAGATGCTATGTGGAAGGTTTTAAGAATATATGGTGTGGGAGGCAAGCTGCTAGAAGCAGTGAAAAGGTTTTATCGAGGATGTAAGGCATGTGTATGAGTAGGAAGAGAGGAAAGTGATTGGTTCTTAGTGAATGTCGGTTTGCAGCAGGGGTGCGTGATGTCTCCATGGTTGTTTAATTTGTTTATGGAGGGAGTTGTTAGGGAGGTGAATGCTAGAGTTTTGGAGAGAGGGGCAAGTATGCAGTCTGTTGTGAATGAGAGAGCTTGGGAAGTGAATCAGTTGTTGTTTGCTGATGATACAGTGCTGGTGGCTGATTTTCGGGTGAGAAACTGCAGAAGCTGGTGACTGAGTTTGGTAAAGTGTGTGAAAGAAGGAAGCTGAGAGTAAATGTGAATAAGAGCAAGGTTATTAGTTACACTAGGGTTGAGGGACAAGTCAATTGGGAGGTAAGTTTGAATGGAGAAAAACTGGAGGAAGTGAAGTGTTTTAGATATCTAGGAGCGAATTTGGCAGCAGATGGAACCATGGAAGTGGAAGTGAGGGGGCGAAAGTTCTGGGAGCGTTGACAAATGTGTGGAAGGCAAGAATATTATCTTGGAAAGCAAAAATGGGTATGTTTGAAGGAATAGTGGTTCCAACAATGTTATATGGTTGTGAGGCGTGGGCTATAGATAGAGTTGTGCAGATGAGGGTTGATGTGTTGGAAATGAGATGTTTGAGGACAGTATGTGGTGTGAGGTGGTTTGATCGAGTAAGTAATGAAAGGGTAAGAGAGATGTGTGGTAATAAAAAGAGTGTGGTTGAGAGAGCAGAAGACGGTGTTATGAAATGGTTTGGTCACATGGAGAGAATGAGTGAGGAAAGAGTGACAAAGAGGATATATGTGTCAGAGGTTGAGGGAACGAGGAGAAGTTGGAGACCAGATTGGATATGGAAGGATGGAGAGGAAAAGATTTTGAGCGATCGTGGCCTTAACATGCAGGAGGGTGAAAGGCATGCTGTCAGTGGATTGAACCAGGGCATGTGATGCATCTGGGGTAAACCATGGAAAGTTCTGTGGGGCCCGGATGTGGAAAGGGAGCGGTGGTTTCTGTGCAATATATATGACAGCTAGAGACTGAGTGTGAACGAATGTGGCCTTTGTTGTCTTTTCGTAGCGCTCTTTGCGCACATGCAGGGGGAGGGGGTTGCCATTTCATGTGTGGCAGGGTGGCGATGGGAATGAATAAAGGCAAACAGTATGAATTATGTACATGTGTATATATGTATATGTCTGTGTGTGTATATATATATATGTACATTGAGGTGTATAGGTATGTATATTCGCGTGTGTGGACGTGTATGTATATACTTGTGTATGTGGGTGGGTTGTGCCATTGTTTTGTCTGTTTCCTTGCGCTACCTTGCTAATGCGGGAGACAGCGACTAAGTAAATTGATAAAAATATATATATATATATATATATATATATATATATATATATATATATATATATATATATATATATATATATATATATATATATATATATATTTATTCCCTGGGGATAGGGGAGAAAGAATACTTCCCACGTATTCCCTGCGTGTCGTAGAAGGCGACTAAAAGGGGAGGGAGCGGGGGGCTGGAAATCCTCCCCTCTCATTTTTTTTAATTTTCCAAAAGAGGGAACAGAGAATTGGGCCAGGTGAGGGTATTCCCTCAAAGGCCCAGGCCTCTGTTCTTAACGCTACCTCGCTAATGCGGGAAATGGCGAATAGTTTGAAAGAAAAGAAAGAATATATATATATATATATATATATTGTCCCTGGGGATAGGGGAGAAAGAATACTTCCCACGTATTCCCTGCGTGTCGTAGAAGGCGACTAAAAGGGAAGGGAGCAGGGGGCTGGAAATCCTCCCCTCTCGTTTTTTTTTTTTTTTTTTTTTTTTTTTTTTTTTTTTTTAATTTTCCAAAAGAAGGAACAGAGAAGAGGTCCAGGTGAGGATATTCCCTCAAAGGCCCAGTCCTCTTTTCTTAATGCTACCTCGCTAATGCGGGAGATAGCGAATAGTTTGAAAGAAAGAAATATATATATATATATATATATATATATATTTCTTTTCTTCTTTCAAACTGTTCGCCATTTCCCGCATTAGCGAGGTAGCGTTAAGAACAGAGGACTGGGCCTTTGAGGGAATACCCTCACCTGGCCCAATTCTCTGTTCCTTCTTTTGGAAAATTAAAAAAAAAAAAAAAAAAAAAAAAAAAAAAAAAGAGAGGGGAGGATTTCCAGCCCCCCGCTCCCTCCCCTTTTAGTCGCCTTTTACGACACGCAGGGAATACGTGGGAAGTATTCTTTGTCCCCTATCCCCAGGGATATATATATATATATTTTTTTTATTTTTTTTCATACTATTCGCTATTTCCCGCGATAGCGAGGTAGCGTTAAGAACAGAGGACTGGGCCTTTGAGGGAATATCCTCACCTGGAACTCTTCTCTGTTCCTTCTTTTGGAAAATTAAAAAAAAAAAAAAAAAAAAAAAAAAAAAACGAGAGGGGAGGATTTCCAGCCCCCTGCTCCCTTCCCTTTTAGTCGCCTTCTACGACACGCAGGGAATACGTGGGAAGTATTCTTTCTCCCCTATCCCCAGGGAATATATATATATATATATATATATATATATATATATATATATATATATATATATATATATATATATATATATATATATATATTTTTTTTTTTTTTTTTTTTTTTTTTTTTTGCGCTGTCTCCCGCATTTGCAAGGTAGCGCAAGGAAACAGATGAAAGAAATGGCCCAACCCACCCCCATACACATGTATATACATACGTCCACACACGCAAATATACATACCTACACAGCTTTCCATGGTTTACCCCAGACGCTTCACATGCCTTGATTCAATCCACTGACAGCACGTCAATCCCGGTATACCACATCGCTCCAGTTCACTCTATTCCTTGCTCTCCTTTCACCCTCCTGCATGTTCAGGCCCCGATCACACAAAATCTTTTTCACTCCATCTTTCCACCTCCAATTTGGTCTCCCTCTTCTCCTCGTTCCCTCCACCTCCGACACATATATCCTCTTGGTCAATCTTTCTTCACTCATTCTCTCCATGTGCCCAAACCATTTCAAAACACCCTCTTCTGCTCTCTCAACCACGCTCTTTTTATTTCCACACCTCTCTTACCCTTACGTTACTTACTCGATCAAACCACCTCACACCACACATTGTCCTCAAACATCTCATTTCCAGCACATCCATCCTCCTGCGCACAACTCTATCCATAGCCCACGCCTCGCAACCATACAACATTGTTGGAACCACTATTCCTTCAAACATACCCATTTTTGCTTTCCGAGATAATGTTCTCGACTTCCACACATTCTTCAAGGCTCCCAGAATTTTCGCCCCCTCCCCCACCCTATGATCCACTTCCGCTTCCATGGTTCCATCCGCTGCCAGATCCACTCCCAGATATCTAAAACACTTCACTTCCTCCAGTTTTTCTCCATTCAAACTCACCTCCCAATTGACTTGACCCTCAACCCTACTGTACCTAATAACCTTGCTCTTATTCACATTTACTCTTAACTTTCTTCTTCCACACACTTTACCAAACTCAGTCACCAGCTTCTGCAGTTTCTCACATGAATCAGCCACCAGCGCTGTATCATCAGCGAACAACAACTGACTCACTTCCCAAGCTCTCTCATCCCCAACAGACTTCATACTTGCCCCTCTTTCCAAAACTCTTGCATTCACCTCCCTAACAACCCCATTCATAAACAAATTAAACAACCATGGAGACATCACACACCCCTGCCGCAAACCTACATTCACTGAGAACCAATCACTTTCCTCTCTTCCTACACGTACACATGCCTTACATCCTCGATAAAAACTTTTCACTGCATCTAACGACTTGCCTCCCACACCATATATTCTTAATACCTTCCACAGAGCATCTCTATCAACTCTATCATATGCCTTCTCCAGATCTATAAATGCTACATACAAATCCATTTGCTTTTCTAAGTATTTCTCACATACATTCTTCAAAGCAAACACCTGATCCACACATCCTCTACCACTTCAGAAACCACACTGCTCTTCCCCAATCTGATGCTCTGTACATGCCTTCACCCTCACAATCAATACCCTCCCATATAATTTACCAGGAATACTCAACAAACTTATACCTCTGTAATTTGAGCACTCACTCTTATCCCCTTTGCCTTTGTACAATGGCACTATGCACGCATTCCGCCAATCCTCAGGCACCTCACCATGAGTCATACATACATTGAATAACCTTACCAACCAGTCAACAATACAGTCACCCCCTTTTTTAATAAATTCCACTGCAATACCATCCAAACCTGCTGCCTTGCCGGCTTTCATTTTCAGCAAAGCTTTTACTACCTCTTCTCTGTTTACCAAATCATTTTCCCTAACCCTCTCACTTTGCACGCCACCTCGACCAAAACACCCTATATCTGCCACTCTATCATCAAACACATTCAACAAACCTTCAAAATACTCACTCCATCTCCTTCTCACATCACCACTACTTGTTATCATCTCCCCATTTGCGCCCTTCACTCAAGTTCCCATTTGCTCCCTTGTCTTACGCACTTTATTTACCTCCTTCCAGAACATCTCTTTATTCTCCCTAAAATTTAAAGATACTCTCTCACCCCAACTCTCATTTGCCCTCTTTTTCACCTCTTGCACCTTTCTCTTGACCTCCTGTCTCTTTCTTTTATACATCTCCCAGTCGTTTGCATTTTTTCCCTGCAACGATTATCCAAATGCCTCTCTCTTCTCTTTCACTAATACTCTTACTTCTTCATCCCACCACTCACTACCCTTTCTAATCAACCCACCTCCCACTCTTCTCATGCCACAAGCATCTTTTGCGCAAGCCATCACTGATTCCCTAAATACATCCCATTCCTCCCCCACTCCCCTTACTTCCATTGTTCTCACCTTTTTCCATTCTGTACTCAGTCTCTCCTGGTATTTCCTCACACAAGTCTCCTTCCCACGCTCACTTACTCTCACCACCCTCTTCACCCCAACATTCACTCTTCTTTTCTGAAAACCCATACAAATCTTCACCTTAGCCTCCACAAGATAATGATCAGACATCCCTCCAGTTGCACCTCTCAGCACATTAACATCCAAAAGTCTCTCTTTCGCGTGCCTGTCAATTAACACGTAATCCAATAACGCTCTCTGGCCATCTCTCCTACTTACATAAGTATACTTATGTATATCTCGCTTTTTAAACCAGGTGTTCCCAATCATCAGTCCTTTTTCAGCACATAAATCTACAAGCTCTTCACCATTTCCATTT
This sequence comes from Panulirus ornatus, assembly GCF_036320965.1. Taxonomy (NCBI): domain Eukaryota; kingdom Metazoa; phylum Arthropoda; class Malacostraca; order Decapoda; family Palinuridae; genus Panulirus; species Panulirus ornatus. The sequence goes on along the minus strand of NC_092252.1, from coordinate 25,383,668 downwards.
ACAACACTGAACACCCCATGTATACCAGTTATTCCCTCAACTGCCACATTACTCACCTTTGCATTCAAATCACCCATCACTATATATATATATATATATATATATATATATATATATATATATATATATATACATGTGTATGTGGGTGGGTTGGGCCATTCTTTTCTCTGTTTCCTTGCACTATGTTGCTAACGTGTGAGACAGCGACAAAGTACAACATATAATAAAGATGAGAAGAAGAAGGCATATGGTAGATTGCTCAGAAGGAATGCACTAGTTGAAGTTCAGCAAAAGAGGAGGGAAGAATATGAAATGTGTAAGCAGAAGGTCAAGAAGCTGATAGAGAAAGGCAAAGAAAGAGTAGATGAAGATTTTGGAAGAAAAGCTTTGGAAAAATAAGAAATTGAACTGGAAGGAAGTGGTAAAGGGAAGAGGTGGATCTAAGAGTGAAAAAGTTTATTTGAGAAGTAAGGAAGGGGAGTTGTTGAATCAAAAGGAATTGATGAAAGTGGGAGAAGGGGAGGCAACAGTTGTTACATGCATGGGTATGGAGGATGTTAGGAAGAGGATACAAGTGCAAGGCCTATATCAAAAAATGAGCTAAGAAGGGCAATAATGAGGCTGGAGGTAGGAAAGGCATCAGATTAGATGGGATTACATTTGAGATGTTGAAGTATCTCGGGGAAAGTGTGATAGAATGGACGCATTTGATATGTAATTTTAGCATAAGAAACAGAAGGTTGTACCTGAGGATTGGGTGAAAAGTAGTATTGTTCCTTTATTCAAAGGGAAAGATGCTAAGGATATACGTAGCAAATACAGGGGAATAAGTCAGTTCAGTATACCATGAGAAGTTTATGTGTGTTGATTGATAGAATCATGGAAGTGACTGAATGCAGAATAAGTGAAGGGCAAGGAGAATTTAGGAAAGGTAAGGGATGTGTGGGTCAGATTTTTGAGGTAAAGATGACCAAGGAAAAGTATTTAACGAAAGATAAGAAGCTGTATGCAGCTTTTATGGATTAGGAGAAAGCATATGACAGTTGAGTGGAATGCTTCATGGAATGTGTTAAGGATATATGGGGTAGGGGGACAATTTTGGATGGTGTGGAAACTTTCTATAGAGGGGCAAATGCATGTGTAAGAGTAGAAGGAGATTGGGGGAAGTGTCAGTATCCATGAGTATGTAAGGCAGGGCTGCTTGATATCTCCATGGCTTTTTGATATGTGTATGGATGAAGTGATAAGAGAGATGAAAGGAAAATAAGGGAAACAGAGTAAAGTGATGGAGTGTTACTGTGAGATATGGTGCCTAGTGGCAATCCTGTTTGTGGATGACACTATTATTTGCTGAGAGTGAAGAGGAGTTGCAGAAGGTTGTAAGTGTGTTTTATGATGTATATAAGCATAGGTGATTGAAGTCAAATTCTGGGAGCGTTGAAGAATGTTTGGAAGTCGAGAACATTATCTCGGAAAGCAAAAATGGGTATGTTTGAAGGAATAGTGGTTCCAACAATGTTGTATGGTTGCGAGGCATGGGCTATGGATAGAGTATGTGCGCAGGAGGGTGGATGTACTGGAAATGAGATGTTTGAGGACAGTATGTGGTGTGAGGTGGTTTGATTGAGTAAGTAATGTAAGGGTAAGAGAGATGTGTGGAAATAAAAAGAGTGTGGTTGAGAGAGCAGAAGAGGGTGTTTTGAAATGGTTTGCTCACATGGAAAGAATGAGTGAGGAAAGATGAACCAAGAGGATATATGTATCAGAGGTGGAGGGAACGAGAAGTGGGAGACCAAATTGGAGGTGGAAAGATGGAGTGAAAAAGATTTTGAGTGATTGTGGCCTGAACATGCAGGAGGGTGAAAGGCGTACAAGGAATAGAGTGAATTGGAACGATGTGGTATACCGGGGTCGACGTGCTGTCAATGGATTGAACCAGGGCATGTGAAGCGTCTGGGGTAAACCATGGAAAGTTCTGTGGGGCCTGGATGTGGAAAGGGAGCCATGGTTTCGGTGCATTATTACATGACAGCTAGAGATTGAGTGTGAATGAATGTGGCCTTTGTTGTCTTTTCCTAGCGCTACCTCGCACACATGAGGGGGGAGAGGATTGTTTATCCATGTGTGGTGAGGTGGCGATGGGAATTAATAAAGGCAGACAGTATGAATTATGTACATGTGTGTATATGTATATATCTGTGTGTATATATATGTATACATTGAGATGTATAGGTATGTATATTTGCGTGTGTCGATGTGTATGTGTATACATGTGTATGTGGGTGGGTTGTACCATTCTTTGGTCTGTTTCCTTGCGCTACCTCACTAATGCGGGAGACAGCAACAAAGCAAAATAAATATAAATGATAGATAATATATGTATATATATATATATTTTTTTTTTTTTTTGCTTTGTCGCTGTCTCCCGCGTTTGCGAGGTAGCGCAAGGAAACAGAGGAAAGAAATGGCCCAACCCACCCCCATACACATGTATATACATACGTCCACACACGCAAATATACATACCTACACAGCTTTCCATGGTTTACCCCAGACACTTCACATGCCCTGATTCAATCCACTGACAGCACGTCAACCCCGGTATACCACATCGATCCAATTCACTCTATTCCTTGCCCTCCTTTCACCCTCCTGCATGTTCAGGCCCCGATCACACAAAATCTTTTTCACTCCATCTTTCCACCTCCAATTTGGTCTCCCACTTCTCCTCGTTCCCTCCACCTCCGACACATATATCCTCTTGGTCAATCTTTCCTCACTCATTCTCTCCATGTGCCCAAACCATTTCAAAACACCCTCTTCTGCTCTCTCAACCACGCTCTTTTTATTTCCACACATCTCTCTTACCCTTACGTTACTTACTCGATCAAACCACCTCACACCACACATTGTCCTCAAACATCTCATTTCCAGCACATCCATCCTCCTGCGCACAACTCTATCCATAGCCCACGCCTCTCAACCATACAACATTGTTGGAACCACTATTCCTTCAAACATACCCATTTTTGCTTTCTGAGATAATGTTCTCAACTTCCACACATTCTTCAAGGCTCCCAGGATTTTCGCTCCCTCCCCCACCCTATGATCCACTTCCGCTTCCATGGTTCCATCCGCTGCCAGATCCACTCCCAGATATCTAAAACACTTTACTTCCTCCAGTTTTTCTCCATTCAAACTTACCTCCCAATTGACTTGACCCTCAACCCTACTGTACCTAATAACCTTGCTCTTATTCATGTTTACTCTTAACTTTCTTCTTTCACACACTTTACCAAACTCAGTCACCAGCTTCTGCAGTTTCTCACATGAATCAGCCACCAGCGCTGTATCATCAGCGAACAACAACTGACTCACTTCCCAAGCTCTCTCATCCCCAACAGACTTCATACTAGCCCCTCTTTCCAAAACTCTTGCATTCACCTCCCTAACAACCCCATCCATAAACAAATTAAACAACCATGGAGACATCACACACCCCTGCCGCAAACCTACATTCACTGAGAACCAATCACTTTCCTCTCTTCCTACACGTACACATGTCTTACATGTAAGGCATATTATTATTATTTTTTCATTATACTTTGTCGCTGTCTCCCGCGTTTGCGAGGTAGTGCAAGGAAACAGACGAAAGAAATGGCCCAAACCCCCCCATACACATGTATATACATACGTCCACACACGCAAATATACATACCTACACAGCTTTCCATGGCTTACCCCAGACGCTTCACATGCCTTGATTCAATCCACTGACAGCACGTCAACCCCGGTATACCACATCGCTTCAATTCACTCTATTCCTTGCCCTCCTTTCACCCTCCTGCATGTTCAGGCCCTGATCACACAAAATCTTTTTCACTCCATCTTTCCACCTCCAATTTGGTCTCCCTCTTCTCCTTGTTCCCTCCACCTCCGACACATATATCCTCTTGGTCAATCTTTCCTCACTCATCCTCTCCATGTGCCCAAACCACTTCAAAACACCCTCTTCTGCTCTCTCAACCACGCTCTTTTTACTTTCCACACATCTCTCTTACCCTTACGTTACTCAATCGATCAAACCACCTCACACCACACATTGTCCTCAAACATCTCATTTCCAGCACATCCATCCTCCTGCGCACAACTCTATCCATAGCCCACGCCTCGCAACCATACAACATTGTTGGAACCACTATTCCTTCAAACATACCCATTTTTGCTTTCCGAGATAATGTTCTCGACTTCCACACATTCTTCAAGGCTCCCAGAATTTTCGCCCCCTCCCCCACCCTATGATCCACTTCCGCTTCCATGGTTCCATCCGCTGCCAGATCCACTCCCAGATATCTAAAACACTTCACTTCCTCCAGTTTCTCTCCATTCAAACTCACCTCCCAATTGACTTGACCCTCAACCCTACTGTACCTAATAACCTTGCTCTTATTCACATTTACTCTTAACTTTCTTCTTCCACACACTTTACCAAACTCAGTCACCAGCTTCTGCAATTTCTCACATGAATCAGCCACCAGCGCTGTATCATCAGCGAACAACAAATGACTCACTTCCCAAGCTCTCTCATCCCCAACAGACTTCATACTTGCCCCTCTTTCCAAAACTCTTGCATTTACCTCCCTAACAACCCCATCCATAAACAAATTAAACAACCATGGAGACATCACACACCCCTGCCGCAAACCTACATTCACTGAGAACCAATCACTTTCCTCTCTTCCTACACGTACACATGCCTTACATCCTCGATAAAAACTTTTCCCTGCTTCTAACAACTTTCCTCCCACACCATATATTCTTAATACCTTCCACAGAGCATCTCTATCAACTCTATCATATGCCTTCTCCAGATCCATAAATGCTACATAGAAATCCATTTGCTTTTCTAAGTATTTCTCACATACATTCTTCAAAGCAAACACCTGATCCACACATCCTCTACCACTTCTGAAACCACAAGTAAGGCATATATATATATATATATATATATATATATATATATATATATATATATATATATATATATATATATATATTATATATATATTATGAGAGTTGGGGTGAGAGAGTATCATTAAATTTTAGGGAGAATAAAAAGATGTTCTGGAAGGAGGTAAATAAAGTGCGTAAGACAAGGGAGCAAATGGGAAATTGAGTGAAGGGCGCAAATGGGGAGGTGATAACAAGTAGTGGTGATGTGAGGAGATGGAGTGAGTATTTTGAAGGTTTGTTGAATGTGTTTGATGATAGAGTGGCAGATATAGGGTGTTTTGGTCGAGGTGGTGTGCAAAGTGAGAGGGTTAGGGAAAATGATTTGGTAAACAGAGATGAGGTAGTGAAAGCTTTACGGAAGATGAAAGCCGGCAAGGCAGCAGGTTTGGATGGTATTGCAGTGGAATTTATTAAAAAAGGGGGTGACTGTATTGTTGAATGGTTGGTAAGGTTATTTATTGTATGTATGACTCATGGTGAGGTGCCTGAGGATTGGCGGAATGTGTGCATAGTGCCATTGTACAAAGGCAAAGGGGATAAGAGTGAGTGCTCAAATTACAGAAGTATAAGTTTGTTGAGTATTCCTGGTAAATTATATGGGAGGGTATTGATTGAGAGGGTGAAGGCATGTACAGAGCATCAGATTGGGGAAGAGCAGTGTGGTTTCAGAAGTGGTAGAGGATGTGTGGATCAGGTGTTTCTTTGAAGAATGTATGTGAGAAATACTTAGAAAAGCAAATGGATTTGTATGTAGCATTTATGGATCTGGAGAAGGCATATGATAGAGTTGATAGAGATGCTCTGTGGAAGGTATTAAGAATATATGGTGTGGGAGGAAAGTTGTTAGAAGCAGTGAAAAGCTTTTATCGAGGATGTAAGGCATGTGTACGTGTAGGAAGAGAGGAAAGTGATTGGTTCTCAGTGAATGTAGGTTTGCGGCAGGGGTGTGTGATGTCTCCATGGTTGTTTAATTTGTTTATGGATGGGGTTGTTAGGGAGGTAAATGCAAGAGTTTTGGAAAGAGGGGCAAGTATGAAGTCTGTTGGGGATGAGAGAGCTTGGGAAAGTGAGTCAGTTGTTGTTCGCTGATGATACAGCGCTGGTGGCTGATTCATGTGAGAAACTGCAGAAGCTGGTGACTGAGTTTGGTAAAGTGTGTGGAAGAAGAAAGTTAAGAGAAAATGTGAATAAGAGCAAGGTTATTAGGTACAGTAGGGTTGAGGGTCAAGTCAATTGGGAGGTGAGTTTGAATGGAGAAAAACTGGAGGAAGTGAAGTGTTTTAGATATCTGGGAGTGGATCTGGCAGCGGATGGAACCATGGAAGCGGAAGTGGATCATAGGGTGGGGGAGGGGGCGAAAATTCTGGGGGCCTTGAAGAATGTGTGGAAGTCGAGAGCATTATCTTGGAAAGCTAAAATGGGTATGTTTGAAGGAATAGTGGTTCCAACAATGCTGTATGGTTGCGAGGCGTGGGCTATGGATAGAGTTGTGCGCAGGAGGATGGATGTGCTGGAAATGAGATGTTTGAGGACAATGTGTGGTGTGAGGTGGTTTGATCGAGTGAGTAACGTAAGGGTAAGAGAGATGTGTGGAAATAAAAAGAGCGTGGTTGAGAGAGCAGAAGAGGGTGTTTTGAAGTGGTTTGGGGACATGGAGAGAATGAGTGAGGAAAGATTGACCAAGAGGATATATGTGTCGGAGGTGGAGGGAACGAGGAGAAGAGGGAGACCAAATTGGAGGTGGAAAGATGGAGTGAAAAAGATTTTGTGTGATCGGGGCCTGAACATGCAGGAGGGTGAAAGGAGGGCAAGGAATAGAGTGAATTGGAGCGATGTGGTATACCGGGGTTGACGTGCTGTCAGTGGATTGAATCAAGGCATGTGAAGCGTCTGGGGTAAACCATGGAAAGCTGTGTAGGTATGTATATTTGCGTGTGTGGACGTATTTATATACATGTGTAATGGGGGGGGGGTTGGGCCATTTCTTTCGTCTGTTTCCTTGCGCTACCTCGCAAACGCGGGAGACAGCGACAAAGTATAATAAATAAATATATAAATATATATTATCCCTGGGGATAGAGAAGAAAGAATACTTCCCATGTATTCCCTGCGTGTCGTAGAAGGCGACTAAAAGGGAAGGGAGCGGGGGGGCTGGAAATCCTTCCCTCTCGTTTTTTTTTAACTTTCCAAAAGAAGGAACAGAGAAGGGGGTCAGGTGAGGATATTCCCTCTAAGGCCCAGTCCTCTGTTCTTAACGCTACCTCGCTAAAGCGGGAAATGGCGAATAGTATGAAAAAAGAGCAGAAGAGGGTGTTTTGAAATGGTTTGATCACATGGAGAGAATGAGTGAGGAAAGATTGACCAAGAGGATATATATGTCGGAGATGGAGGGAACGAGGAGAAGAGGGAGACCAAATTGGAGGTGGAAAGATGGAGTGAAAAAGATTTTGTGTGATCGGCACCTGAACATGCAGGAGGGTGAAAGGAGGGCAAAGAATAGAGTGAATTGGATCGATGTGGTATACCGGGGTTGACGTGCTATCAGTGGATTGAATCAAGGCATGTGTATGGGGGTGGGTTTGGCCATTTCTTTCGTCTGTTTCCTTGCGCTACCTTGCAAACGCGGGAGACCGACAAAGCAAAAAAAAAAAAAAAATATATATATATATATATATGTATATATGTATATATATATATATATATATATATATATATATATATATATATATATATATATATGCATTATACATGACAGCTAGAGAGTAAAGTCAAGGGTTACTGAGAGGACAAGAGCAAGGGAAGGAGTAGCACTTCTCCTCAAACAGGAGTGGTGGGAGTATGTGATAGAGTGTAAGAAGGTAAATTCTGGATTGATATGGGTAAAACTTAAAGTTGATGGAGAGAGATGGGTGATTATTGGTGCATATACACTTGGGCATGATAAGAAGCATCATGAGAGGCAAGTGTTTTGGGAGCAGCTGAATGAGTGTGTTAGTGGTTTTGATGCACAAGACCAGGTTATAGTGATGGGTGATTTGAATGGAAAGGTGAGTAATGTGGCAGTTGAGGGAATAATTGGTATACATAGGGTGTTCAGTGTTGTAAATGGAAATGGTGAAGAGCTAGTAGATTAATATGCTGAAAAAGGACTGGTGATTTGGAATACCTGGTTTAAAAAGTGAGATATACGTAAGTATATGTATGTAAGTAGGAGAGATGGCCAAAGAGCGTTATTGGATTACGTGTTAATTGATAGGCACACGTAAGAGAGACTTTTGGATGTTAATGTGCTGAGAGGTGCAACTGGAGGGATGTCTGATCATTATCTTGTGGAGGCAAAGGTGAAGATTTGTAGGGGTTTTCAGAAAAGAAGAGAGAATGTTGGGGTGAAGAGAGTGGTGAGAGTAAGTGAGCTTGGGAAGGAGACTTGTGTGAGGAAGTACCAGGAGAGACTGAGTACAGAATGGAAAAAGGTGAGAATAAATGAGGTAAGGGGAGTGGAATAGGAATGGGATGTATTTAGGGAATCAGTGATGGCTTGCGCAAAAGATGCTTGTGGCATGAGAAGCATGGGAGGTGGGTTGATTAGAAAGGGTAGTGAGTGATGGGATGAAGAAGTAAGATTATTAGTGAAAGAGCAGAGAGAGGCATTTGGACAATTTTTGCAGGGAAAAAATGCAAATGAGTGGGAGATGCATAAAAGAAAGAGGCAGGAGGTCAAGAGAAAGGTGCAAGAGGTGAAAAGGAAGGCAAATGAGAGTTGGGGTGAGAGAGTATTATTAAATTTTAGGGAAAATAAAAAGATGTTTTGAAAGGAGGTAAATAAAGTGCATAAGACAAGGGAGCAAATGGGAACTTCAGTGAAGGGGGCTAATGGGGAGGTGATAACAAGTAGTGGTGATGTGAGGAGATGGAGTGAGTATTTTGAAGGTTTGCTGAATGTTTTATGATAGACTGGCAAATATAGGGTGTTTTGGTCGAGGTGGTGTGCAAAGTGAGAGGGTTAGGGAAAATGATTTGGTAAACAGAGAAGAGGTAGTAAAAGCTTTGCGGAAGATGAAAGCAGGCAGGTCAGCAGGTTTGGATGGTATTGCAGTGAAATTCATTAAAAAAGGGGGTGACTGTATTGTTGAGTGGTTGGTAAGGTTATTTAATGTATGTATGATTCATGGTGAGGTGCCTGAGGATTGGTGAAATGCTTGCATAGTGCCATTGTACAAAGGCAAAGGGGATAAGAGTGAGTGCTCAAGTTATGTAGGTATAAGTTTGTTGAGTATTTCTGGTAAATTATATGGGAGGGTATTGATTGAGAGGGTGAAGGCATGTACAGAGCATCAGATTGGGAGAAGAGCAGTGTGGTTTCAGAAGTGGTAGAGGATGTGTGGATCAGGTGTTTCTTTGAAGAATGTATGTGAGAAATACTTAGAGAAGCAAATGGATTTGTATGTAGCATTTATGGATCTGGAGAAGGCATATGATAGAGTTGATAGAGATGCTCTGTGGAAGGTATTTAGAATATCTGGTGTGGGAGGCAAGTTGTTAGAAGCAGTGAAAAGTTTTTATCAAGGATGTAAGGCATGTGTTCGTGAAGGAAGAGAGGAAAGTGATTGGTTCTCAGTGAGTGTACGTTTGCGGCAGGGGTGTGTGATGTCTCCATGGTTGTTTAATTTGTTTATGGATGGGGTTATTAGAGAGGTGAATGCAAGAGTTTTGGAAAGAGGGGCAAGTATGCAGTCTGTTGTGGATGAGAGAACTTAGGAAGTGAGTCAGTTGTTGTTCGCTGATGATACAAAGCTGGTGGCTGATTCATGTGAAAAACTGCAGAAGCTGGTGACTGAGTTTGGTAAAGTGTGTGAAAGAAGAGAGTTGAGAGTAAATGTGAATAAGAGCAAGGTTATTAGGTACAGTAGGGTTGAGGGTCAAGTCAATTGGGAGGTAAGTTTGGTTGGAGAAAAACTGGAGGAAGTGAAGTGTTTTTAGATATCTGGGAGTGGATCTGGCAGCGGATGGGAGCCTTGAAGAATGTTTGGAAGTCGAGAACATTATCTCGGAAAGCAAAAATGGGTATGTTTGAAGGAATAGTAGTTCCTACAATGTTGTATGGTTGCAAGGCATTGGTTATGGATAGAGCTGTGCGCAGGAGGGTGGATGTGCTGGAAATGAGATCTTTGAGGACAATATGTGGTGTGAGGTGGTTTGTTCGATTAAGTAATGTAAGAGTAAGAGAGATGTGTGGTAATAAAAAGAGTGTGGTTGAGAGAGCAGAAGAGGGTGTTTTGAAATGGTTTGGTTACATGGAGAGAATGAGTGAGGAAAGATTGACCAACAAGATATATGTGTCAGAGGTGGAGGGAACGAGGAGAAGTGGGAGACCAAATTGGAGGTGGAAAGATGGAGTGAAAAAAATTTTGAGTGATTGGGACCTGAACATGCAGGAGGGTGAAAGGCGTGCAAGGAATAGACTGAATTGGAACGATGTGGTATATCAGGGTCAACTTGCTGTCAATGGATTGAACCAGCGCATGTGAATCGTCTAGGGTAAACCATGGAAAGTTGTGTTGGGCCTGGATGTGGAAAGGGAGCTGTGGTTTCAGTGCATTATTACATGACAACTAGAGACTGAGTGTGAATGAATGTGGCCTTTGTTGTCTTTTCCTAGCGCTACCTCGCACACATGAGGGGGGAGGGGGTTGTTATTCCATGTGTGGCGAGGTGGCGATGGGAATGAATAAAGGCAGACAGTATGAATTATGTACATGTGTGTATATGTATATGTCTGTGTGTACATATATGTATACATTAAAATGTATAGGTATGTATATATGCGTGTGTGGAGGTGTATGTATATACATGTGTATGTGGGTGGGTTGGGCCATTCTTTCGTCTGTTTCCTTGCGCTACCTCGCTAACACGGGAGACAGCGACAAAGCAAAATAAATATAAATAATAAATGATAAATATATATATATATATATATATATATATATATATATATATATATATATATATATATATATATACTTATGTATATCTCGCTTTTTAAACCAGGTATTCCCAATCATCAGTCTTTTTCAGCACATAAATCTAGAAGCTCTTCACCATTTCCATTTACAACACTGAACACCCCATGTATACCAATTATTCCCTCAACTGCCACAATACTCACCTTTGCATTCAAATCACCCATCACTATAACCCGGTCTCGTGCATCAAAACCACTAACACACTCATTCAGCTGCTCCCAAAACACTTGCCTCTCATGATCTTTCTTCTCTTGCCCAGGTGCATATGCACCAATAATCACCCACCTCTCTCCATCAACTTTCAGTTTTACCCATATTAATCGAGAATTTACTTTCTTACATTCTATCACATACTCCCACAACTCCTGTTTCAGGAGTATTGCTACTCCTTCCCTTGCTCTTGTCCTCTCACTAACCTCTGACTTTACTCCCCAGACATTCCCAAACCACTCTTCCCCTTTACCCTTGAGCTTCGTTTCACTCAGAGCCAAAACATCCAGGTTCCTTTCCTCAAACATACTACCTATCTCTCCTTTTTTCACCTCTTGGTTACATCCACACACATTTAGGCACCCCACTCTGAGCCTTCGAGGAGGATGAGCACTCCCCGCGTGACTCCTTCTTCTGTTTCCCATTTTAGAAAGTTAATACAAGGAGGGGAGGATTTCTGGCCCCCCGCTCTCCGTCCCCTCTAGTCGCTTTCTACGACACACGAGGAATACGTGGGAGTATTCTTTCACCCCTATCCCCAGGGATAATATACATATATATATACATATACACATACACACACATACACATACATACGCACATATACACACACACACACATACATATATATACATATGAAAAATGTAAGAAACAATTTAGAAAACTGAAACTTCTAGCTTGAAATGAATGAAAAAATGAATGTCACATAATGGTTCAACCTCTGGCTATGGAAAAAGGAAATTTATAATTTATTTACACAAACGTCAATAGCAGTTCTCATCAGTTTAACCACTGTATCAATAAGCTTCAATGTCTAAGCTACATTTTTCTCCAATTTCACTATTTTCTTGTCAAAACACCATGTATACTTAGTATACTTAGTATACTTAGTATACTTAGTATACTAAGTATACTTATGTAAGTAGGAGAGATGGCCAGAGAGCGTTATTGGATTACGTGTTAATTGACAGGCGTGCGAAAGAGAGACTTTTGGATGTTAATGTGCTGAGAGGTGCAACTGGAGGGATGTCTGATCATTATCTTGTGGAGGCTAAGGTGAAGATTTGTATGGGTTTTCAGAAAAAAAGAGTGAATGTTGGGGTGAAGAGGGTGGTGAGAGTAAGTGAGCTTGGGAAGGAGACCTGTGTGAGGAAGTACCAGGAGAGACTGAGTACAGAATGGAAAAAGGTGAGAACAATGGAAGTAAGGGGAGTGGGCGAGGAATGGGATGTATTTAGGGAATCAGTGATGGATTGTGCAAAAGATGCTTGTGGCATGAGAAGAGTGGGAGGTGGGTTGATTAGAAAGGGTAGTGAGTGGTGGGATGAAGAAGTAAGAGTATTAGTGAAAGAGAAGAGAGAGGCATTTGGACGATTTTTGCAGGGAAAAAATGCAATTGAGTGGGAGATGTATAAAAGAAAGAGACAGGAGGTCAAGAGAAAGGTGCAAGAGGTGAAAAAAAGGGCAAATGAGAGTTGGGGTGAGAGAGTATCATTAAATTTTAGGGAGAATAAAAAGATGTTCTGGAAGGAGGTAAATAAAGTGCGTAAGACAAGGGAGCAAATGGGAACTTCAGTGAAGGGCGCAAATGGGGAGGTGATAACAAGTAGTGGTGATGTGAGAGGGAGATGGAGTGAGTATTTTGAAGGTTTGTTGAATGTGTTTGATGATAGAGTGGCAGATATAGGGTGTTTTGGTCGAGGTGGTGTGCAAAGTGAGAGGGTTAGGGAAAATGATTTGGTAAACAGAGAAGAGGTAGTGAAAGCTTTGCGGAAGATGAAAGCCGGCAAGGCAGCAGGTTTGGATGGTATTGCAGTGGAATTTATTAAAAAAGGGGGTGACTGTATTGTTGACTGGTTGGTAAGGTTATTTAATGTATGTATGACTCATGGTGAGGTGCCTGAGGATTGGCGGAATGCTTGCATAGTGCCATTGTACAAAGGCAAAGGGGATAAGAGTGAGTGCTCAAATTACAGAGGTATAAGTTTGTTGAGTAATCCTGGTAGATTATATGGGAGGGTATTGATTGAGAGGGTGAAGGCATGTACAGAGCATCAGATTGGGGAAGAGCAGTGTGGTTTCAGAAGTGGTAGAGGATGTGTGGATCAGGTGTTTGCTTTGAAGAATGTATGTGAGAAATACTTAGAAAAGCAAATGGATTTGTATGTAGCATTTATGGATCTGGAGAAGGCATATGATAGAGTTGATAGAGATGCTCTGTGGAAGGTATTAAGAATATATGGTGTGGGAGGTAAGTTGTTAGAAGCAGTGAAAAGTTTTTATCGAGGATGTAAGGCATGTGTACGTGTAGGAAGAGAGGAAAGTGATTGGTTCTCAGTGAATGTAGGTTTGCGGCAGGGGTGTGTGATGTCTCCATGGTTGTTTAATTTGTTTATGGATGGGGTTGTTAGGGAGGTAAATGCAAGAGTTTTGGAAAGAGGGGCAAGTATGAAGTCTGTTGGGGATGAGAGAGCCTGGGAAGTGAGTCAGTTGTTGTTCGCTGATGATACAGCGCTGGTGGCTGATTCATGTGAGAAACTGCAGAAGCTGGTGACTGAGTTTGGTAAAGTGTGTGGAAGAAGAAAGTTAAGAGTAAATGTGAATAAGAGCAAGGTTATTAGGTACAGTTGGGTTGAGGGTCAAGTCAATTGGGAGGTGAGTTTGAATGGAGAAAAACTGGAGGAAGTGAAGTGTCTTAGATATCTGGGAGTGGATCTGGCAGTGGATGGAACCATGGAAGCGGAAGTGGATCATAGGGTGGGGGAGGGGGCGAAAATTCTGAGGGCCTTGAAGAATGTGTGGAAGTCGAGAACATTATCTCGGAAAGCAAAAATGTGTATGTTTGAAGGAATAGTGGTTCCAACAATGTTGTATGGTTGCGAGGCGTGGCCTATGGATAGAGTTGTGCACAGGAGGATGGATGTGCTGGAAATGAGATGTTTGAGGACAATGTGTGGTGTGAGGTGGTTTGATCGAGTGAGTAACGTAAGGGTAAGAGAGATGTGTGGAAATAAAAAGAGCGTGGTTGAGAGAGCAGAAGAGGGTGTTTTGAAGTGGTTTGGGCACATGGAGAGAATGAGTGAGGAAAGATTGACCAAGAGGATATATGTGTCGGAGGTGGAGGGAACGAGGAGAAGAGGGAGACCAAATTGGAGGTGGAAAGATGGAGTGAAAAAGATTTTGTGTGATCGGGGCCTGAACATGCAGGAGGGTGAAAGGAGGGCAAGGAATAGAGTGAATTGGAGCGATGTGGTATACTGGGGTTGACGTGCTGTCAGTGGATTGAATCAAGGCATATGAAGCATCTGGGGTAAACCTTGGACAGCTGTGTAGGTATGTATATTTGCGTGTGTGGACGTATGTATGTACATGTGTATGGGGGGGGTTGGGCCATTTCTTTTGTCTGTTTCCTTGCGCTACCTCGCAAATGCGGGAGACAGCGACAAAGTATAATAATAAAAAAAAATATATATATATATATATATATATATATATATATGCTTTATACATGATAGCTAGAGAGCAAAGTCAGGGGTTAGTGAGAGGACAAGAGCAAGGGAAAGAGTAGCACTACTCCTGAAACAGGAGTGGTGGGAGTATGTGATAGAGTGTAAGAAGGTAAATTCTAGATTGATATGGGTAAAACTGAAAGTTGATGGAGAGAGATGGGTGACTATTTGTGCATATGCACCTGGGCATGAGAAGAAAGATCATGAGAGGCAAGTGTTTTGGGAGCAACTGAATGAGTGTGTTAGTGGTTTTGATGCAGAAGACCGGGTTATAGTGATGGATGATTTGAATGGAAAGGTGAGTAATGTGGCAGTTTAGGGAATAATTGGTATAAAGGGGGGTGTTCAGTGTTGTAAATGGAAATGGTGAAGAGCTTGTAGATTTATGTGCTGAAAAAGGACTGGTGATTGGGAATACCTTGTTTAAAAAGAGAGATATACATAAGTATATGAATGTAATTAGGAAAGATGGCCAGAGAGCGTTATTGGATTATGTGTTAATTGATAGGCACGCGAAAGAGAGACTTTTGGATGTTAATGTGCTGAGAGTTGCAACTGGAGGGATGTCTGATCATTATCTTGTGGAGGCGAAGGTGAAGATTTGTATGGGTTTTCAGAAAAGAAGTGAGAATGTTGGGGTGAAGAGAGTGGTGAGGGTAAGTGAGCTTGGCAAGGAGACTTGTGTGAGGAAGTACCAGGAGAGACTGAGTACAGAATGGAAAAAGGTGAGAACAAAGGAGGTAAGGGGAGTGGAATAGGAATGGGATGTATTTAGGGAAGCGGTGATGGCTTGCGCAAAAGATGCTTGTGGCATGAGAAGCATGGGAGGTGGGTTGATTAGAGAGGGTAGTGAATTGTGGGATGAAGAAGTACGATTATTAGTGAAAGAGAAGAGAGAGGCATTTGGACGAGTTTTGCTGGGAAAAAATGCAGATGAGTGGGAGATGCATAAAAGAAAGAGGCGGGAGGTTAAGAGAAAGGTGCAAGAGGTGAAAAGGAGGGCAAATGTGAGTTGGGGTGAGAGAGTATCATTAACTTTTAGGGAAAATAAAAAGAAGTTTTGGAAGGAGGTAAATAAAATGCGTAAGACAAGGGAGCAAATGGGAACTTCAGTGAAGGGGGCTGATGGGGAGGTGATAACAAGTAGTGGTGATGTGAGAAGGAGATGGAGTGCGTATTTTGAAGGTTTACTGAATGTGTTTGATGATAGACTGGCAGATATAGGTGTTTTGGTCGAGGTGGTGTGCAAAGTGAGAGGGTTAGGGAAAATGATTTGGTAAACAGAGAAGAGGTAGTAAAAGCTTTGCTGAAAATGAAAGCCGGCAAGGCAGCAGGTTTGGATGGTATTGCATTGGACTTTATTAAAAAAGGGGGTGACTGTATTGTTGAATGGTTGGTAAGGTTATTTAATGTATGTATGATTCATGGTGAGGTGCCTGAGGATTGGTGAAATGCTTGCATAGTGCCATTGTACAAAGGCAAAGGGGATAAGAGTGAGTGCTTAGATTACAGATGTATAAGTTTGTTGAGTATTCCTGGTAAATTATATGGGAGGGTATTGATTGAGAGGGTGAAGGCATGTACAGAGCATCAGATTGGGGAAGAGCAGTGTGGTTTCAGAAGTGGTAGAGGATGTGTGGATCAGGTGTTTGCTTTGAAGAATGTATGTGAGAAATACTTAGAGAAGCAAATGGATTTGTATGTAGCATTTATGGACCCGGAGAAGGCATATGATAGAGTTGATAGAGATGTGCTGTGGAAGGTATTAAGAATATATGGTGTGGGAGGCAAGTTGTTAGAAGCAGTGAAAAGTTTTTATTGAGGATGTAAGGCATGTGTACGTGTAGGAAGAGAGGAAAGTGATTGATTCTCAGTGAATGTAGGTTTGTGGCAGGGGTGTGTGATGTCTCCATGGATGTTTAATTTGTTTATGGATGGGGTTGTTAGGGAGGTGAATGCAAGAGTTTTGGAAAGAGGGGCAAGTATACAGTCTGTTGTGGATGAGAGAGCTTGGGAAGTGAGTCAGTTGTTATTTGCTGATGATACAGCGCTGGTGGCTGATTCATGTGAGAAACTGCAGAAGCTGGTGACTGAGTTTGGTAAAGTGTGTGAAAGAAGAAAGTTGAGAGTAAATGTGAATAAGAGCAAGGTTATTAGGTAAAGTAGCGTTGAGGGTCAAGTCAATTGGGAGGTAAGTTTGAATGGAGAAAAACTGGAGGAAGTGAAGTGTTCTAGATATCTGGGAGTGGATCTGGAAGCGGATGGAACCATGGAAGGAGAAGTGAATCATAGGGTGGGGGAGGGGGCAAAAATTCTGGGAGCATTGAAGAATGTGTGGAAGTCGAGAACATTATCTCGGAAAGCAAAAATGGGTATGTTTGAAGGAATAGTTGTTTCAACAATGTTGTATGGTCGCAAGGCGTGGGCTATGGATAGAGTTGTGTGCAGGAGGATGGATGTGCTGGAAATGAGATGTTTGAGGACAGTTTGTGGTGTGAGGTGGTTTGATCGAGTAAGTAATGTAAGAGTAAGAGAGATGTGTGGTAATATACGAGTGTGGTTGAGAGAGCAGAAGAGGGTGTTTTGAAATGGTTTGATCACATGGAGAGAATGAGGAGGAGAGATTGACCACGAGGATATATGTGTCAGAGGTGGAGGGAACGAAGAGAAGTGGGAGACTAAATTGAAGGTGGAAAGATGGAGTGAAAAAGATTTTGTGTGATCAGGGCCTGAACATGCAGGAGGTTGAAAGGCGTGCAAGGAATAGAGTAATTTGGAATAATGTGGTATACCGGGGTCGACGTGCTGTCAATAGATTGAACCAGTGCATGTGAAGCGTCTGGGGTAAACCATGGAAAGTTGTGTTGGGCCTGGATGTGGAAGGGAGCTGTGCTTTTGGTGCATTATTACATGACAGCTAGAGACTGAGTGTTAACGAATGTGGCCTTTGTTGTCTTTTCCTAGCTCTACCTCGCACACATGAGGGGGGGAGGGGGTTGTTATTCCATGTGTGGCGAGGTGGCAATGGGAATAAATAAATGTGGACAGTATGAATTATGTACAAGTGCATATATGTATATATCTGTGTGTGTATATTTATGTATACATTGAGATGTATAGGTATGTATATATGCGTGTGTGGACGTGTATGTATATACATGTATATATGGGGAGTTGGGCCATTCTTTGGTCTGTTTCCTTGCGCTACCTCGCTAACACAGGAGACGGCGACAAAGCAAAATGATAATAGATGAATAAAAATAAAGTGATAGTGTTTGAGAGGAAACAGTGAAAGTATAGATTTTGTAAAACCATGTAGAGTGAAAGAAGAAAGTGTATTAAACTGTGTTTTGGATATTGTGGGAGAGAGACTGGTAGAGACGAGAGAATTTAAGTATTTAGGAGCTGTCTTTGGTAAGTTTGATTATACTGAAGGAGAGTTAAGTGGGAGAGCAGTACAGTGTAGAAGAATCATTGGATCCCTAAATAGAATAATGAAGAATAGAGGTGTAAGTATGGAAGTGAAAAGAGGATTATGGGACAGCATAGTCCTCCCAACCCAGACCTACGCAGCTGAAACTTGGACATTGAATGAGTCATAGAGGTCAAGAACACATACCGTGGAAATGAGCTATTTGAGAGGAACATATGATATGACTAGATGGAATCAAGAAAGAAATGAGGGGTTGTATTGGAGATTTAGTATGACCGGGAATACAAAGGGAGTACATTGTGTAGTAGTAGAGTAGGTGAAATGTAATACTTTGATGTGGTTTGGGCACATGGGTAGAATGCAAGACTTGGAGTTTACAAGGAGAGTGTATGATAGTACAATTAAAGGGGTTGGTGTTAGAGGAAGACTACCTATGCCATAGGTAAATAGAGTGTAAGAATACTGGAGGGAGAGAAGTGATGGAAGAATGTGTGGAATGATGTATGCTAGGGAGGCATGTAAGGAAAGGGATAAGTGGAGACGTTTGTTGTGGCAATCCTCCTGATGGGAGTTCCCAGAGGGAATGGGTGTCAAAGATATAAATAGATAGATTGAGTATGTTTTGAAATTCACAATGCATTAACATTATAACTAGAATGACTCTGATTTAATTATTTCTACAGTTGAGAAAGCACTTATCGACATACAACTGGAATGTACTGTATTACATAAATTTATGCAGAAAAATAATGAGTTAGGAGTGAGATTTACAACATATCCATGCTGATACTACATTATGGTGGGTCTTACACTAGAGTAAGGAGTACATAATAGGTGTGGTATGTTTGCATTTTCTGTCAGAAAAAGTGGATCTTCTTGTATTTGAAATCTATGTTAAAACTAGGATTGACTTGTGCACATGTTGGAGCTATACATAAGTACATAATGGACAAGATGAGTTCTTGAGGAATTTTCATTTGCTTAAAATCCATTGAAAGGAATCATCATAATGATGCCTATGGGATGTGTTGTTGACAGTCATTTCTTACACTAGTAAGTGCAAGAGAATGGTTTCCTTCAGTAACAATAAAGACTATGCAGATTTTTTTTTGATGTCATAGATAAAACAAAGACAGCATGAGATAAAAACCATAAGAAACAATATGTAATATACATATCCATGTTTTTTGACCTTACAGTGTTGTCATTTACCACTTTTTTGCTCGGACATTGCACCTATGCCCTCCTGGCCTGCTATTCATCATCTTCAGTGGCTTCTTTGTGTGGGAAAATTTTTTTACAAGATTGATTTTTATGGCCTTGGTTTTTTATTTCCTCTCACTGCTGTCAAGTATCTTTTTAATGTCAGAGGAAGGTAATCCAAGCAACTGACCCACATGTTCCTGATGCTCACTTGCCTTATCCCTGCGTATCACTTGCATCTTTAAGTCTACATTGATCCCTTTCTTGGTCACCTTGGATGCTTTAACTGGTCACTTGCACTTTTAAGCCATTTTGTGGACATGATGGTTGTGAAATATTCTCAAAATACATGTAGGAAATAGCTAAAAAGAGAATGACTGAGACTGAAGTGACAATTTATGGCAGGCTATACACAACTGACTTAGAGAGTGTAAAGAAAGATGGCATTAGATTTATTTGTTGGTTTTTTTCTTCTAAGTTTGTTGGATTTTCTCATTTTTGTTTTTTTGATAATTATCATATGTACTGTATTTAGTGAATGAATATTTTTTCATGTATAGTAAATAAAAATTTGTTGTACAAAGCTCCATTGAAAGATGTATCTGTGTATTTATGGTATGTAATCAATTTTTCAAGGACTGCCCTTGTTTCAAACCATATTAAAATGCTCCTAGAATGAGTGAGAAGTGCTTGGCATCTAGCATTTGTGTCAGTGATATGAAAAACAAAAAATATACAGTCTTGATTTGAAATAGGATGTGTTAATGTGATATGATAGTGGTAAGTGCAGTATTTTGTTATTTCGTACAGTGATAAACATTGTATGTATGCTGACTTTATTAATATTTGCAATGCATTTTGTATTTCTCATTATGTAAAACTAATCTTCAGATAGGTTTCCGGTGACATTTATTACATTTTGGAGATATTCTTTCCCATAGGAACAAAGTTGTTTATGGTGGGAGTCAAAAGAGAAATGGGGTATCAGTTTAAGAAATTTCGATTTGAGAATTTTTTCAGGAATCATTTTGTAAATTAAGGGATACTGTATTGAAGGGAAATTTCAATAGCATGGGGGTAGAGAGGAAGACTAAAAAGATAAGAAGATAGCAAAGGAAGACATTTTTATTTTAAGAAATTGCCAAGGAAGACATGATACTAAGGGTGCTGTGGAGGATTGGCCAGCAGATAACTCACACTTAATGTGTAATGTGGAAGTGAAGAAGCTTCTTGTACGAATATACCACTTAGAAGACAGGGCAAAGAAGCTGGAGGACATAGCCAGGGACTATGAAAAATGCAAAAATGTTCTACAGGGTGGTGTAGAGGACAAATTTAAGAAGCAGGGGGGCTGTGCAAGGGACAGAAAGAAATGCCATAGAGAAACAGCGATAGACAAGTTAAGTAAAACTACGATGGAGCATGACTGTTAAATTGAAAATCTGGAGGATTCACATAGTACGGGATCGCAAGCAGTAAACGATAAATAAAAACTATAAAAGGATTTCAGAAGGGAAATGACTGCTCAGCAGAAGACGTTGAAATAACTGAAGAACACAAGCTTATGAATCTTGAAGTGGAGGGCCAATGTGTGGGGCCATTAAGGAGGCAAAAGATGCAGTCAGAGACAGGTCCATGAAGGAAGCACGTGGTAGCTTGAATGAAAGAGTGTAAAGCGCAAATACTGTTTAGGACAGCTGTAACAGGATGCAAATCAAAATTTTTGACAAGATTAGATGTAAGTAGAGGACAGTATGATACTGCAGGTGATAACAAAAAGATGAGTCACAATGGAGATAAGGGAAGCCTTACAGAGGGAGGTAAGCAGTTTTAAGTCAGTAATGGCCCTTGGGATGGAGGAAATTCACCTGCCAAACAAGGAGGAAAGAGAAGCTAGAGAAGGGCAGAAAGTCCAAAAAATACTTCAGGCAGTGTATTTGATTGAAGGAAATGGAGAAAGTAAAAAAGTTAGGAGAATGGGGAAATACAGACAGGACACCAGGAGAAGGCCATTTATGATGACTTTTGATATAGAGATATGTAGCCATGAGGTACTTAAACAGCCATATAAAGTTGTCTAAATGGAGGAATTCAAAAGAGTGTTTCCATAAGTGACAGGTTGAGGGATGTGAGAGAGATAGCCAAGGAGAACTGGAAAAACACAAAAAGCAAGAAGAGTCACATCAGGCTAGAGTGAAGAACAATATTTCCACCTCTAATCTGAGGATACCAGAACTAACAAATAACAAGTGCCTTGGGATTAAGGGTTTGTTTCAAGGCAGTTTGTCTGCTGGCAGATGAATAGAAGCTAGAATTTAGGGACCATTTATGAGATTGGAACCTAGACATTTTTGGTGAAGCTGAGACAAAATTCACAAACTTTAATGTATTCTCTTCTTAGGGGTACATAATAGCAAGAAGATATAGTCGACATAAAAGAGGTGGATTAACCCTCTTCATAAGGGGCTCCATTAAAGTCCAAGAAATATCAATAGATACTGTATTCAAAAAAAACATAATGGGGAAGATTATCATCAGAAGGTAGTAAATTATAATACTTGTAGTGTACAGTCTTCTGAAGAACTACAGCATTGCAGAACAGTTGTATGAGAGAATAATAAAGGAACAATGAGGGTGGTGAAGGAAGCATCAAGACACTCCCTCTTAGGAGATGGTAAAGCTCTCATAATGGGGAATTTCAGTTAGGGGGAAAAATCATATAAGGAAAAGTTAGATTCATATGGAGATGCTGAGTCATAGACACACAAAAATTATGAAATGTATACAAAACTTCCTGCATAATCATGGAACAGAGCATACAAGAACTAGGGTAGATAATACACCCTCTGTACTTAGTGTTGTCTTGACACATTGAAGCATTTGAATATGATGCTCCTATTGGAAAGAGTGACCATTTAGTGCTTGTATATGAGTACGTGATTTGGTAAACAGAGAAGAGGGAGTAAAAGCTTTGCGGAAGATGAAAGCTGGCAAGGCAGCAGGTTTGGATGGTATTGCAGTGGAATTTATTAAGAAAGGGGGTGACTGTATTATTGACTGGTTGGTAAGGTTATTTAATGTATGTATGACTCATGGTGAGGTGCCTGAGGATTGGCAGAATGCGTGCATAGTGCCATTGTACAAAGGCAAAGGGGATAAGAGTGAGTGCTCAAATTTCAGAGGTATAAGTTTGTTGAGTATTCCTGGTAAATTATATGGGAGGGTATTGATTGAGAGGGTGAAGGCATGTACAGAGCATCAGATTGGGGAAGAGCAATGTGGTTTCAGAAGTGGTAGAGGATGTGTGGATCAGGTGTTTGCTTTGAAGAATGTATGTGAGAAATACTTAGAGAAGCAAATGGATTTGTATGTAGCATTTATGGATCTGGAGAAGGCATATGATAGAGTTGATAGAGATGCTCTGTGGAAGGTATTAAGAATATATGGTGTGGGAGGCAAGTTGTTAGAAGCAGTGAAAAGTTTTTATTGAGGTTTTAAGGCATGTGTACGTGTAGGAAGAGAGGAAAGTGATTGGTTCTCAGTGAATGTAGGTTTGCGGCAGGGGTGTGTGATGTCTCCATGGTTGTTTAATTTGTTTATGGATGGGGTTGTTAGGGAGGTGAATGCAAGAGTTTTGGAAAGAGGGGCAAATATGAAGTCTGTTGTGGATGAGAGAGCTTGGGAAGTGAGTCAGTTGTTGTTTGCTGATGATACAGCGCTGTTGGCTGATTCATGTGAGAAACTGCAGAAGCTGGTGACTGAGTTTGGTAAAGTGTGTGAAAGAAGAAAGTTAAGAGTAAATGTGAATAAGAGCAAGGTTATTAGGTACAGTAGGGTTGAGGGTCAAGTCAATTGGGAGGTAAGTTTGAATGGAGAAAAACTGGAGGAAGTGAAGTGTTTTAGATATCTGGGAGTGGATCTGGCAGCGGATGGAACCATGGAAGCGGAAGTGGATCATAGGGTGGGGGAGGGGGCGAAAATCCTGGGAGCCTTGAAGAATGTGTGGAAGTTGAGAACATTATCTCGGAAAGCAAAAATGGGTATGTTTGAAGGAATAGTGGTTCCAACAATGTTGTATGGTTGCGAGGCGTGGGCTGTGGATAGAGTTGTGCGCAGGAGGGTGGATGTGCTGGAAATGAGATGTTTGAGGACAATGTGTGGTGTGAGGTGGTTTGATCGAGTAAGTAACGTAAGGGTAAGAGAGATGTGTGGAAATAAAAAGAGCGTGGTTGAGAGAGCAGAAGAGGGTGTTTTGAAATGGTTTGGGCACATGGAGAGAATGAGTGAGGAAAGATTGACCAAGAGGATATATGTGTTGGAGGTGGAGGGAACGAGGAGAAGTGGGAGACCAAATTGGAGGTGGAAAGATGGAGTGGAAAAGATTTTGTGTGATCGGGGCCTGAACATGCAGGAAGGTGAAAGGAGGGCAAGGAATAGAGTGAATTGGATCGATGTGGTATACCGGGGTTGACGTGCTGTCAGTGGATTGAATCAGGGCATGTGAAGCGTCTGGGGTAAACCATGGAAAGCTGTGTAGGTATGTATATTTGCATGTGTGGACGTGTATGTATGTAGATGTGTATGGGGGTGGGTTGGGCCATTTCTTTCATCTGTTTCCTTGCACTACCTCGCAAACGCGGGAGACAGCGGAAAAAAAAAAATATGAGTACGTTGTGGTGGAATATGCAAGAAGGGGATCAGAGTGGGCACAATATCCAAAGAGGAAATACAGTCAAGGCAGCATTATGGAATAAATAATAAGTGCACAGACCAATATAAGACAAGGTTCTGTGAAATCTACATTGAAAGGGCCAAATCAGGCTAATAGGGGAGGATGATCAAAATGGAGAGAGATGTGGTTCATTGAAAAATGTCATAAAGCGATAGAGCTAAGGGATCTACTATGAATGAGATACAAACATATGAAAGATACAGGAGAGCTAGGAATGAGTATTGCAAAGTAAGGAGGGAGGAGCAGAGAGATTTTGAAAAGAGCACTGGGGAAAGAGCAAAAGACAATCCAAAACTTTTACCTAAGTTCATCAGGAACAAACTCTGTTTGACTGAGCAAATAGTCAAGTGAAGGACTTGGAGGAAAACGTTTTGAGGGTTGATAAGGAAATATTTGAGGAGTTGATTGATAAGTTCAAAAGTGTTTTGCTATGGAGGATGATAATGCATCAGCATTACCAGGATGGAAGGGGTATGAAGTCTTAGAATGTGTGTTAATTGACAGATATAACATGATCAGGTTATCAGAGCAACTTGACTCAAATAAAGTCAGTGGTCCAAATGAAATCTCCCCATATGTGCCAAAAGAATGTGTGAAGGGACTTGCTAGACCACTAGAAATGTTGCTTACTAAATCATACGTGGAGTGTAATTCCAAAGATGTAGAGAGGGCAAATGTTATGCCTGTATTTAAGAAAAGGGACTAGGAAACTGCTTTGAACGAACTGTTGTAAGAAAAAGATTATCACAAACAAATAAATAAATGTTTGCACACAAGAAATTTTCTGAATGGGAGACAACATGGTTTTAGGGAAAGCAGGGCATGCATGATGAATTTTCTGCAACAGGGTGAGTTCCATCATAGATCAGAAAGAGGATAAGTAGACTTTGTGTTCCTGGACTGCAAGAAAGCCTTTGCTATGGCTCTTCATTGGAGATTGATTGAAAATTAGATCTGCATGCAGGAATAAAGGGTGAACTTCTTTGCTTCACTGGAAGGGAGCAAAGAATACAGGGAAAAAGTGCTTCTCGGACAGAGCCTTAGGGGTCTGTCTTAGGTCCATTGCTGTTCTTGGTGTATTTGAATGATATGCCTGATGGACTGGATTTGTATATGAACATGTTTTTAGATAATCCTAAGATCATGAGGGAAATAGAGAATGGTGATTATTGCTTCAGCCTACAGGGGAACCAGAATCAACTCTCAAGTTGGTCATGCAAGACAAGAATCAACCCAGAATTTGCAGAAGATGGGATGGAACACTTCTGACATTTCATTGAAGGGGATGAGGACTGTGATGTTTAACTTAGAAACAGTTTCATTATATATTGGCTGAAGATGATAATTGATGACAATGCAGGCTCCTGACATATTTAAGTGGCCTTAGTTTTAAGGACTTCAATGCTCCTATAATTGTATGTTTCTCTGACTTCCTGTATTAGACTTATATATTGTGTAATTTTTGGTATATATCTCTGATATGCTGCCAGGTTCAAGGAATTACCTTGAAGGTATAAGATACTTCAAATTGTTTTTGCACATGTGTTTGAATATGTATATACTGGTAAGATTATTTTCTGAAGCTGTCAGTTTTTCTCTTGGAAACGATGTCTAATTGAAAGGCCTAAGCAGATTTGGTCTTGTTATAGTAGTCAAATCATCATAGTTTTTGACTAGAGGGCTCTCAATGGCCAGTCAGAGGAAGGGACAAAACCTAGTGTGATTGACTTCCTGTGTGAGGTTGTCTCTGTTACCTCACTTTATGACAGGTCCGTGCATATTTCTCTGTAGTTCACATATTTTCAAGTCTAGAAACTTTTCTAGAGCACAGGGCAGGAACCACCCCCCCTTCTTATATTTCAGTATGTGAAATATGTGACAAAAAGGAGCCAAGCAATGAGTGCACATCCTGAGAGGCCCAGGCTGGGGATCTGAATGTGTATGGATGTACCGTAGAAGAAATGAGAGACAGGTTGTATGTTTGAAGAAAGGAGCCTAGATGTTCTGGTTCTGAATAAAATGAAACTCAAGGGTAAAAGAGAAGTGTTGTATGGGGATGTCTCAGGGGTAAAGTCAGAGGTTGGTTTTTGGGCAAAAGCTAAAGAAGAGCTACCAAAACTGCTGAATCTAGAGTTAAGGGAAAATGTCAGAGTGTAAGGAAAAGAGCTCCAGACTGAAGTGGGTAAAAATGAAAGTATATTGTCAAAGAGATCATGTTTTAGTGATGGATGATTTGAATAAGAAAGTGAATAATGTGGTAGTTGGAGTATAACTAGGGGTCATGGGGTACCCAGTATTGTGAATAAGAATGTTGAAAAGCTTGTGGAGTTGTGTGCAAAAAAAGGACTGGAGGTAAGGAATATCTGGTTTAAGAAGAGGGGCATACATAAGTATGCATGGGTGAGTAGGAAAGATAGTAAGGGGGCATTATTGAATTACATACTAATTGATAGGTGTACAAAAGAGATACTTTTGGATGTGAATGTGCTTAGAGGGGTAGCTAGTGGGATGTTGGATCATTACCTGGTGGAGGTAAAGGTGATGATTTGTATAGGTTTCAAGAAAAGAGGAAATGATATGTGTATGAAGTTGGTGGAAATAAGTGCACTTAGAAAAAAGACTTTTGTGAAGAAATATCAGGAGAAATTGGATACAGAATGGCAAAATGTGAGAGGAGATGAAGGAAAAGTTGTTGGTGAGAAATGGGAGATATTTAGGGATGCAGTGCTGGCATGTACAAGAGAAGTGTGTGGCATATGGATAGTAGAAGGTGGGCAGGTGAGAAAGGGTAGTGAGTGGTTAGATGACAAAGTAAAGTTGCTACTGAAAAAGAAAAGAATTGTTTTGGTAGTACTTACAGGAAGGGAGTGCAAATGGTTGGAAGATGTACAATAGAAAGCAGTAATAGGACAAAAGTAAGGTGCAGGGGTTGAAAAAGGGCATACTTCATGTAGAATAATATGTTTTGTTTATATTTATTTATTTATTTATTATACTTTGTTGCTGTCTCTCGCGTTAGTGAGGTAGCGCAAGGAAACAGATGAAAGAATGGCCCAACCCACCCACATACACATGTATATACATACACGACCACACACGCACATATACATACCTATACATACACACACAGACATATGCACAGACATATACACATGTACATAATTCATACTGTCTGCCCTTATTCATTCCCGTCGCCACCCCACCACACATGAAAGGACAACGCCCTCTCCCCGCATGCGTGTGAGGTAGCGCTAGGAAAAGACAACAAAGGCCACATTCGTTCACACTCAGTCTCTAGCTGTCATGTATAATGCACCAAAACCACAGCTCCCTTTCCACATCCAGGTCCCACAAAACTTTCCATGGTTTACCCCAGATGCTTCACATGCCCGGGTTCAATCCATTGACAGCACATCGACCCCGGTAGACCACATCGTTCCAATTCACTCTATTCCTTGCATGCCTTTCACCCTCCTGCATGTTCAGGCCCCGATCGCTCAAAATCTTTTTCACTCCATCTTTCCACCTCCAATTTGGTCTCCCACTTCTCCTCGTCCCTTCCACCTCTGACACATATATCCTCTTTGTCGATCTTTTCTCACTCAATCTTTCCACGTGCCCAGACCATTTCAAAACACCCTCTTCTGCTCTCTCAACCACACTCCTTTTATTACCACACATCTGTCTTACCCTTTCATTACTTACTCGATTAACCACTTATTGCCACATATTGCCTTCAAATATCTCATTTCCAACACATCCACCCTCCTCTGCACAACTCTATCCATAGCCCACACATTGCAACCATATAATATTGTTGGAACCACTATTCCTTCAAACATACCCATTTTTGCTCTCCAAGATAATGTTCTCAACTTCCACACATTTTTCAACACTCCCAGAACTTTCACCCCCTCTCCCACCTTATGATTCACTTCCACTTCCATGGTTCCATCCGCTGCCAAATCCACTCCCAGATATCTAAAACACTTCACGTCCTCCAGTTTTTCTCCATTCAAACTTACCTCCCAATTGACTTGTCCCTCAACCCTACTGTACCTAATAACCTTGCTCTTATTCACATTTACTCTCAGCTTTCTTCTTTCACACACTTTAGCAAACTCAGTCACCAGCTTCTGCAGTTTCTCACTTGAATCAGCCACCAACGCTGTATCATCAGCGAACAACAACTGACTCACTTCCCAAGCTCTCTCATCACAACAGACTGCATACTTGCCCCTCTTTCCAAAACTCTTGCATTCACCTCCCTAACAACCCCATCCATAAAAATTTAAACAACCATGGAGACATCACGCACCCCTGCCACAAACCAACATTCACTGAGAATCACTCACTTTCCTCTCTTCCTGCTCGTACACATGCCTTACATCCTTGATAAAAACTTTTTACTGCTTCTAGCAACTTGCCTCCCACACAATATATTCTTAATACCTTCCACAGAGCATCTCTATCAAGTCTATCATATGCCTTCTCCAGATCCATAAATGCTACATACAAATCCATTTGCTTTTCTAAGTATTTCTTACATACATTCTTCAAAGCGAACACCTGATCCACACATCCTCTACCACTTCTGAAACCACACTGCTCTTCCCCAGTCTGATGCTCTGTACATACCTTCACCCTCTCAGTCAATACCCTCCCTTATAATATCCCAGGAATACTCAACAAACCTATACCTCTGTAATTTGAGCACTCACTCTTATCCCCTTTGCCTTTGTACAATGGCACTATGCCAGCATTCCGCCAATCCTCAGGCACCTCACTATGAGTCATACATACATTAGATATCCTTACCAACCAGTCAATAATACAGTCACCCCCTTTTTTTTTTAATAAATTCCACTGCAATACCATCCAAACCTGCTGCCTTGCCGGCTTTCATCTTCCGCAAAGCTTTTACTACCTCTTCTCTGTTTGCCAAATCATTTTCCCTAACCCTCTCACTTTGCACACCACCTCAACCAAAACACCCTATATCTGCCACTCTATCACCAGAAACATTCAACAAACCTTCAAAATACTCACTCCATCTCCTTCTCACATCACCACTACTTGTTATCACCTCCCCATTAGCCCCCTTCACTGATGTTCCCATTTGCTCCCCTGTCTTACACATTTTATTTACTTCCTTCCAAAACAACTTTTCCTTCTCCCTAAAATTTAATGATACTCTCTCACCCCAACTCTCATTTGCCCTCTTTTTCACCTCTTGTACCTTTCTCTTGACCTCCTGCCTCTTTCTTTTATACATCTCCCAGTCATATGCATTATTTCCCTGCAAAAATCGTCCAAATGTCTCTCTCTTCTCTTTCACTAATAATCTTACCTCTTCATCCCACCATTCACTACCCTTTCTAATCTGCCTGCCTCCCATGCTTCTCATGCCACAAGCATCTTTTGCACAAGCCATCACTGCTTCCCTAAATACATCCCATTCCTCCCCACTTCCCTTGTGTCCTTTGCTCTCACCTTTTTCCATTCTGTACTCAGACTCTCCTGGTACTTCCTCACGCAAGTCTCCTTCCCAAGCTTACTTACTCTCACCACCCTCTTCACCCCAACATTCTCTCTTCTTTTCTGAAAACCTCTACAAATCTTCACTTTCACCTCCACAAGATAATGATCAGACATCCCTCCAGTTGCACCTCTCAGCACACTAACATCCAAAAGTCTCTCTTTCGCGCACCTATCAATTTACACGTAATCCAATATAGCTCTCTGGCCATCTCTCCTATTTACATACGTATACTTATGTATATCTCTCTTTTTAAACCAGGTATTCCCAATCACCAGTCCTTTTTCAGGGCATAAATCTACAAGCTCTTCACCATTCTTATTTACAACACTGAACACCTCATGTACACCAATTATTCCCTCATCTGCCACATTACTCACCTTTGCATTCAAATCACCCATCACTATAACCCGGTCTTGTGCATCAAAACTACTGACACACTCACTCAGCTGCTCCCAAAACACTTGCCTCTCATGATCTTTCATCTCATGCTCAGGTACATATGCACCAATAATCACCCATCTCTCTCCATCCACTTTCAGTTTTACCCATATCAATCTAGGGTTTACTTTCTTACACTCTATCACATGCTCCCACCACTCCTGTTTCAGGAGGAGTGCTACTCCTTCTCTTGCTCTTGTCCTCTCACTGACCCCTGACTTTACTCCCAAGACATTCCCAAACCACTCTTCCCCTGTACCCTTGAGCTTCGTTTCACTCAGAGCCAAAACATCCAGGTTCCTTTCCTCAAACATACTACCTATCTCTCCTTCTTTCTCATCTTGGTTACATCCACACACATTTAGACTCCCCAATCTGAGCCTTCGAGGAGGATGAACACTCCCCGTGTGACTCCTTCTTCTGTTTCCTCTTTTAGAAAGTTGAAATACAAGGAGGGGAGGGTTTCTAGCCCCCTGCTCCTGCCCCCTTTAGTCGCCTTCTACGACACGTGAGGAATGCGTGGGAAGTATTCTTTCTCCCATCCTCAGGGATAGATGTTTTGTAAGGAGGTTGATATTGTGAGAAAAACAAGAGAACAAATAGGATCATCAGTGAATGGTGCTTATGGAGAGTTGGTAACAGGTAGTGATGAAGTAAGTAGGAGATGGAGTGAGTATTTTAAAGGATTGTTGAATGTATTTGATGAGAAGGTGGAAGATGTAAGTAGGAGATGGAGTGAGTATTTTAAAGGATTGTTGAATGTATTTGATGATAAGGTGGAAGATATTGGGTATTTGGGTCAGGAGGTTTGCAAAGTGAGAGTCATGGAAAGTCACTTGGTGAAAAGAAAAGAGATGGTAAAAGCCTTTTGGAAGTAGAAATAAGGCAAGGCAGCTGAAGTGGATGGTATTGCAGTTGAATTTCATAAGAAAGGAGATAATTGTGTTGTTGATTGTATAGTTAGGATTTTTAGTGTATGTATAGAACGTGGTAAAGTGTCTGAGGATTGGTAGAATGTATGTATATCGCCATTATGTAATGGTAAGGAGGAACAAAGGTGACTGTTTGAACTGCAGTGGTATAAGTTTGTTTGGTGTACCTAGTAAATTGCATTGGAAAGAGGTGATTGAAAGGGTGAAAGCATGTACAGAATATCAGACTGGGTAGGAGTGGTAGAGGATGGGTGGACCAAGTGTTTGCTTCAAAGAATCCAGGAGGGATATATTAAGAGAAACAGATGGATTTGTATGTTGCATTTCAGAATCTAGAAAGCATTTGGTAGAGATGTTTTGGGGAGATTTTACAAATGTATGGTGTGAGAGTAAAGCTACTAGAAGCAGAGAAGTTTTTATCAAGAGTGCAAGGCATGTGTACAGATAGGTAAAGGGGAAAATGAGTTACATAGTTACATAGATACACAGACCGCATAGACCCAAGGTCCAAGCGAGGGGGTCTGGCCTTAACACTCCTTAAAAAAAGAAAGTCCCCTTGAAGGCAGTAAAAAAAGGGATGACAAAATAAGGCTCTCTTCCAACCTTCCACTCCTTCTGGCAGCAAACTGGATGGAAAACAGGTAGAAAAAAATACCTTGCAGGATTGATATGCCTGAAGGAAATTTTTGTAGAGAAGTCATAAGTTAGAATGAACATGAATATGTCATTCATCCTATCACCAACAAGATGTATTTCATCACTTTCTGTTGTAGACAAAAGTAAGGATAAACTTGGGCTTCAGCCTCTCGCCTTACCATTTCTATATTATTCCTGATTTTGAAAAATGATGATAATTCCTACTCAGTCTCTCAAAGCAGGTGACATGGGTTAATCAATGTTGGTGTATTACCACAGCATGGCTAGGGGAGAGATCGGTGGTTGAGAAAGTAGCATGATGTACCACAATGTTATGATGACTGATTAAATGAATTATTCAATGCTGGAGAATGACAAGTGATGATTAAGCCTAATTTTGAAGAAATTAAGGACTTTTCTTGATGTTGAAGGCTCCAGTCATTTACAAAAGTCCACATCAAGATTGAGCTTTAATTGAAATATAGAGAGAATTATGAAAGGGAAAAAGAAGAGACAAGGGAAAGATGTTATGAATTTTGGAGGAAGTGATAAACCTCTCTGTTAAAATGTACCAGGTTATAGTTATTAGGAAAGACATGAGAAGGTAGAGTTCCAAAGCTTTGATGTGTAGGGAAACAAGCAGTCATCAAAACGGCCCAACCTTGAGTTGCCAACAGCCACACAGTGATCATGTGACACAGCAGCTTGCCAACTATTGCATGGTCTAACTAGTGTTAGGGGCACATAATAAGCCAGCTCTCTGGTGCAAAAACCAAAGTAATACCTATAGAAGAGGGAAAGTGAACTAACATTGCTGCATAGGGCAAGGGGGTTAAGTTTTGAAGTTAGCCTGGGACAGTTTATAAACAGGAGTGCTTTCGACTCAACTCTGCCAGAGATAGAACCACCTCAGGTGTGAGAGCAGTACTCCATACAAGGACAAATCAATCCTTTGCATGATTGGAGCATCAATAATGTCATTGGTAAAGAAGTATTTTGGTGACCTCTAAGTTTTAGTTCATTTCCTCTCATTGATAATGCTGATGCTATGGTAAAGAAATTTTCCATATTGGCTTTGTTGAATCCTTTGTTTTAAGATATTCTATTAATTTGCCTTGCAGATGCCTTTTGCTTAGGGGGAACAAGTTTAATTCTCACAATTTGTCCTCATATGGTTTGTTATGCAAAGAAGGAATCGGTTTAGTCGCTCTTAGCTGCACTACATATTTGAGGTGTGGTCTAACTAGACTTTGGTATTGTGGCAGTATCACATCCTTGCTTATGTATGTGAAGTTTCTGTTGATAAATCTTAACATCCTAATTGCTCTTTTGACAGCATCATTACAATATTAGGTGCATTTGAAGTTGTTGGAGACAGTGGCCACTAGATCCCTCACTCCAGGGATGTCCTTTATCTTATATCCCATCAGTTCACAAGCAAATTGTTGTTGAGGTTTCCTACTTGTAACTGCTGACATTTTGGCATTGTCAATCTTTGTGTCATATGCAAATTTGGACACTATGTCATTCATCTCTACATCAGTATTGTTAATACTTAATGATGAAAAGTATAGGCTCGAGTATGGATCCCTGGGGGACCCACTAGTAACGGGTGACCATGGTGATGATTCACCATTCATTATGATTCTCTTTCCTATCATATAACCAGACTTCTATCCAATTTCCGATGCAACCAGTAATCCCCAATGTCCAGACTTTAAGCATCAGTTGTACTTGAGGGACTTTGTCGGATGCTTTCTGGAAGTCTAGAAATATAATATCTGTTGCCTTTGTCTTGTCGTGGGTATTGAATGATTTATGATTGAATTGAAGAAAATTTGTAAGGTATGATGGGTGCCTTCTAAACCTGTGCTGTGTATTATTGATAACACTATGTTGTTCCAGGTAGGCTTCGATTTTATCTCTATAACTGACTCCAGTGGTTCCATGTGATGACTGGTATGTGGCAGGGGTGTGTGATGTCACCAGTTTGTTTATGGATAGTATGGTGAGGAAGGTAAATGCAAAGGTCATGGAGAGAGGGGCAAGTATGTAGTCTGTTGGGGATGAGGGCACCTAGGAAGTGATTCAGTAGTTGTTTGCTGATGATACAGCACTGGTGGCAGATTCAAGTGAGAAACTACAGAAGTTGGTGTCTGAGTTTTGTTGAGTGTGTGAAAGGAGAAAGTTCAGAGTTGATATGAAGAAAAGCAAGGTTTAGCAGGGCAGAGGATGGGTAATTTGGGGTTGAGTTTCAATGGAGAATATCTGGAGAAAGTTTACTTCTTTTTTAGATACCAGGGAGTGGTCATGGCAGCACTTGGAACCATGGAAGTGGAAATAGATCAAATGTGAAACATTGAGGAATGTATAAAATGAGAGGTCGTTATCTGGGAAGATAAAAATGGGTATGTTTCAGTTTATATTACACTCAATGATATTTTATGGATTGTGAGGCATGGGCCTTAGATGAGGATGTGAAGAAGGGAATAGATGTTTTAGAAATGAAATGCTTGAGGACGGTATGTGGTGTGAGGTGATTTGATCAAGTAAGTAATGAGATACCACAGGTAGGTAGTAGTTGGTTGACAACCACTGACCAGGTAGGTAAATTGCCAATACATCCTGCTTTTGCATTGGGAGAGTTAGTGATGGCTGCATAGTGAGCCAGCACTTCAGTGGTTGTCAAGTTGCACTCCTTTGACCCAGGTCGATATCTTTTCTTTCTACCTTGCCCATACGTAGACTGCTGGTACTCTGTCCACATATGTACAGTCTTTCTTCAGCAAAAATAATATTTGACAGCACTTAAGTCAAACAGCTCGTTCTTCATATCTCTAGGTTTTCCTGCAGTGAGCACTTTGCACTAGCCCTGTCTTTTAGCAAGAGTGTAGGAGCAATAGATAGAAGGAGTAGGTAGGAACATCAGATAGGAGCTTTAGGTAGGAATATCAGGGAGAAGTAGTGGATAGGAACATTAGTTGGAAGTAGTATGTTGCAGCATTAGGCGGGAATATTAGGTACACACACACTAGTTAAAAGTCGTTGGTAGGAACATTAAGTAGGAGCCTCTAAAAACAGTGCGTTAGAGTTGCTCTCTGTCAGAGGTCTGTTAAGGGTAAAACATTGAAGGCTAAGAAGCAGCACTGGAGTTCAACAGATATGGAGACTCTTTTGCCATCCCATCCTCCTTGAGGGTGTTCCCATAGGGAATGGGCATCGGAGATATTGATAGGTAGATAGATAGGTATTAACAAGATTGTATGAGAGAGGTGAGGAAATAGAAAAAGTGTGGTTCAGAGATCTGAAGAGGACATGCTGAAATGGCTGGATATATGGAGGGAATGAATAAGGAGAGGTTAACAGAGACTATGTATTTGTCAGAAATGGATGGAACAAGGAGATGGGTAAGACCAGATTGGAGATAGAAGGATGGATTGAAAAATATCTTAGTTGCTTGGGGCCTGAACATGTGATTGGGTGAAAGGCGTGCATGGCATAAAGTGAATTGGAGCGATGTGGTATACACAGGTTGACATGCTGTCAGGAGACTGAATTAGGCCCTGCATTAAAGGTCTGTAAGGCCTTCTGTGGATAGGGGGCTCTGGTTATAATGTGCTACATGTCACAGCTAGGGAATTGATGCGAGTGGCTGAGGCCTTTTCTCCATCTGTTTCTGGTACTACCTTACTTACATGGAAATATTGCACAAGTATAAAAGAAAATTGATTTGTCTAACTTGAAAACTCGTTTTTGCAGTGAATATTTGAGTTAAACAACCAAGGCCTTCCGTGAATTTCCGTGTTTATCTCTCACAGCATCACCTGTAATTGTATAATCCATTTAGTCATTTCAGAGCCACACACTGAAACTCTTTTGATTGACGAGCTTGTATCCTTCAACTGCAAGATTTATTCCTCATACCCCTACCTTTTCTACAATGGTATTGTTACTGCACTGATCTTTCTCTTTGTTATATTGCTTTCATTTAATGAAATAGAATATCTCAAGGGAACTTTTGATATATGAACATATATCTGTTTCATGTACAGCGTTTGTTTGTGGTGCCAGCTTACACAGAAGAGCAGAAAGAAATTCCTTTTAGCAGAGTTAACCACAACAAATATATGGTGACTGATAATACTGCATATATTGGTAAGTCCTTATAATTTTCGATTTTACTGTACATGGACTGTATGTTGAAAGAATCAAATCATAGGTAGAAATACAACAGCTTTTGCATGAAGTTTGGCTGTCTAAATTGTTCAGGATGTTGCCTATATATTTTCCATCATAATGGTTTTGAAATTTCAGGACTTTTTATGTATAACTTGAAGATATAGAGCAGTCTTTATTATAGTACTCATAAGGGTGGAGTTATCCTTGGAAAGTTGATATTTGCCTTTAGAAAAAAGAAACGAAATTTGCTAAAAATAAAAAATAAATCATTTAGCAAGTCAACGTTATCTTTGCTGCATGTAGTGCAAAAAGAAACTAAGATCATACTTTTGTTCTAAATGTAGACAGACACTTAGATCTATATTCTGAGAACTGCTCTTTGCTGAACACTTGTAACTATTACTGAAAATTTTTTTTCTTGTTCATAATGACATTTGCAGAAATATGTAATCTAAGTGTTCATGATGCATAAAATGCATTTTTCTGGATTAGAAAATTGTACATATGATCATATATAAGTATATATGCTATTCTAGGTATCACATGTTACTATATATGCTATTCTAGGTATCACATGATACCAAACTCCACCTGCTTTAGGTTACATCATGATTGAAAAGTCACCTTTAGTGAGGCTCTATCTTTAGGAATAGAGTCTATTCAAAGAAGTTTTCACCCCAAAGGAGTCTACGTTTTCTTTCTTCTGGAAGTAGCATAGCTTTGGGCCACAGGAGCGCTCACAAAATCCTAGGTAACAACAGGTCTCTTTTATGGAAATTTGTCTTTGGGTAATTAGAAATGAAAATAAAGATAGGCATCACATACGATACACTTGACATTCAATCCCATTTCTCAAAACATCTATGCAAAAGCACCACATATATTAAATGCCCTGAGAACACTAAGTGATACTGTATAAGAACAAGGAAAAAATCCCTGGTGTCTCATACCACCCAGTTAGATATTGAAATGCTTACCTATGCCTCATATCTGAACAACCTCAACTCATAGATCCCCCAGTGCACAACAAACATAACACTGACAAAACACATACACACTGATAAGACCTGACAAGCTCTTAACAACTGCCCTCCCAACTCAGTATTAGATACCACCCCACCTGACATATACCCATCTGAAACCTCTTTCCCCAGACAAACATGATCCACACTTTCCCATTTATGCTTTGGGTATTGCCCATCTATGTGATACTACAAACGTCAGTTTAATACATCTCAAAACCCTTCATGCATACAGTCCATCTACAAAAATGAAGACACCAAAAACTTACTTCTCAGTTGCCCCATACTCTCGCTTCATAGACATGCACAAATCATCACTACACTTTATGACCAGCGGTCATGGAAATAGTAAGTGAGTGAGTGAGTATATATATATATATATATATATATATATATATATATATATATTTTTTTTTTCTTTTTCATACTATTCGCCATTTCCCGCATTAGCGAGGTAGCGCTAAGAACAGAGGACTGGGCCTTTGAGGGAATATCCTCACCTGGCCCCCTTCTCTGTTCCTTCTTTTGGAAAAAAAAAAAAAAAAAAAAAAAAAAAACGAGAGGGGAGGATTTCCAGCCCCCCGCTCCCTTCCCTTTTAGTCGCCTTCTACGACACGCAGGGAATACGTGGGAAGTATTCTTTCTCCCCTATCCCCAGGGATAATATATATATATATATATATATATATATATATATATATATATATATATATTTTTTTTGCTTTGTCGCTGTCTCCCGCGTTTGCGAGGTAGCGCAAGGAAACAGACGAAAGAAATGGCCCAACCCACCCCCATACACATGTATATACATACACGTCCACACACGCAAATATACATACCTACACAGCTTTCCATGGTTTACCCCAGACGCTTCACATGCCCTGAGTCAATCCACTGACAGCACATCAACCCCGGTATACCACATCGATCCAATTCACTCTATTCCTTGCCCTCCTTTCACCCTCCTGCGTGTTCAGGCCCGATCACACAAAATCTTTTTCACTCCATCTTTCCACCTCCAATTTGGTCTCCCACTTCTCCTCGTTCCCTCCACCTCCGACACATATATCCTCTTGGTCAATCTTTCCTCACTCACTCTCTCCATGTGCCCAAACCATTTCAAAACACCCTCTTCTGCTCTCTCAACCACGCTCTTTTTTATTTCCACACATCTCTCTTACCCTTACGTTACTTACTCGATCAAACCACCTCACACCACACATTGTCCTCAAACATCTCATTTCCAGCACATCCACCCTCCTGCGCACAACTCTATCCATAGCCCACGCCTCGCAACCATACAACATTGTTGGAACCACTATTCCCTCAAACATACCCATTTTTGCTTTCCGAGATAATGTTCTCGACTTCCACACATTCTTCAAGGCTCCCAGGATTTTCGCCCCCTCCCCCACCCTATGATCCACTTCCGCTTCCATGGTTCCATCCGCTGCCAGATCCACTCCCAGATATCTAAAACACTTCACTTCCTCCAGTTTTTCTCCATTCAAACTCACCTCCCAATTGACTTGACCCTCAACCCTACTGTACCTAATAACCTTGCTCTTACTCACATTTACTCTTAACTTTCTTCTTTCACACACTTTACCAAACTCAGTCACCAGCTTCTGCAGTTTCTCACATGAATCAGCCACCAGCGCTGTATCATCAGCGAACAACAACTGACTCACTTCCCAAGCTCTCTCATCCACAACAGACTTCATACTTGCCCCACTTTCCAAAACTCTTGCATTCACCTCCCTAACAACCCCATCCATAAACAAATTAAACAACCATGGAGACATCACACACCCCTGCCGCAAACCTACATTCACTGAGAACCAATCACTTTCCTCTCTTTCTACACGTACACATGCCTTACATCCTAAATAAAAACTTTTCACTGCTTCTAACAACTTGCCTCCCACACCATATATTCTTAGTACCTTCCACAGAGCATCTCTATCAACTCTATCATATGCCTTCTCCAGATCCATAAATGCTACATACAGATCCATTTCCTTTTCTAAGTATTTCTCCCATACATTCTTCAAAGCAAATACCTTATCCACACATCCTCTACCACTTCTAAAGGCACGAAGCTCTTCCCCAATCTGATGCTTTATACATGCCTTCACCCTATCAATCAATACCCTCCCATATAATTTACCAGGAATACTCAACAAACTTATACCTCTGTAATTTGAGCACTCACTCTTATCCCCTTTGCCTTTGTACAGTCACACTATGCAAGCATTCCGCCAGTCCTCAGGCATCTCATCACAAGTCATACATACATTAGATATCCTTACCAACCAGTCAACAATACAATCCTTACCAACCAGTCAACAATACAGTCACCCCATTTTTTAATGAATTCCACTGCTATACCATCCAAACCCATGGCCTTGCCGGCTTTCATCTTCCGCAAAGCTTTTACTGCCTCTTCTTTGTTTACCAAGTCATTCTCATTAACCCTCTCACTTTGCACATCACCTCGACCAAAACACCCTATATCTGCCACTTTATTATCAAACACATACATATTTATATTCATTTCTTTTATACGTTGCTGCTGTCTCCCTGCGATAGCGAGGTAGCGCAAGGAAACAGACGAAAGAATGGCCCAACCCACCCACATACACATGTATATACATACGTCCACACACGAAAATATACATACCTACACAGCTTTCCATGGTTTACCCCAGACGCTTCACATGCCCTGATTCAATCCACTGACAGCACGTCAACCCCGGTATACCACATCGATCCAATTCACTCTATTCCTAGCCCTCCTTTCACCCTCCTGCATGCTCAGGCCCCGATCACACAAAATCTTTTTCACTCCATCTTTCCACCTCCAATTTGGTCTCCCACTTCTCCTCGTTCCCTCCACCTCCGACACATATATCCTCTTGGTCAATCTTTCCTCACTCATTCTCTCCATGTGCCCAAACCATTTCAAAACACCATCTTCTGCTCTCTCAACCACGCTCTTTTTATTTCCACACATCTCTCTTACCCTTACATTACTTACTCGATCAAACCACCTCACACCACACATTGTCCTCAGACATCTCATTTCCAGCACATCCATCCTCATGCACACAACTCTATCCATAGCCCACGCCTCGCAACCATACAACATTGTTGGAACCACTATTCCTTCAAACATACCCATTTTTGCTTTCCGAGATAATGTTCTCGACTTCCACACATTCTTCAAGGCTCCCAGGATTTTCGCCCCCTCCCCCACCCTATCATCCACTTCTGCTTCCATGGTTCCATCCGCTGCCAGATCCACTCCCAGATATCTAAAACACTTTCCTTCCTCCAGTTTTTCTCCATTCAAACTTACCTCCTAATTGACTTGACCCTCAACCCTACTGTACCTAATAACCTTGCTCTTATTCACATTTACTCTTAACTTTCTTCTTTCACACACTTTACCAAACTCAGTCACCAGCTTCTGCAGTTTCTCACATGAATCAGCCACCAGCGCTGTATCATCAGCGAACAACAACTGACTCACTTCCCAAGCTCTCTCATCCACAACAGACTTCATACTTGCCCCTCTTTCCAAAACTCTTGCATTCACCTCCCTAACAACCCCATCCATAAACAAATTAAACAACCATGGAGACATCACACACCCCTGCCGCAAATCTACATTCTTTTTTTTTGCTTCGTCGCTGTCTCCCGCGTTTGCGAGGTAGCGCAAGGAAACAGACGAAAGAAATGGCCCAACCCACCCCCATACACATGTATATACATACGTCCACACATGCAAATATACATACCTACACAGCTTTCCATGGTTCACCGCAGACGCTTCACATGCCCTGATTCAATCCACTGACAGCACGTCAACCCCGGTATAAGACGTCGATCCAATTCACTCTATTCCTTGCCCTCCTTTCAACCCTCCTGCATGTTGAAGCCCCGATCACACAAAACCTTTTTCACTCCATCTTTCCTCCTCCAATTTGGTCTCCCACTTCTCCTCGTTCCCTCCACCTCCGACACATATATCCTCTTGGTCAATCTTTCCTCACTCATTCTCTCCATGTGCCCAAACCATTTCAAAACAACCTCTTCTGCTCTCTCAACCACGCTCTTTTTATTTCCACACATCTCTCTCACCCTTATGTTACTTACTCGATCAAACCACATCACACCACACATTGTCCTCAAACATCTCATTTCCAGCACATCCATCCTCCTGCGCACAACTCTATCCATAGCCCACGCCTCGCAACCATACAACATTGTTGGAACCACTATTCCTTCAAACATACCCATTTTTGCTTTCCGAGATAATGTTCTCGACTTCCACACATTCTTCAAGGCTCCCAGGATTTTCGCCCAGTCCCCCACCCTATGATCTACTTCCGCTTCCATGGTTCCATCCGCTGCCAGATCCACTCCCAGATATGTAAAACACTTTTACTTCCTCCAGTTTTCACTGAGAACCAATCACTTTCCTCTCTTTCTACACGTACACATGCCTTACATCCTCGATAAAAACTTTTCACTGCTTCTAACAACTTGCCTCCCACACCATATATTCTTAATACCTTCCACAGAGCATCTCTATTAACTCTATCATATATATATATATGTGTGTGTGGGAGATGCTTGGAGGGGCAAGTGGATCTGTATGTACCATTTGTGGATCTGGAGAAGGCATATGATATATGATATATATGATATATACCTCTGTGGTGTATATATATATATATATATATATATATATATATATATATATATATATATATATATATTGCAGTTGTTAGAAGCAGTGAAAAGTTTTTATCGAGGATGTAAGGCATGTGTACGTGTAGAAGAGAGGAAAGTGATTGGTTCTCAGTGAATGTAGGTTTGCGGCAGGGGTGTATGATGTCTCCATGGTTGTTTAATTTGTTTATGGATGGGGTTGTTAGGGAGGTGAATGCAAGAGTTTTGGAAAGAGGGGCAAGTATGAAGTCTGTTGGGGATGAGAGAGCTTGGGAAGTGAGTCAGTTGTTGTTCGCTGATGATACAGCGCTGGTGGCTGATTCATGTGAGAAACTGCAGAAGCTGGTGACTGAGTTTGGTAAAGTGTGTGAAGAAGAAAGTTAAGAGTAAATGTGAATAAGAGCAAGGTTATTAGGTACAGTAGGGTTGAGGGTCAAGTCAATTAGGAGGTGAGTTTGAATGGAGAAAAACTGGAGGAAGGAAGTGTTTTAGATATCTGGGAGTGGATCTGGCAGCGGATGGAACCATGGAAGCGGAAGTGGATCATAGGGTGGGGGAGGGGGCGAAAATGCTGGGGGCCTTGAAGAATGTGTGGAAGTCGAGAACATTATCTCGGAAAGCAAAAATGGGTAAGTTTGAAGGAATAGTGGTTCCAACAATGTTGTATGGTTGCGAGGCGTGGGCTATGGATAGAGTTGTGTGCATGAGGATGGATGTGCTGGAAATGAGATGTTTGAGGACAATGTGTGGTGTGAGGTGGTTTGATCGAGTGAGTAACGTAAGGGTAAGTGAGATGTATGGAAATAAGAAGAGCGTGGTTGAGAGAGCAGAAGAGGGTGTTTTGAAGTGGTTTGGGCACATGGAGAGAATGAGTGAGGAAAGATTGACCAAGAGGATATATGTGTCGGAGGTGGAGGGAACGAGGAGAAGAGGGAGACCAAATTGGAGGTGGAAAGATGGAGTGAAAAAGATTTTGTGTTATCGGGGCCTGAACATGCAGGAGGGTTAAAGGAGGGCAAGGAATAGAGTGAATTGGATCGATGTGGTATACCGGGGTTGACGTGCTGTCAGTGGATTGAATCAAGGCATGTGAAGCGTCTGGGATAAACCATGGAAAGCTGTGTAGGTATGTATATTTGCGTGTGTGGACGTATGTTACATGTGTATGGGGGGTGGGTTGGGCCATTTCTTTCGTCTGTTTCCTTGCGCTACCTCGCAAACGCGGGAGACAGCGACAAAGTATAATAAATAATAATAATAATATATGTATATATATATATATATATATATATATATATATGGTATATATGGTAAAGGATCGCACTTTTTCGCGTGATCAAGATATTCCTATGATCCATGGGGAAAATGAAACACG
The DNA here is from genome assembly GCF_036320965.1 of Panulirus ornatus. Classification (NCBI taxonomy): domain Eukaryota; kingdom Metazoa; phylum Arthropoda; class Malacostraca; order Decapoda; family Palinuridae; genus Panulirus; species Panulirus ornatus. The sequence continues at coordinate 25,340,681 of NC_092252.1, read as the reverse complement.
AAAACGTTCCCAAGTGCAATTTCATGTAATAATCACATCATCAGGGGAGACACAAGAGAGGAATATAACAGTCAGTTGATATACATCGAAGAGACGAAGCTAGGACGCCATTTGGTAAACATGTTTTATTTCTATATATTATTTTGCTTTGTCGCTGTCTCCCGCGTTTGCGAGTTAGCGCAAGGAAACAGACGAAAGAAATAGCCCAACCCACCCCCATACAGATGTATATACACACATGTCCACACACGCAAATATACATACCTATACATCTCAATGTACACATATATATATACACACACAGACACATACATATATACCCATACACACAATTCACACTGTCTGCCTTTATTCATTCCCATCGCCACCTCGCCACACATGGAATACCATCCCCCTCGCCCCTCATGTTTGCGAGGTAGCGCTAGGAAAAGACAACAAAGGCCCCATTCGTTCACATTCAGTCTCTAGCTGTCATGTAATAATTCTCAAAACCACATCTCCCTTTCCACATCCAGGCCCCACACAACTTTCCATGGTTTACCCCAGACGCTTCACATGCCCTGATTCAATCCACTGACAGCACGTCAACCCCGGTATACCACATCGATCCAATTCACTCTATTCCTTACACGCCTTTCACCCTCCTGTATGTTCAGGCCCCGATCACTCAAAATCTTTTTCACTCCATCTTTCCACCTCCAATTTGGTCTCCCACTTCTCCTCGTTCCCTCCACCTCCGACACATATATCCTCTTGGTCAATCTTTCCTCACTCATTCTCTCCATGTGCCCAAACCATTTCAAAACACCCTCTTCTGCTCTCTCACCCACGCTCTTTTTATTTCCACGCATCTCTCTTCCCCTTACATTACTTACTCGATCAAACCACCTCACAGCACACATTGTCCTCAATATATATATATATATATATATATATATATATATATATATATATATATATATATATATATATGGGCAGATTAGAAATGGTAGTGAGTGGTGGGATGCAAGTATTGCAGTGGAATTTATTTAAAGAGGGGATGACTGTTTTGTTGATTGGTTGGTAAAATTATTCAATGTATGTATGACTCATGGTGAGGTGCCTGAGGATTGGCAGAATGCTTGCATACTGCCATTGTACAAAGGCAAAGGGGATGAAATTGATTGTTCAAATTACAGAGGTATAAGTTTGTTGAGTATTCCTGGTAAATTATATGGGAGGGTATTGATTGAGAGGGTGAAGGCATGTACAGAGCATCAGACTGGGGAAGAGTAGTGTTGTTTCAAAAGTGGTAGAGGATGTGTGGATCAGGTGTTTGCTTTGAAGTATGTATGTGAGAAATACTTAGAAAAGCAAATGGATTTGTATGTAGCATTTATGGATCTGGAGAAGGCATATGATAGAGTTGATAGAGATGCTCTGTGGAAGGTATTAAGAATATATGGTAAAGGTGGTAAAGTGTTAGAAGCATTGAAAAGTTTTTATCGAGGATGTAAGGCATGTGTACGTGTAGGGTGAGAGAAAAATGATTGGTTCTCAGTGAATGTTGATTTGCGGCAGGGGTGTGTGATGTCCCCATAGTTGTTTAATTTGTTTATGGATGGGTTTGTTAGGGAGGTGAATGCAAGAGTTGTGGAAAGAGGGGCAGGTATGCAGTCTGTTGTGGATGAGAGAGCTTGAGAAGTGAGTCAGTTGTTGTTCGCTGATGATACAGCGTTGGTGGCTGATTTGTGTGACAAACTGCAGAAACTGGTGACTGAGTTTGGTAAAGTGTGTGAAAGAAGAAGCTGAGAGTAAATGTGAACAAGAGGAAGGTTATTAGGTACAGTAGGGTTGAGGGACAAGTCAATTGGGAGATAAGTTTGAATGGAGAGTAACTGGAGGAAGTGAAGTGTTTTAGATATCTAGGAGTGGATTTCTCAGCGGATAGAGCCATGGAAGTGGAAGTGAATCATAGTGTGGGGAAAGGGGCGAAAGTTTTTGGAGCCTTGAAGAATGTGTGGAAGTCGAGAGCATTATCTCGGAAAGCAAAAGTGGGTATGATTGAAGGTATAGTGGTTCCAACAATGTTATATGGTTGCGAGGCTTGGGCTATCGATAGAGTTGTGCAGAGGAGGGTGGATGTGCTGGAAATGAGATGTTTGAGGACAATATGTGGTGTGAGGTTGTTTGATCGAGTAAGTAATGAAAGGGTAAGATAGATGTGTGGTAATAAAAAGAGTGAGGTTGAGAGAGTAGAAGAGGGTGTTTTGAAATGGTTTGGTCACATGGAGAGAATGAGTGGGGAAAGATTGACCAAGAGGGTATATGTGTCAGAGGTGGAGGGAACGAGGAGAAGTGGGAGACCAAATTGGAGGTGGAAAGATGGAGTGAAAAAGATTTTGAGTGATCGGGGCCTGAACATGCAGGAGGGTGAAAGGCGTGCAAGGAATAGAGTGAATTGGAACAATATGGTACACCGGGGTCGACGTGCTGTCATTGGATTGAACCAGGGCATGTGAAGCATCTGGCATAAACCATGCAAAGTGTGTGGGGCCTGGATGTGGAAAGGGAGGTGTGGTTTCGGTGCATTATTACATGACAGCTAGAGATTGAGTGTGAACGAATGTGGCCTTTGTTGTCTTTTCCTAGCGCTACCTCACACACATGAGGGGGGGAGGGGGTTGTTATTTCGTGTTCCTGTGTGGCGGGGTGGCGATGGGAATGAATAAAGGCAAACAGTATGAATTATGTACATGTGTATATATGTATATGTCTGTGTGTGTATATATGTGTACGTTGAAATGTATAGGTATGTATGTTTGCGTGTGTGGACGTGTTTGTATATACATGTGTATGTGGGTGGGTTGGGCCATTCTTTCGTCTGCTTCCTTGCGCTACCTCGCTAACGCGTGAGACAGCGACAAAGCAAAATGATGATAAATATATATGAACGAATGGGGCCTTTGTTGTCTTTTCCTAGTGCTACCTCGCACACATGAGGGGGAGGAGGATGGTATTCCATGTGTGGCGAGGTGGCGATGGGAATGAATGAAGCAGACTGTGAATTGTGTGCATGGGTATATATGTATGTGTCTGTGTGTGTATATATATGTGTACATTGAGATGTATAGGTATGTATATTTGCGTGTGTGGATGTGTATGTATATATATTCTGTATGGGGGTGGGTTGGGCCATTTCTTTTGTCTGTTTCCTTGCGCTACCTCTCAAACGCGGGAGACAGCGACAAAGCAAAATGAATATAAAATAAATAAATATATATATATATATATATATATATATATATATATATATATATATATATATATATATATATATATATATATATATATAAAAGATCATGAGAGGCAAGTGTTTTGGGAGCAGCTGAGTGAGTGTGTTAGTAGTTTTGATGCACGAGACCGGGTTATAGTGATGCATGATTTGAATGCAGAGGTGAGTAATGTGGCAGTTGAGGGAATGATTGATGTACATGGGGTGTTCAGTGTTGTAAATGGTAATGGTGAAGAGCTTTTAGATTTATGTGCTGAAAAAGGACTGGCAATAGGAAATGCCTGGTTTAAAAAGAGGGATATTCCTAATTATACGTATGTAAGTAGGAGAGATGGCCAGAGAGCATTTTTTGAGTACGTGTTAATTGATAGGCGTGCGAAAGAGAGAGTTTTGGATGTTAATTTGCTGAGAGATGCAACTGGAGGGATATCTGATCATTATCTCGTGGAGGCGAAGGTGAAGATTTGTAGAGGTTTTCAGAAAAGAAGAGAGAATGGAGTGAAGAGAATGGTGAGAGTAAGTGAGCTTGGGAAGGAGACTAGTGTGAGGAAGTACCAGGAGAGACTGAGTACAGAATGGAAAAAGGTGAGAACAAAGGAGGTAAGGGGAGTGGGGGAGGAATGGGATGTATTTAGGGAAGCAGTGATGGCTTGTACAGAAGATGCTTGTGGTATGAGAAGCGTGGGAGGTGGGCAGGTTAGAAAGGGTAGTGAGTTGTGGGATGAAGAAGTAAGATTGTTAGTGAAAGAGAAGAGTGAGGCATTTGGACAATATTTGCAGGGAAATAATGCAAATGAGTGGGAGATGTATAAAAGAAAGAGGCAGGAGAGAATAAAAAGATGTTTTGGAGTGAGGTAAATAAAGTGCATAAGACAAGGGAACAAATAGGAACATCAGTGAAGGGGGCTAATGGGGAGGTGATAACAAGTAGTGGTGATGTGAGAAGGAGATGGAGTGAGTATTGTGAAGTTTTGCTGAATGTCGTTGATGACAGCCTGGCAGATATAGGGTTGTTTGGTCGAGGTGGTGTGTAAAGTGAGAGGGTTAGGAAGAATGATTTGGTAAACAGAGAAGAGGTAGTAAAAGCTTTGCGGAAGATGAAACCGGCAAGGCAGCGGGTTTGGATGGTATTGCAGTGGAATTTAATAAAAAAGGGGGTGACTGTATTGTTGACTGGTTGGTAAGGTTATTTAATGTATGTATGACTCATGGTATGGTGCCTGAGGATTGACGGAATGCTTGGATAGTGCCATTGTACAAAGGCAAAGAGGATGAAAGTTAGTGCTCAAATTACAGAGGTATATGTTTGTTGAGTATTCCTGGGAAATTATATAGGAGGGTATTGATTGAGAGGGTGAAGGCATGTACAGAGCATCAGATTGGGGAAGAGCAGTGTGGTGTCAGAAGTGGTAGAGGATGTGTGGATCAGGAGTTTGCTTTGAAGAATGTATGTGAGAAACACTTAGAAAAGCAAATGGATTTGTATGTAGCATTTATGGATCTGGAGAAGGCATATGATAGAGTTGATAGAGATGCTCTGTGGAAGGTATTAGGAATATATGGTGTGGGAGGTAAGTTGTTTGAAGCAGTGAAACGTTTTTATCGAGGATGTAAAGCATGTGTACGTGTAGGAAGAGAAGAAAGTGATTGGTTTTCAGTGAATGTTGATTTGCGGCAGGGGTGCGTGATGTCTCCATGGTTGTTTAATTTGTTTATGGATGGGGTTGTTAGGGAGGTGAATGCAAGTGTTGTGGAAAGAGGGGCAAGTATGCAGGCTCTTGTGGATGAGAGAGCTTGAGAAGTGAGTCAGTTGTTGTTCGCTTATGATACAGCGATGGTGGTTGATTCTTGTGAGAAACTGCAGAAGCTGTTGACTGAATTTTGGTAAAGTGTGTGAAAGAAGAAAGCTGAGAGTAATGGTGAATAAGAGCAAGGTTATTAGGTACAGTAGGGTTGAGGGACAAGTCAATTGGGAGATAAGTTTGAATGGAGAATAACTGGAGGAAGTGAAGTGTTTTAGATATCTGGGAGTGAATTTGGCAGGGGATGGAATCATGGAAGCGGAAGTGAATAATAGGGTGGGGGAAGGGACGAAAGTTCTGGGAGCGTTGAAAAATGTGTGGAAGTCAAGAACGTTATCTTGGAAAGCAAAAATGGGTATGTTTAAAGGAATAGTAGTTCCAACAATCATATATGGTTGCGAGGCGTGGGCTATAGATAGAGTTGTGCTGAGGAGGGTGGATGTACTGGAAATGAGATGTTTGAGGACAATATGTGGTGTGAGGTGGTTTGATTAAGTGATGAAAGGGTGAGAGAGATGTGTGGTAATAAAATGAGTGTGGTTGAGAGACCAGAGAAGGGTGTTTTGAAATGGTTTGGTCACATGGACAGAATGAGTGAGGAAAGATTGATAAAGAGGATATGTGTGTCAGAGGTGGAGGGAATGAGGAGAAGTGGGAGACCAAATTGGAGGTGGAAAGATGGAGTGAAAAAGATTTTGAGTGATCGGGGCCTGAACATGCAGGACGTAAGGGGAGTGGTTCAGTGTTGGGCCATTCTTTCTTCTGTTTCCTTGCGCTACCTTGCTAATGCGGGAGACAGCGACAAAGCAGTATATATATATATATATATATATATATATATATATATATATATATATATATATATATATATATTCTTTAATATATATATACATATATATATATATATATATATATATATATTTTTTTTTTCTTTTTTTTTTTTGCCGCTGTCTCCCACATTTGCGAGGTAGCGCAAGGAAACAGACAAAAGAAATGGCCCAACCCACCCCCTCACCCATGTATATACATACGTCCACACACGCAAATATACATACCTACACAGCTTTCCATGGTTTACCCCAGATGCTTCACATGCCCTGATTCAATCCACTGACAGCACGTCAACCCCGGTATACCACATCGCTCCAATCCACTCTATTCCTTGCCCTCCTTTCACCCTCCTGCATGTTCAGGCCCCGATCACACAAAATCTTTTTCACTCCATCTTTCCACCTCCAATTTGGTCTCCCTCTTCTCCTCGTTCCCTCCACCTCCGACACATATATCCTCTTGGTCAATCTTTCCTCACTCATTCTCTCCATGTGCCCAAACCATTTCAAAACACCCTCTTCTGCTCTCTCAACCACGCTCTTTTTATTTCCACACATCTCTCTTACCCTTACGTTACTTACTCGATCAAACATTGTCCTCAAACATCTCATTTCCAGCACATCCATCCTCCTGTGTATGACTCTATCCATAGCCCATGCCTCGCAACCATACAACATTGTTGGAACCACTATTCCTTCAAACATACCCATTTTTGCTTTCCGAGATAATGTTCTCGACTTCCACACATTCTTCAAGGGTCCCAGAATTTTCGCCCCCTCCCCCACCCTATGATCCACTTCCGCTTCTATGGTTCCATCCGCTGCCAGATCCACTCCCAGATATCTAAAACACTTCACTTCCTCCAGTTTTTCTCCATTCAAACTCACCTCCCAATTGACTTGACCCTCAACCCTACTGTACCTAATAACCTTGCTCTTATTCACATTTACTCTTAACTTTCTTCTTTCACACACTTTACCAGACTCAGTCACCAGCTTCTGCAGTTTCTCACATGAATCAGCCTCCAGCGCTGTATCATCAGCGAACAACAACTGACTCACTTCCCAAGCTCTCTCATCCCCAACAGACTTCATACTTGCCCCTCTTTCCAAAACTCTTGCATTCACCTCCCTAACAACCCCATCCATAAACAAATTAAACAACCATGGAGACATCACACACCCCTGCCGCAAACCTACATTCACTGAGAACCAATCACTTTCCTCTCTTCCTACCCGTACACATGCCTTACATCCTCGATAAAAACTTTTCACTGCTTCTAACAACTTGCCTCCCACACCATATATTCTTAATACCTTCCACAGAGCATCTCTATCAACTCTACCATATGCCCTCTCCAGATCCATAAATGCTACATACAAATCCATTTATATATACAAAGCTCCAACAGCCAGGATCGAACCTGGGACCCCTTGTGCAAGAGGCAGGCATGCCTTAGCCTAGCGGTTAGCATGCCTGCCTCTTGCACAAGTGGTCCCAAGTTCGATCCTGGCTGTTGGAGCTTTGTATGTTCTATGAAGGTGCGCATTCATATACACTTTATTCGTATTCATATAACTCCGCGTTGTACAGTCAGGTTTGGTAAAACGCTATCAGCTGGCTATGTGTTCTGTTCGGAAACAACCGATAGACCCCGTTGCTCACCATTGTGAGACGAAGGGTATTCGAGTACTTAGTATTTCGAATAGTTGTTTCCTATTATACAGTCCCTTAGCCTACCGGTTAGCATGCCTTTCTCTTGCACAAGGGGTCCCAGGTTCGATCCTGGCTGTTGGAGCTTTGTATGTTCTATGAAGGTGCGCGTTCATATACACTTTATTTGTATTCATATAACTCCGCGTTGTACAGTCAGGTTCGGTAAAACGCTATCAGCTGTCTATGTGTTCTGTTCGGAAACAACCGATAGACCCCGTTGCTCACCATTGTGAGACGAAGGGTATTCGAGTACTTAGTATTTCGAATAGTTGTTTCCTATTATACAGTCCCTTAGCCTAGCGGTTAGCATGCCTGCATCTTGCACAAAGGGTCCCAGGTTCGATCCTGGCTGTTGGAGCTTTGTATGTTCTATGAAGGTGCGCGTTCATATACACTTTATTCGTATTCATATAACTCCGCGTTGTACAGTCAGGTTCGGTAAAACGCTATTAGCTGGCTATGTGTTTTGTTCGGAAACAACCGATAGACCCTGTTGCTCACCATTGTGAGAAGAAGGGTATTCGAGTACTTAGTATTTCGAATAGTTGTTTCCTATTATACAGTCCCTTAGCTTAGCGGTTAGCATGCCTTCCTCTTGCACAAGGGGTCCCAGGTTCGATCCTGGCTGTTGGAGCTTTGTATGTTCTATGAAGGTGGGCGTTCCTATACACTTTATTCGTATATATATATATATATATATATATATATATATATATATATATATATATATATATATATATATATATTTTTTTTTTTTTTAATCTTCCAAAAGAAGGAACACAGAACGAGGCCAGGTGAGGATATGCCCTCAGAGGCCCAGTCCCCTGTTCTTAACGCTACCTTGCTAACACGGGAAATGGCGAATAGTATGAAAGAAAGAAAAGATAGATATATATATATATATATATATATATATATATATATATATATATATATATATATATATATGTATATATATATATATATGTGCAAGAGTTTTGGAAAGAGGGGCAAGTATAAAGTCTGTTGGGGATGAGAGAACTTGGGAAGTGAGTCAGTTGTTGTTCGCTGATGATACAGCGCTGGAAGCTGATTCATGTGAGAAACTGCAGAAGCTGGTGACTGAGTTTGGTAAAGTGTGTGAAAGAAGAAAGTTAAGAGTAAATGTGAATAAGAGCAAGGCTATTAGGTACAGTAGGGTTGAGGGTCAAGTCAATTGGGAGGTAAGTTTGAGTGGAGAAAAACTGGAGGAAGTAAAGTGTTTTAGATATCTGGGAGTGGATCTGGCAACGGATGGAACCATGGAAGCGGAAGTGGATCATAGGGTGGGGGAGGGGGCGAAAATCCTGGGAGCCTTGAAAAAATTGTGTGGAAGTCGAGAACATTATCTCGGAAAGCAAAAATGGGTATGTTTAAAGGAATAGTGGTTCCAACAATTTTGTATGGTTGCGAGGCGTGGGCTATGGATAGAGTTGTGCGCAGGAGGATGGATGTGCTGGAAATGAGATGTTTGAGGACAATATGTGATGTGAGGTGGTTTGATCGAGTAAGTAACGTAAGGGTAAGAGAGATGTGTGAAAATAAAAAGAGCGTGGTTGAAAGAGCAGAAGAAGGTGTTTTGAAATGGTTTGGGCACATAGAGAGAATGAGTGAGGAAAGATTGACCAAGAGGATATATGTATTGGAAGTGGAGGGAAGGAGGAGAAGTGGGAGACCAAATTGGAGGTGGAAAGATGGAGTGAAAAAGATTTTGTGTGATCGGGGCCTGAACATGCAGGAGGGTGAAAGGAGGGGAAGGAATAGAGTGAATTGGATCGATGTGGTATACCGGGGTTGACGTGCTGTCAGTGGATTGAATCAGGGCATGTGAAGCGTCTGGGGTAAACCATGGAAAGCTGTGTAGGTATGTATATTTGCGTGTGTGGACGTATGTATATACATGTGTATGGGGGTGGGTTGGGCCATTTCTTTCGTCTGTTTCCTTGCGCTACCTCACAAACGTGGGAGACAGCGACAAAGCAAAAAAAAATAAAATATATTATGTATTATTGACTGGTTGGTAAGGTTATTCAATGTATGTATGACTCATGGTGAGGTGCCTGAGGATTGGCGGAATGCGTGCATAGTGCCATTGTACAAAGGCAAAGGGGATAAGAGTGAGTGCTCAAATTTCAGATGTATAAGTTTGTTGAGTATTCCTGGTAAATTGTATGGGAGGGTATTGATTGAGAGGTTGAAGGCATGTACAGAGCATCAGATTGGGGAAGAGCAGTGTGGTTTCAGAAGTGGTAGAGGATGTGTTGATCAGGTGTTTGCTTTGAAGAATGTATGTGAGAAATACTTAGAAAAGCAAATGGATTTGTATGTAGCATTTATGGATCTGGAGAGGGCATATGATAGAGTTGATAGAGATGCTCTGTAGAAGGTATTAAGAATATATGGTGTGGGAGGCAAGTGTTAGAAGCAGTGAAAAGTTTTTATCGAGGATGTAAGGCATGTGTACGTGTAGGAAGAGAGGAAAGTGATTGGTTCTCAGTGAATGTAGGTTTGTGGCAGACGTGTGTGATGTCTCCATGGTTGTTTAATTTGTTTATGGATGGGGTTGTTAGGGAGGTGAATGCAAGAGTTTTGGAAAGAGGGGCAAGTATGAAGTCTGTTGTGGATGAGAGAGCTTGGGAAGTGAGTCAGTTGTTGTTCGCTGATGATACAGCGCTGGTGGCTGATTCATGTGAGAAACTGCAGAAGCTGGTGACTGAGTTTGGTAAAGTGTGTGAAAGAAGAAAGTTAAGAGTAAATTTGAATAAGAGCAAGGTTATTAGGTACAGTAGGGTTGAGGGTCAAGTCAATTAGGAGGTAAGTTTGAATGGAGAAAAACTGGAGGAAGTAAAGTGTTTTAGATATCTGGGAGTGGATCTGGCAGTAGATGGAACCATGGAAGCAGAAGTGGATCATAGGGTAGGGGAGGGGGCGAAAATCCTGGGAGCCTTGAAGAATGTGTGGAAGTCGAGAACATTATCTCGGAAAGCAAAAATGGGTATGTTTGAATGAATAGTGGTTCCAACAATGTTGTATGGTTGCAAGGCGTGGGCTATGGATAGAGCTGTGCGCAGGAGGGTGGATGTGCTGGAAATGAGATGTTTGAGGACAATGTGTGGTGTGAGGTGGTTTCATCGAGTAAGTAACGTAAGGGTAAGAGAGATGTGTGGAAATAAAAAGAGCGTGGTTGAGAGAGCAGAAGAGGGTGTTTTGAAATGGTTTGGGCACATGGAGAGAATGAGTGAGGAAAGATTGACCAAGAGGATATATGTGTCAGAGGTGGAGGGAAAGAGGAGAAGTGGGAGACCAAATTGGAGGTGGAAAGATGGAGTGATAAAGATTTTGAGTGATCGAGGCCTGAACATGCAGGAGGGTGAAAGGAGGGCAAGGAATAGAGTGAATTGGATCGAGGTGGTATACCGGGGTTGACGTGCTGTCAGTGGATTGAATCAGGGCATGTGAAACGTCTGGGGTAAACCATGGAAAGCTGTGTAGGTATGTATATTTGCGTGTGTGGACGTGTATGCATATACATGTGTATGGGGGTGGGTTGGGCCATTTCTTTTGTCTGTTTCCTTGCGCTACCTCGCAAACGCGGGAGACAGCGACAAAGCAAAAAAAAAATAAAAAAGAATATATGTATATATATATAGTCCTATGAGTCCACGGGAAAATGAAACTCTAGAAGTTCCCAAGTGCACTTTCGTGTAATAATCACATCATCAGGGGAGACACAAGAGAGAAATATAACTGTCAGTTGATATAAATCGAAGAAACGAAGCTAGGACGCCATTTGGTAAACATGTGATTGTCCAAAACAATCACATGTATGCTTTGGATAATCACATGTTTACCAAATGGTGTCCTAGTTTCGTCTCTTCGATGTATATCAACTGACTTATATTTCTCTCTTGTGTCTCCCCTGATGATGTGATTATTACACGAAAGTGCACTTGGGAACTTTTCTTGTTTCATTTTTCCCGTGGACTCACAGAAATATCTTGATCACGCGCAAAATTGTGATCCTTTCCAATATATATATAAATGGGAACTTCAGTGAAGGGGGCTAATGGGGAGGTGATAACAAGTAGTGGTGATGTGAGAAGGAGATGGAGTGAGTATTTTGAAGGTTTGTTGCATGTGTTTGATGATAGAGTGGCAGATATAGGGTGTCTTGGTCGAGGTGGTGTGCAAAGTGAGAGGGTTGGGGAAAATGATTTGGTAAACAGAGAAGAGGTAGTAAAAGCTTTGCGGAAGATGAAAGCCGGCAAGGTAGCGGGTTTGGATGGTATTGCAGTGGAATTTATTAAGAAAGGGGGTGACTGTATTGTTGACTGGTTGGTAAGGTTATGTAATGTATGTATGACTCATGGTGAGGTGCCTGAGGATTGGCGGAATGGGTGCATAGTGCCATTGTACAAAGGCAAAGGGGATAAGAGTGAGTGCTCAAATTACAGAGGTATAAGTTTGTTGAGTATTCCTAGTAAGTTGTATGGGAGGGTATTGATTGAGAGGGTGAAGGCATATACAGAGCATCAGATTGGGGAAGAGCAGTGTGGTTTCAGAAGTGGTAGAGGATGTGTGGATCAGATGTTTGCTTTGAAGAATGTATGTGAGAAATATTTAGAAAAGCAAATGGATTTATATGTAGCATTTATGGATCTGGAGAAGGCATATGATAGAGTTGATAGAGATGCTCTGTGGAAGGTATTAAGAATATATGGTGTGGGTGGCAAGTTGTTAGAAGCAGTGAAAAGTTTTTATTGTGGATGTAAGACATGTGTACGTGTTGGAAGAGAGGAAAGTGATTGGTTCTCAGTGAATGTAGGTTTGTGGCAGACGTGTGTGATGTCTCCATGGTTGTTTAATTTGTTAATGGATGAGGTTGTTAGGGAGATGAATGCAAGAGTTTTGGAAAGAGGGGCAAGAATGAAGTCTGTTGTGGATGAGAGAGCTTGAGAAGTGAGTCAGTTGTTGTTCGCTGATGATACAGCGCTGGTGGCTGATTCATGTGAGGAACTGCAGAAGCTGGTGACTGAGTTTGGTAAGGTGTGTGAAAGAATAAAGTTTAGAGTAAATGTGAATAAGAGGAAGGTTATTAGGTACAGTAGGGTTGAGGGTCAAGTCAATTGGGAGGTAAGTTTGAATGGAGAAAAACTGGAGGAACTAAAGTGTTTTAGATATCTGGGAGTGGATCTGGCAGCGCATGGAACCATGGAAGCGGAAGTGAATCGTTGGGTAGGGGAGGGGGCGAAAATCCTGGGAGCCTTGAAGAATGTGTGGAAGTCGAGAACATTATCTTGGAAAGCAAAAATGGGTATGTTTGAATGAATAGTGGTTCCAACAATGTTGTATGGTTGCGAGGCGTGGGCTATGGATAGAGTTGTGCGCAGGAGGGTGGATGTGCTGGAAATGAGATGTTTGAGGACAATGTCTGGTGTGAGGTGGTTTGATCGAGTAAGTAATGTAAGGGTAAGAGAGATGTGTGGAAATAAAAAGAGCATGGTTGAGAGAGCAGAAGAGGGTGTTTTGAAATGGTTTGGGCTCATGGAGAGAATGAGTGAGGAAAGATTGACCAAGAGGATATATGTGTCGGAGGTGGAGGGAAAGAGGAGAAGTGGGAGACCAAATTGGAGGTGGAAAGATGGAGTGAAAAAGATTTTGAGTGATCGGGGCCTGAACATGCAGGAGGGTGAAAGGCGTGCAAGGAATAGAGTGAATTGGATTGATGTGGTTTACCGGGGTTGACGTGCTGTCAATGGATTGAATCAGGGCATGTGAAGCGTCTGAGGTAAACCATGGAAAGCTGTGTGGGGCCTGATTGTGGAAAGGGAGCTGTGGTTTCGGACATTATTGCATGACAGCTAGAGACTGAGTATGAACGAATGAGGCCTTTGTTGTCTTTTCCTAGCGCTACCCCACACACATGAGGGGGGAGGGGGATGGTATTCCATGTGTGGCAAGGGGGCGATGGGAATGAATAAAGGCAGACAATGTGAATTGTGTGCATGGGTATAAATGCATGTGTCTGTGTGTGTATATATATGTGTACATTGAGATGTATAGGTATGTATATATGCGTGTGTGGACATATGTGTATATACATGTGTATGGGGGTGGGTTGGGCCATTTCTTTTGTCTGTTTCCTTGCACTACCTCGCAAACGCGGGAGACAGTGACAAAGCAAAATAAATAAATAAATAGATAAATATATATATATATATATACATATATATATATATATATATTTTTTTTTTTTTTTTTTTTCATACTATTCGCCATATCCCGCGATAGCGAGGTAGCGTTAAGAACAGAGGACTGGGCCTTTGAGGGAATACCCTCACCTGGCCCCCTTCTCTGTTCCTTCTTTTGGAAAAAAAAAAAAAAAAAAAAAAAAAAAAAAAAAAAAGGTAGCGCAAGGAAACAGACGAAAGAAATGGCCCAACCCACCCCATACACATGTATATACACACGTCCACACACGCAAATATACATACCTACACAGCTTTCCATGGTTTACCCCAGACGCTTCACATGCCCTGATTCAATCCACTGACAGCACGTCAACCCTGGTATACCACATTGATCCAATTCACTCTATTCCTTGCCCTCCTTTCACCCTCCTGCATGTTCAGGCCCCGATCACACAAAATCTTTTTCACTCCATCTTTCCACCTCCAATTTGGTCTCCCACTTCTCCTCGTACCCTCCACCTCCGACACATATATCCTCTTGGTCAGTCTTTCCTCACTCATTCTTTCCATGTGCCCAAACTATTTCAAAACACCCTCTTCTGCTCTCTCAACCACGCTCTTTTTATTTTCACACATCTCTCTTACCCTTACGCTACTTACTCGATCAAACCACCTCACACCACACATTGTCTTCAAACATCTCATTTCCAGCACATCCATCCTCCTGCGCACAACTCTATCCATAGCCCACGTCTCGCAACCATACAACATTGTTGGAACCACTATTCCTTCAAACATACCCATTTTTGCTTTCTGAGATAATGTTCTGAACCTCCACATATTCTTCAAGGCTCCCAGGATTTTCGCCCCCTCCCCCACCCTATGATCCACTTCTGCTTCCATGTTTCCATCCGCTGCCAGATCCACTCCCAGATATCTAAAACACTTTACTTCCTCCAGTTTTTCTTCATTCAAACTTACCTCCTAATTGACTTGACCCTCAACCCTACTGTACCTAATAACCTTGCTCTTATTCACATTTACTCTTAACTTTCACCTTTCACACACTTTACTAAACTAAGTCACCAGCTTCTGCAGTTTCTCACATGAATCAGCCACCAGCGCTGTATCATCAGCGAACAACAACTGATTCACTTATCAATCTCTCTCATCCCCAACAGACTTCATACTTGCCCCTCTTTCCAAAACTCTTGCATTTACCTCCCTAACAACCCCATCCATAAACAAATTAAACAACCATGGAGAAATCACACACCCCTGCCGCAAGCCTACATTCACTGAGAACCAATCACTTTCCTCTCTTCCTACACGTACACATGCCATACATCCTCGATAAAAACTTTTCACTGCTTCTAACAACTTTCCTCCCACACCATATATTCTTAATACCTTCCACAGAGCATCTCTATCAACTCTATCATATGCCTTCTCCAGGTCCATAAATGCTACATACAAATCCATTTGCTTTTCTAAGTATTTCTCACATAAATTCTTCAAAGCAAACACCTGATCCACACATCCTCTACCACTTCTGAAACCACACTGCTCTTCCCCAATCTGATGCTCTGTACATGCCTTCACCCTCTCAATCAATACCCTCCCATATAATTTACCAGGAATACTCAACAAACTTATACCTCTGTAATTTGAGCACTCACTCTTATCCCCTTTGCCTTTGTACAATGGCACTATGCACGCATTCTGCCAATCCTCAGGCACCTCACCATGAGTCATACATACATTAAATAACCATACCAACCAGTCAACAATACAGTCACCCCCTTTTTTAATAAATTCCACTGCAATACCATCCAAACCTGCTGCCTTGCCGGCTTTCATCTTCCGCAAAGCTTTTACTACCTCTTCTCTGTTTACCAAATCATTTTCCCTAACCCTCTCACTTTGCACACCACCTCGACCAAAACACCCTATATCTGCCACTCTATCATCAAACACATTCAACAAACCTTCAAAATACTCTATCTCCTTCTCACATCACCACTACTTGTTATCACCTCCCCATTTGCGCCCTTCACTGAAGTTCCCATTTGCTCCCTTGTCTTACGCACTTTATTTACCTCCTTCCAGAACATCTTTTTATCCTCCCTAAAATTTAATGATACTCTCTCACCCCAACTCTCATTTGCCCTCTTTTTCACCTCTTGCATCTTTCTCTTGACCTCCTGTCTCTTTCTTTTATACATCTCCCACTCAATTGCATTTTTTCCCTGCAAAGTCGTCCAATTGCCTCTCTCTTCACTTTCACTAATAATCTTACTTCTTCATCCCACCACTCACTACCCTTTCTAATCAACCCACCTCCCACTCTTCTCATGCCACAAGCATCTTTTGCGCAATCCATCACTGATTCCATAAATACATCCCATTCCTCCCCCACTCCCCTTACTTCCATTGTTCTCACCTTTTTCCATTCTGTACTCAGTCTCTCCTGGTACTTCCTCACACAAGTCTCATTCCCAAGCTCACTTACTCTCACCACCCTCCTCACCCCAACATTCACTCTTCTTTTCTGAAAACCCATACAAATCTTTACCTTAGCCTCCACAAGATAATGATCAGACATCCCTCCAGTTGCACCTCTCAGCACATTAACATCCAAAAGTCTCTCTTTCGCACGCTTGTCAATTAACACGTAATCCAATAACGCTTTCTGGCCATCTCTCCTACTTACATAAGTATACTTATGTATATCTCGCTTTTTAAACCAGGTATTCCCAATCATCAGTCCTTTTTCAGCACATAAATCTACAAGCTCTTCACCATTTCCATTTACAACACTGAACACCCCATGTATACCAATTATTCCCTCAACTGCCACATTACTCACCTTTGCATTCAAATCACCCATCACTATGACCCGGTCTCGTGCATCAAAACCACTAACACACTCATTCAGCTGCTCCCAAAACACTTGCCTCTCTTGATCTTTCTTCTCATGCCCAGGTGCATATGCACCAATAATCACCCACCTCTCTCCATCAACTTTCAGTTTTACCCATATTAATCGAGAATTTACTTTCTTACACTCTATCACATACTCCCACAACTCCTGTTTTAGGAGTATTGCTACTCCTTCCCTTCCCTTGTATATATATATATATATATATATATATATATATATATATATATATATATATATATATATATATATATATACATATATATATATATATATATCTATATATATGTGGGAAGAGAGGAAAGTGATTGGTTCTCAGTGAATGTAGGTTTGCGGCAGGGGTGTGTGATGTCTCCATGGTTGTTTAATTTGTTTATGGATGGGGTTGTTAGGGAGGTAAATGCAAGAGTTTTGGAAAGAGGGGCAAGTATGAAGTCTGTTGGGGATGAGAGAGCTTGGGAAGTGAGTCAGTTGTTGTTTGCTGATGATACAGCGCTGGTGGCTGATTCATGTGAGAAACTGCAGAAGCTGGTGATTGAGTTTGGTAAAGTGTGTGAAAGAAGAAAGTTAAGAGTAAATGTGAATAAGAGCAAGGTTATTAGGTACAGTAGGGTTGAGGGTCAAGTCAATTGGGAGGTGAGTTTGAATGGAGAAAAACTGGAGGAAGTGAAGTGTTTTAGATATCTGGGAGTGGATCTGGCAGCGGATGGAACCATGGAAGCGGAAGTGGATCATAGGGTGGGGGAGGGGGCGAAAATTCTGGTGGCCTTGAAGAATGTGTGGAAGTCGAGAACATTATCTCGGAAAGCAAAAATGGGTATGTTTGAAGGAATAGTGGTTCCAAAAATGTTGTATGGTTGCGAGGCGTGGGCTATGGAGAGAGTTGTGCACAGGAGGTTGGATGTGCTGGAAATGAGATTTATGAGGACAATGTGTGGTGTGAGGTGGTTTGATCGAGTAAGTAACGTAAGGGTAAGAGAGATGTGTGGAAATAAAAAGAGCGTGGTTGAGAGAGGAGAAGAGGGTGTTTTGAAAAGTTTGGGCACATGGAGAGAATGAGTGAGGAAAGATTGACCAAGAGGATATATGTAGCGGAGTTGGAGGGAACGAGGAGAAGAGGGAGACCAAATTGGAGGTGGAAAGATGGAGTGAAAAAGATTTTGTGTGATCGGGGCCTGAACATGCAGGAGGGTGAAAGGAGGGCAAGGAATAGAGTGAATTGGAGCGATGTGGTATACCGGGGTTGACGTGCTGTCAGCGGATTGAATCAGGGCATGTAAGGCGTCTGGGGTAAACCATGGAAAGCTGTGTAGGTATGTATATTTGCATGTTTGTACGTATGTATATACATATGTATGGGGGTGGGTTGGGCCATTTCTTTCGTCTGTTTCCTTGCGCTACCTCGCAAACGCGGGAGACAGCGACAAAGCAAAAAAAAAAAAAATGTATATATTATCCCTCGGGATAGGGGTGAAAGAATACTTCCCACGCATTCCTCGCGTGTCGTAGAAGGCGACTAGAGGGGACGGGAGCGGGGGGCCAGAAATCCTCCCCTCCTTGTATTTTTTACTTTCTAAAATGGGAAACAGAAGAAGGAGTCATGCAGGGAGTACTCATCCTCCTCGAAGGCTCAGACTAGGGTGTCTAAATGTGTGTGGATGTAACCAAGATGTGAAAAAAGGAGAGATAGGTATTATGTTTGAGGAAAGGAACCTGGATGTTTTGGCTCTGAGTGAAACGAAGCTCAAGGGTAAAGGGGAAGAGTGGTTTGGGAATGTCTTGGGAGTAAAGTCAGGGGTTAGTGAGAGGACAAGAGCAAGGGAAGGAGTAGCAGTACTCCTGAAACAGGAGTTGTGTGAGTATGTGATAGAATGTAAGAAAGTAAATATATATATATATATATATATATATATATATATATATATATATATATATATATATATATTTTTTTTTTATTTATTTATTATACTTTGTCGCTGTCTCCCGCGTTTGCGAGGTAGCGCAAGGAAACAGACGAAAGAAATGGCCCCCCCCCCATACACATGTATATACATACATCCACACACGCAAATATACATACCTACACAGCTTTCCATGGTTTACCCCAGACGCTTCACATGCCTTGCTTCAATCCACTGACAGCACGTCAACCCCGGTATACCACATCGCTCCAATTCACTCTATTCCTTGCCCTCCTTTCACCCTCCTGCATGTTCAGGCCCCGATCACACAAAATCTTTTTCACTCTATCTTTCCACCTCCAATTTGGTCTCCCTCTTCTCCTTGTTCCCTCCACCTCCGACACATATATCCTCTTGGTCAATCTTTCCTCACTCATCCTCTCCATGTGCCCAAACCACTTCAAAACACCCTCTTCTGCTCTCTCAACCACGCTCTTTTTATTTCCACACATCTCTCTTACCCTTACGTTACTCACTCGATCAAACCACCTCACACCACACATTGTCCTCAAACATCTCATTTCCAGCACATCCATCCTCCTGCGCACAACTCTATCCATAGCCCACGCCTCGCAACCATACAACATTGTTGGAACCACTATTCCTTCAAACATACCCATTTTTGCTTTCCGAGATAATGTTCTCGACTTCCACACATTCTTCAAGGCCCCCAGCATTTTCGCCCCCTCCCCCACCCTATGATCCACTTCCGCTTCCATGGTTCCATCCGCTGTCAGATCCACTCCCAGATATCTAAAACACTTCACTTCCTCCAGTTTTTCTCCATTCAAACTCACCTCCCAATTGACTTGACCCTCAACCCTACTGTACCTAATAACCTTGCTCTTATTCACATTTACTCTTAACTTTCTTCTTCCACACACTTTTCCAAACTCAGTCACCAGCTTCTGCAGTTTCTCACATGAATCAGCCACCAGCGCTGTATCATCAGCGAACAACAACTGACTTACTTCCCAAGCTCTCTCATCCACAACAGACTTCATACTTGCCCCTCTTTCCAAAACTCTTGCATTTACCTCCCTAACAACCCCATCCATAAACAAATTAAACAACCATGGAGACATCACACACCCCTGCTGCAAACCTACATTCACTGAGAATCAATCACTTTCCTCTCTTCCTACACGTACACATGCCTTACATCCTCGATAAAAACTTTTCACTGCTTCTAACAACTTTCCTCCCACACCATATATTCTTAATACCTTCCACAGAGCATCTCTATCAACTCTATCATATGCCTTCTCCAGATCCATAAATGCTACATACAAATCCATTTGCTTTTCTAAGTATTTCTCACATACATTCTTCAAAGCAAACACCTGATCCACACATCCTCTACCACTTCTGAAACCACACTGCTCTTCCCCAATCTGATGCTCTGTACATGCCTTCACCCTCTCAATCAATACCCTCCCATATAATTTACCAGGAATACTCAACAAACTTATACCTCTATAATTTGAGCACTCACTCTTATCCCCTTTGCCTTTGTACAATGGCACTATGCACGCATTCCGCCAATCCTCAGGCACCTCACCATGAGTCATACATACATTAAATAACCTTACCAACCAGTCAACAGTACAGTCACCCCCTTTTTTAATAAATTCCACTGCAATACCATCCAAACCTGCTGCCTTGCCGGCTTTCATCTTCCGCAAAGCTTTCACTACCTCTTCTCTGTTTACCAAATCATTTTCCCTAACCCTCTCACTTTGCACGCCACCTCGACCAAAACACCCTATATCTGCCACTCTATCATCAAACACATTCAACAAACCTTCAAAATACTCACTCCATCTCCTTCTTACATCACCACTACTTGTTATCACCTCCCCATTTGCGCCCTTCACTGAAGTTCCCATTTGCTCCCTTGTCTTACGCACTTTATTTACCTCCTTCCAGAACATCTTTTTATTCTCCTTAAAATTTAATGATACTCTCTCACCCCAACTCTCATTTGCCCTTTTTTTCACCTCTTGCACCTTTCTCTTGACCTCCTGTCTCTTTCTTTTATACATCTCCCACTCAATTGCATTTTTTCCCTGCAAAAATCGTCCAAATGCCTCTCTCTTCTCTTTCACTAATACTCTTACTTCTTAATCCCACCACTCACTACCCTTTCTAATCAACCCACCTCCCACTCTTCTCATGCCACAAGCATCTTTTGTGCAATCCATCACTGATTCCCTAAATACATCCCATTCCTCCCCCACTCCCCTTACTTCCATTGTTCTCACCTTTTTCCATTCTGTACTCAGTCTCTCCTGGTACTTCCTCACACAGGTCTCCTTCTCAAGCTCACTTACTCTCACCACCCTCTTCACCCCAACATTCACTCTTCTTTTCTGAAAACCCATACAAATCTTCACCTTAGCCTCCACAAGATAATGATCAGACATCCCTCCAGTTGCACCTCTCAGCACATTAACATCCAAAAGTGTCTCTTTCGCACGCTTGTCAATTAACACGTAATCCAATAACGCTCTCTGGCCATCTCTCCTTCTTACATAAGTATACTTATGTATATCTCGCTTTTTAAACCAGGTATTCCCAATCATCAGTCCTTTTTCAGCACATAAATCTACAAGCTCTTCACCATTTCCATTTACAACACTGAACACCCCATGTATACCAATTATTCCCTCAACTGCCACATTACTCACCTTTGCATTCAAATCACCCATCACTATGACCCGGTCTCGTGCATCAAAACCACTAACACACTCATTCAGCTGCTCCCAAAACACTTGCCTCTCTTGATCTTTCTTCTCATGCCCAGGTGCATATGCACCAATAATCACCCACCTCTCTCCATCAACTTTCAGTTTTACCCATATTAATCGAGAATTTACTTTCTTACACTCTATCACATACTCCCACACCTCCTTTTTCAGGAGTATTGCTACTCCTTCCCTTGCTCTTGTCCTCTCACTAACCCCTGACTTTACTCCCCAGACATTCCCAAACCACTCTTCCCCTTTACCCTTGAGCTTCGTTTCACTCAGAGCCAAAACATCCAGGTTCCTTTCCTCAAACATACTACCTATCTCTCCTTTTTTCACATCTTGGTTACATCCACACACATTGAGGCACCCCAATCTGAGCCTTTGAGGAGGATGAGCACTCCCCGCGTGACTCCTTCTGTTTCCCATTTTAGAAAGTTAAAAATATACAAGGAGGGGAGGATTTCTGGCCCCCCGCTCCTGTCCCCTCTAGTCGCTTTCTACGACACGCGAGGAATACGTGGGAAGTATTCTTTCACCCCTATCCCCACGGATGATATATATATATATATATATATATATATATATATATATGTATATATATATATATATATATATATATATATATAAATGTATATATATATATATATATATTTTTTTTTTTCCTTTTTTTTCTTTGTCGCTGTCTCCCGCGTTTACGAGGTAGCGCAAGGAAACAGACGAAAGAAATGGCCCAACCCACCCCCATACACATGTATATACATACGTCCACAGACGCAAATATACATACCTACACAGCTTTCCATGGTTTACCCCAGACGCTTCACATGCCTTGATTCAATCCACTGACAGCACGTCAACCCCGGTATACCACATCGCTCCAATTCACTCTATTCCTTGCCCTCCTTTCACCCTCCTGCATGTTCTGGCCCCGATCACACAAAATCATATAGGGTGTTTTGGTCGAGGTGGTGTGCAAAGTGAGAGGGTTAGGGAAAATGATTTGGTAAACAGAGAAGAGGTAGTGAAAGCTTTGCGGAAGATGAAAGCCGGCAAGGCAGCAGGTTTGGATGGTATTGCAGTGGAATTTATCAAAAAAGGGGGTGACTGTATTGTTGACTGGTTGGTAAGGTTTTTTAATGTATGTATGACTCATGGTGAGGTGCCTGAGGATTGGCGGAATGCGTGCATAGTGCCATTGTACAAAGGCAAAGGGGATAAGAGTGAGTGCTCAAATTACAGAGGTATAAGTTTGTTGAGTATTCCTGGTAAATTATATGGGAGGGTATTGATTGAGAGGGTGAAGGCATGTACAGAGCATCAGATTGGGGAAGAGCAGTGTTGTTTCAGAAGTGGTAGAGGATGTGTGGATCAGGTGTTTGCTTTGAAGAATGTATGTGAGAAATACTTAGAAAAGCAAATGGATTTGTATGTAGCATTTATGGATCTGGAGAAGGCATATGATAGAGTTGATAGAGATGCTCTGTGGAAGGTATTAAGAATATATGGTGTGGGAGGAAAGTTGTTAGAAGCAGTGAAAAGTTTTTATCGAGGATGTAAGGCATGTGTACGTGTAGGAAGAGAGGAAAGTGATTGGTTCTCAGTGAATGTAGGTTTGCGGCAGGGGTGTGTGATGTCTCCATGGTTGTTTAATTTGTTTATGGATGGAGTTGTTAGGGAGGTAAATGCAAGAGTTTTGGAAAGAGGGGCAAGTATGAAGTCTGTTGGGGATGAGAGAGCCTGGGAAGTGAGTCAGTTGTTGTTCGCTGATGATACAGCGCTGGTGGCTGATTCATGTGATAAACTGCAGAAGCTGGTGACTGAGTTTGGTAAAGTGTGTGGAAGAAGAAAGTTAAGAGTAAATGTGAATAAGAGCAAGGTTGTTAGGTACAGTAGGGTTGAGGGTCAAGTCAATTGGGAGGTGAGTTTGAATGGAGAAAACCTGGAGGAAGTGAAGTGTTTTTAGATATCTGGGAGTGGATCTGGCAGCGGATGGAACCATGGAAGCGGAAGTGGATCATAGGGTGGGGGAGGGGGCGAAAATTCTGGGAGCCTTGAAGAATGTGTGGAAGTCGAGAACATTATCTCGGAAAGCAAAAATGGGTATGTTTGAAGGAATATTGGTTCCAACAATGTTGTATGGTTGCGTGGCGTGGGCTATGGATAGAGCTGTGCGCAGGAGGATGGATGTGCTGGAAATGAGATGTTTAAGGACAATGTGTGGTGTGAGGTGGTTTGATCGATTGAGTAACGTAAGGGTAAGAGAGATGTGTGGAAATAAAAAGAGCGTGGTTGAGAGAGCAGAAGAGGGTGTTTTGAAGTGGTTTGGGCACATGGAGAGAATGAGTGAGTAAAGATTGACCAAGAGGATATATGTGTCGGAGGTGGAGGGAATGAGGAGAAGAGGGAGACCAAATTGGAGGTGGAAAGATGGAGTGAAAAAGATTTTGTGTGATCGGGGCCTGAACATGCAGGAGGGTGAAAGGAGGGCAAGGAATAGAGTGAATTGGAGCGATGTGGTATACTGGGTTTGACGTGCTGTCAGTGGATTGAATCAAGGCATGTGAAGCGTCTGGGGTAAACCATGGAAAGCTGTGTAGGTATGTATATTTGCGTGTGTGGACGTATGTATATACATGTGTATGGGGGGGGTTGGGCCATTTCTTTCGTCTGTTTCCTTGCGCTACCTCGCAAATGCGGGAGACAGCGACAAAGTATAAAAAAAAAAAAAAATATATATATATATATATATATATATATATATATATATATATATATATATATATATATATAAAAGAAAGAGACAGGAGGTCAAGGGAAAGGTGGAAGAGGTGAAAAAAAGGGCAAATGAGAGTTGGGGTGAGAGAGTATCATTAAATTTTAGGGAGAATAAAAATATTTTCTGGAAGGAGGTAAATAAAGTGCGTAAGACAAGGGAGCAAATGGGAACTTCAGTGAAGGGCGCAAATGGGGAGGTGATAACAAGTAGTGGTGATGTGAGAAGGAGATGGAGTGAGTATTTTGAAGGTTTGTTGAATGTGTTTGATGATAGAGTGGGAGATATAGGGTGTTTTGGTCGAGGTGGTGTGCAAAGTGAGAGGGTTAGGGAAAATGATTTGGTAAACAGAGAAGAGGTAGTGAAAGCTTTGCGGAAGATGAAAGCCGGCAAGGCAGCAGGTTTGGATGGTATTGCAGTGGAATTTATTAAAAAAGGGGGTTACTGTATTGTTGACTGGTTGGTAAGGTTATTTAATGTATGTATGACTCATGGTGAGGTGCCTGAGGATTGGCGGAATGCGTGCATAGTGCCATTGTACAAAGGCAAAGGGGATAAGAGTGAGTGCTCAAATTACAGAGGTATAAGTTTGTTGAGTATTCCTGCTAAATTATATGGGAGGGTATTGATTGAGAGGGTGAAGGCATGTACAGAGCATCAGATTGGGGAAGAGCAGTGTGGTTTCAGAAGTGGTAGAGGATGTGTGGATCAGGTGTTTGCTTTGAAGAATGTATGTGAGAAATACTTAGAAAAGCAAATGGATTTGTATGTAGCATTTATGGATCTGGAGAAGGCATATGATAGAGTTGATAGAGATGCTCTGTGGAAGGTATTAAGAATATATGGTGTGGGAGGAAAGTTGTTAGAAGCAGTGAAAAGTTTTTATCGAGGATGTAAGACATGTGTACGTGTAGGAAGAGAGGAAAGTGATTGGTTCTCAGTGAATGTAGGTTTGCGGCAGGGGTGTGTGATGTCTCCATTGTTGTTTAATTTGTTTATGGATAGGGTTGTTAGGGAGGTAAATGCAAGAGTTTTGGAAAGAGGGGCAAGTATGAAGTCTGTTGGGGATGAGAGAGCTTAGGAAGTGAGTCAGTTGTTGTTCACTGATGATACAGCGCTGGTGGCTGATTCATGTGAGAAACTGCAGAAGCTGGTAACTGAGTTTGGTAAAGTGTGTGAAAGAAGAAAGTTAAGAGTAAATGTGAATAAGAGCAAGGTTATTAGGTACAGTAGGGTTGAGGGTCGAGTCAATTGGGAGGTGAGTTTGAATGGAGAAAAACTGTAGGAAGTGAAGTGTTTTAGATATCTGGGAGTGGATCTGGCAGCGGATGGAACCATGGAAGCGGAAGTGGATCATAGGGTGGGGGAGGGGGCGAAAATTTTGGGGGCCTTGAAGAATGTGTGGAAGTCGAGAACATTATCTCGGAAAGCAAAAATGGGTATATTTGAAGGAATAGTGGTTCCAACAATGTTGTATGGTTGCGAGGCGTGGGCTATGGATAGAGTTGTGCGCAGGAGGATGGATGTGCTGGAAATGAGATGTTTGAGGACAATGTGTGGTGTGAGGTGGTTTGATCGAGTGAGTAACGTAAGGGTAAGAGAGATGTGTGGAAATAAAAAGAGCGTGGTTGAGAGAGCAGAAGAGGGTGTTTTGAAGTGGTTTGGGCACATGGAGAGAATGAGTGAGGAAAGATTGACCAAGAGGATATATGTGTCGGAGGTGGAGGGAACGAGGAGAAGAGGGAGACCAAATTGGAGGTGGAAAGATGGAGTGAAAAAGATTTTGTGTGATCGGGGCCTGAACATGCAGGAGGGTGAAAGGAGGGCAAGGAATAGAGTAAATTGGAGCGATGTGGTATACCGGGGTTGACGTGCTGTCAGTGGATTGAATCAAGGCATGTGAAGCGTCTGTGGTAAACCATGGAAAGCTGTGTAGGTACGTATATTTGCATGTGTGGACGTATGTATATACATGTGTATGGGGGGGTTGGGCCATTTCTTTCGTCTATTTCCTTGCGCTACCTCGCAAACGCTGGAGAAAGCGACAAAGTATAATAAATATAAATATATTTTTATCGAGGATGTAAGGCATGTGTACGTGTAGGAAGAGAGGAAAGTGATTGGTTCTCAGTGAATGTAGGTTTGCGGCAGGGGTGTGTGATGTCTCCATGGTTGTTTAATTTGTTTATGGATGGGGTTGTTAGGGAGGTAAATGCAAGAGTCTTGGAAAGTATGAAGTCTGTTGGGGATGAGAGAGCTTGGGAAGTGAGTCAGTTGTTGTTCGCTGATGATACAGCGCTAGTGGCTGATTCATGTGAGAAACTGCAGAAGCTGGTGGCTGAGTTTGGTAAAGTGTGTGGAAGAAGAAAGTTAAGAGTAAATGTGAATAAGAGCAAGGTTCTTAGGTAAAGTAGGGTTGAGGGTCAAGTCAATTGGGAGGTGAGTTTGAATGGAGAAAAACTGGAGGAAGTGAAGTGTTTTAGGTATCTGGGAGTGGATCTGGCAGCGGATGGAACCATGGAAGCGGAAGTGGATTATAGGGTGGGGGAGGGGGCGAAAATTCTGGGAGCCTTGAAGAATGTGTGGAAGTCGAGAACATTATCTCGGAAAGCAAAAATGGGTATGTTTGAAGGAATAGTGGTTCCAACAATGTTGTATGGTTGCGAGGCGTGGGCTATGGATAGAGTTGTGCGCAGGAGGATGGATGTGCTGGAAATGAGATGTTTGAGGACAATGTGTGGTGTGAGGTGGTTTGATCGAGTAAGTAACGTAAGGGTAAGAGAGATGTGTGGAAATAAATAGAGCGTGGTTGAGAGAGCGGAAGAGGGTGTTTTGAAATGGTTCGGGCACATGGAGAGAATGAGTGAGGAAAGATTTACCAAGAGAATATATGTGTCGGAGGTGGAGGGAACGAAGAGAAGAGGGAGACTAAATTGGAGGTGGAAAGATGGAGTGAAAAAGATTTTGTGTGATCGGGGCCTGAACATGCAGGAGGGTGAAAGGAGGGCAAGAAATAGAGTGAATTGGAGCGATGTGGTATACCGGGGTTGACGTGCTGTCAGTGGATTGAATCAAGGCATGTGAAGCGTCTGGGGTAAACCATGGAAAGCTGTGTAGGTATGTATATTTGCGTGTGTGGACGTATGTATATACATGTGTATGGGGGTGGGTTGGGCCATTTCTTTCGTCTGTTTCCTTGCGCTACCTCGCAAACGCGGGAGATAGCGACAAAGCAAAAAAAAAAAAATATATATATATATATATATATATATATATATATATATATATATATATATATATATATATATATATATATGGGAATTTCAGTGAAGGGGGCTGATGGGGAGGTGATAACAAGTAGTGGTGATGATAGAAGAAGACGGAGTGAGTATTTTGAAGGTTTGTTGAATGTGTTTGATGATAGAGTGGCAGATATAGGGTGTTTTGGTTGAGATGGTGTGCAAAGTGAGAGGGTTAGGGAGAATGATTTGGTAAATGGAGAAGAGGTAGTAAAAGCTTTGCAGAAGATGAAAGCCAGCATGGCAGTATGTTTGGATGGTATTGCAGTGGACTTTTTTAAAAAAGCTGGGTGACTGTATTGTTGAGTGGTTGATAAGGTTATTTGATGTATGTATGATTCATGGTGAGGTTCCTGAGGATTGGCGGAATGCGTGCATAGTGCCATTGTACAAAGGCAAAGGGGATAAAAGTGAGTGCTCAAATTACAGAGGTATAAGTTTGTTGAGTATTCCTGGTAAATTATGTGGGAGGGTATTGATTGAGAGGGTGAAGGCATGTACAGAGCATCAGATTGGGGAAGAGCAGTGTGTTTGAGAAGTGGTAAAGGATGTGTGGATCAGGTGTTTGCTTTGAAAAATGTATGTGAGAAGTACTTTGAAAAGCAAATGGATTTGTATGTAGCATTTATGGATCTAGAGATGCCATATGATAGAGTTGATAGAGATACTCTGTGGAAGGTATTAAGAATATATGGTGTGGGAGGCAAGTGTTTAAAAGTAGTGAAAAGTTTTTATAGAATATGTAAGGCATGTGTATTTGTACGCAGAGAGGAAAGTGATTGGTTCTCAGTGAATGTAGGTTTGCGGCAGGGGTGTGTGATGTCTCCTTAGTTGTTTAATTTGTTTATGGATAGGGTTGTTAGGGAGGTGAATTCAAGAGTTTTTGAACGAGTGGCAAGTATGCAGTCTGTTGTGGATGAGAGCGCTTGGGAAGTGAGTCAGATGTTGTTCGCTGATGATACAGCGCTACTGGCTGATTCTTGTGAGAAACTGCAGAAGCGGGTGACTGAGTTTGATAAAGTATGTGAAAGAAGAAAGCTGAGAGTAAATGTGAATAAGAGTAAGGTTATAAGGTTCAGTAGGGTTAAGGTTCAAATTAATTGGGAGGTATGTTTGAATGGAGAGAAACTGGAGGAAGTAAAGTGTTTTAGATATCTACGAGTGGATTTGGCAGAGGATGGAACCATGGAAGCGGAAGTGAATCATACGGTGGGGGATGGGGCGACAATCTTGGAGCATTGGAGAATGTGTGGAAGTCGAGAACATTATCTCAGAAAGCAAAAATGGGTATGTTTGAAGGAATAGTGGTTGAAGCAATGTTATATGGTTGGAAGGCGTGGGCTATGGATAGAATTGTGCGGAGGAGGGTGGATGTGCTGGAAATGAGATGTTTGAGGACAATATGTCGTGTGAGATGGTTTGGTCAAGTAAGTAATGATAGGGTAAGAGAGATGTGTGGTAGAAAAAAGAGTGTGGTTGAGAGAGCAGAAGAGGGTGTTTTAAAATGGTTTGGTCACATGGAGAGAATGAGTGAGGAAAGATTGAGTGAGGATATATGTGTCAGAGGTGGAGGGAACGAGAAGTGGGAGACCAAATTGGAGGTGGAAAGATGTACTGAGAAAGATTTTGAGTGATCGGGGCCTAAACATGCAGGAAGGTGAAGGTATACAAGGAATAGAATGAATTGGAATGATATGGTATACCGGGGTCGACGTACTGTCAAAGAATTGAACCAGTGCATGTGAAGCGTCTGGGGTAAACCATGGAAAGTTTTGTGGGGCCTGGATGTGGAAAGGGAGCTGTGGTTTCGGTGCATTATTACATGACAGCTAGAGACTGAGTGTGAACGAATGTGGCCTTTGTTGTTCTTTCCTAGCGCTACCTCGCACACATGAGGGGGGAGGGGGTTGTTATTTCATGTGACTGAATGCAGAATAAGTGACTGAATGCAGAATAAGTGAAGAGGAAGGAAGGTTTTAGGAAAGGTAGGGGATGTGTAGATCAAATTTTCAGATTTTGTTGGTGAGAATGACTGGAAAATTATCTAACAAAAGATAAGATGCTGTATGCAGCTTTAATGGATCTTGAGAAAGTGTATGACAAAGTCGAGTTGAAAGGATACAACTGTTGGATGGTGTGAAAGTCTTATATAGAGGAGCAAATGCATTTGTAAGAGTGGATTGAGAGTTGACCAAAATTGTCAGTATACATGTGGGTTTGAGGCAGGGCTGTGTGATGTCACCATGGCTTTTTAAAGTGTATCTGGATAGAGTGATGAGATGGAAGCAAAACTAGGGCGAGGGATGCAGAGATGGAGTGTGGCAGTGAGATATAGTGGCTAGTGACAAGCCTGTTTGCAGATGATATTATGTTGTCTATTGAGAGTGTCAAGGAGTTGCAGATTGGTTCTCAGTGAATGTAGGTTTGCGGCAGGGGTGTGTGATGTCTCCTTAGTTGTTTAATTTGTTTATGGATAGGGTTGTTAGGGAGGTGAATGCAAGAGTTTTGGAACTAGTGGCAAGTATGCAGTCTGTTGTGGATGAGAGCGCTTGGGAAGTGAGTCAGATGTTGTTCGCTGATGATACAGCGCTAGTGGCTGATTCTTGTGAGAAACTGCAGAAGCGGGTGACTGAGTTTGGTAAAGTATGTGAAAGAAGAAAGCTGAGAGTAAATGTGAATAAGAGTAAGGTTATAAGGTTCAGTAGGGTTAAGGTTCAAATTAATTGGGAGGTAAGTTTGAATGGAGAGAAACTGGAGGAAGTAAAGTGTTTTAGATATCTACGAGTGGATTTGGCAGAGGATGGAACCATGGAAGCGGAAGTGAATCGTACGGTGGGGGATGGGGCGACAATCTTGGAGCATTGGAGAATGTGTGGAAGTCTAGAACATTATCTCGGAAAGCAAAAATGGGTGTGTTTGAAGGAATAGTGGTTGAAGCAATGTTATATGGTTGGAAGGCGTGGGCTATGGATAGAATTGTGCGGAGGAGGGTGGATGTGCTGGAAATGAGATGTTTGAGGACAATATGTCGTGTGAGATGGTTTGGTCAAGTAAGTAATGATAGGGTAAGAGAGATGTGTGGTAGTAAAAAGAGTGTGGTTGAGAGAGCAGAAGAGGGTATTTTAAAATGGTTTGGTCACATGGAGAGAATGAGTGAGGAAAGATTGACAAAGAGGATATATGTGTCAGAGGTGGAGGGAACGAGAAGTGGGAGACCAAATTGGAGGTGGAAAGATGTACTGAGAAAGATTTTGAGTGATCGGGGCCTAAACATGCAGGAAGGTGAAGGTATACAAGGAATAGAGTGAATTGGAATGATATGGTATACCGGGGTCGACGTACTGTCAAAGAATTGAACCAGTGCATGTGAAGCGTCTGGGGTAAACCATGCAAAGTTGTGTGGGGCCTGGATGTGGAAAGGGAGCTGTGGTTTCGGTGCATTATTACATGACAGCTAGAGACTGAGTGTGAACGAATGTGGCCTTTGTTGTTCTTTCCTAGCGCTACCTCGCACACATGAGGGGGGAGGGGGTTGTTATTTCATGTGACTGAATGCAGAATAAGTGACTGAATGCAGAATAAGTGAAGAGGAAGGAAGGTTTTAGGAAAGGTAGGGGATGTGTAGATCAAATTTTCAGATTTTGTTGGTGAGAATGACTGGAAAATTATCTAACAAAAGATAAGATGCTGTATGCAGCTTTAATGGATCTTGAGAAAGTGTATGACAAAGTCGAGTTGAAAGGATACAACTGTTGGATGGTGTGAAAGTCTTATATAGAGGAGCAAATGCATTTGTAAGAGTGGATTGAGAGTTGACCAAAATTGTCAGTATACATGTGGGTTTGAGGCAGGGCTGTGTGATGTCACCATGGCTTTTTAAAGTGTATCTGGATAGAGTGATGAGATGGAAGCAAAACTAGGGCAAGGGATGCAGAGATGGAGTGTGGCAGTGAGATATAGTGGCTAGTGACAAGCCTGTTTGCAGATGATATTATGTTGTCTATTGAGAGTGTCAAGGAGTTGCAGATGCTTTTAAGTGTGTTTATTGTGTGAGTAAACAGACAATTCAAGGAAAATGTGGGTAAAAGTAAAGTAATGGTGTTTGAAAAGAAATATAGGGAAAACATAGATTTTGTTAAGTCCTATAGTGCGAGAGAAGAAAGTGTATTGACCTGTGTTATAGATGTGGGGGAGAAAGACTGGAAAAGGTGACATAATTTAAATATATGGGAGCTATCTTAGGTGAGTTTGGTGATATGCAAGGAGAGATAAGACACAGATCAGTACAGGGTAGAAGTCACTAGGCTCCCTTGTAGAATGATGAAGAATAGATTTATAAGTATGGAACTGAAGACTGGTTTAATGGAGAGCACAGTCCTGACCGTGACCTATGCAGTCAAAACATGGACATAAGATGAGGTACTGAAATCAAGAATCCAGACTGTGGAAGTGAGCTATTTGAGAGAAAAGTGTGGCATGACTAGATGGAATGAAGGAAGGAATGAGGAGGTGTAGTGTGAGAGATTTGGTATGACAGAATGCAAAAGAAGTGAACTGTAAAGTGGTAGAGTGGATGATGTGTAATACTTTGAGGTAGTTTTGGCATGTCTCAAGAATGCAGGATGTGGAGTTGGTGTGAGAGGAGGACCACCTGTGATGTGTCTTGAAAAAATAGAGTGGAAGAATACTGGAGGGAGAGAAATGGTGGAAGAGTGTGTAAAATGGTATATGCAAGGGAGATAAGTAAGGACAGGGATAGATGGGGACACTTATGTTGTGTCCACCCCATTGATGAGAGTTCCCGGAGGGAACGGGCATCAGAGATATAGTAAGAATTATAGATAGGTTTGGGAGGAAAGCTACTAGAAGAAGTGAGAAAAATCTACCAAGAGTGTAAGGCATGTGCACAATTAGTGGAGGATATTGATGGGTCCCAGGAGAAGATTGGTCTCCAACAGTGATGTCATCATTTATTAAATGTGTTTGTTATGGACGAAGCTTTTATCTTGTTGGCATTGTTAAGCATGGTTCTAACCATTATTGTAGAAAATTTGAAAGCATCACTGACATCGACCTGACACTCACCAGTTTCCAACTTCCTTAATACGGGTACACCACCGATTTTCTGGCACTCTTGCTTCCAAAGCCTTGCAAGATTAACCATTTTGCCGGACCAACCGTGGTCACATAATAATAATTCAGCACACCTCTAACCCACTAATTATACAACTCCCATGCATCTAAAGTATACCATAGACTGCTAGAAAAATAGATTAAAGAAATATTAAATGTTTGTGCACCCTAAGATGGTAAGTCTGCTCTTAGATTGTTTGAATCCTGTGGGGTCTTCTTCGCCAGAATATTGCACTTTCATTGGCATTATACACCTGCTCAGGACTGAGGTGCTCGTCAGCTACGAGTTTCACAAATTCGTCCACATTCTCGGCAGCTCCTTCGTGGTTTACAGACCGCTTTTCTCCGCACACTTTATTCATGGAAATTCCATAACGCTTCTTTAATCTCTGAATCCATCCTTCACTATAGTCATGCTCATGTTGCAATTTAAGGCTTTATGGAACAACGAAGGCTGGTCCATTATCATGCTACCTGACAAGTCCACTCCATCACTCCGACACTGTCGAAACCATTCCATCATCACTCGATCGTGCTCAGTACCCTTACTATCTTCCATAGTTTTTCTAATCATCATTTGCTTCTAGGAATCGCCCTCTGCATAGAATTTCAATATTTTCTCCTGATTCTTTATATCAAACAGTTGATGAACAAGTACTGTAGATGTCATACAGCTTACGCACCAAAACACCACGGTCCATTTTTTCAACAGTTCTACTTCATCTTGGATCGATATGGCTGGTGTTTACGCTTGACATCACAACTAACACTCATATGTCTTAAAAGCCATAGCTAGGGTTGGATTTAAGCAAGATAAGCTAAGAATCTCAGAATTGCGGTATCACCACCAACAAGTGCAGTGTAAAGTATGTAGATAATCATGCCGTACACACAACGCCATCTGTGGCCTCCCAGTAAACTAGTCTTGTGGCCACGGTAATTTCAGGTTCCCTCACGTAATTTTGTCCGGACTAAAGAAGGTACCGAACCATCAGTTGATGGAAATTTGGTGGTGTACATGTACTAATTATCTCATCATCTTGGTTACATCAACACACAATCAGACACCCTACCCTGGGGAGGATAAGCTTGGCTCCTACTATGTCATCTTTTGGAAATTGAAATACAAGAAGGCGAGTGGGGAAAGTTTCCAGTACATTAACAAAATCTGCATTTCGTCTGGATTCATTAATGAAAACTTTTTCTCTTAAGGGACATCTAACTGGAGTGCAGATTACTTCATCAACACTGCTGGTGTTGGACTGATTGTTAATGAAACAGACTCAGTTGTGGGAGCTGCATCTGTCCGTCATCAGCTTGAAGATTTGTTTGAAAGGGACTGGAATTCTGAGTATGCAAGACCTATTGATGAGTTCTTTTAATGATATGGATATCAAGATTTTTAATAGAAAATTTACTCAATGTTTTATATATAAAAATTATCATTTTTGTATTAGTCTTTTGTGTATGTAGAAGTTTTAAGGATTCTGTATCTTCTTTATATATATTATCTTGTTTCCTGAACTTGTGAATGAGGTTATGGCACTAAGACTAATGTTCTGCCCAAACTTTCTGTTTGATCTTGCAAAAAGTAATGATTTATAGTGATCCTAAGTATCACTGCATACTTTGAGTCATTGGTTCATAGGTTTTAATTCTTTTATTGGTTTAGGTTTGGATTTTGATAAAGATTTGCCCTATTTTCTTTTTACCACTGTCTGACGTTCAATTATTTTAGTAGCAGTAAAATATTTTATCCAGTGTTGTGCTAACAAGGAAATAGAAAAATTTCAAATGCAAGCAATGGAGTAAAGAAAGTACTTTCTTGCATTCTGGATATAGACGTAAAATGATTTGTTTAATCAAAGTGGTTGTATTGTGTACATTCTCATGGTAAATTTACAGTTTGTGTGATGCAGTGTTGTTCTATGAAACTTGCTGTCTTCCAATATTCCAAGAAAAATCATCTTTGAGCAACCCATTGATCGAGATAGATATTCTAGTAAGTTATAGTATCTGTCTAGCTATTACGCTTATGTAGGAAGCGATCTAATCTCCTCCAAATTTAGAGTGGGGATAGGAATGCGTAAAGTAGTGCATTTAGACTCCTATTAAGTTATAATGACTAGTAACGGTAGGGCTGAATATCTCAGCTGAGGTTAATCACCTTTTTCGTGACAAATGAAATTAACCAAAAGATTTTTGACATCACACATATGATGATTGTAAAGGTGTCCTGCTAAGTGATGCCTAATATATTATTTGCACCGCTGTTAAGGCTCAGAAAGTAGGTTAAGTACAGTTTTCTTGTCTTCTGTGCTCCTTTGTGAAAACAAGAAAAGTATAATGAGTTATAACAAATGCAATCCTTAAAGATAGTTAGTTGGCTGGGTATTATATATATATATATATATATATATATATATATATATATATATATATATATATATATATATATATATATATATACATATAATACCCAGTGGTATTATAGGGGACAGGAACAGGGGGCTACAAACCCTCCCCTCCTTGTATTTTAACTTTCTAAAAGGAGTAACAGAAGAAGGAGTCACGCGGGGAGTGCTCATCCTCCTCGAAGGCTCAGACTAGGGTGTCTAAATGTGTGTGGATGTAACCAAGATGAGAAAAAAGGAGAGATAGGTAGTTTGTATGAGGAAAGGAACCTGGATGTTTTGGCTCTGAGTGAAACGAAGCTCAAGGGTAAGGGGTAAGAGTGGTTTGGGAATGTCTTGGGAGTAAAATCAGGGGTTAGTGAGAGGACAAGAGCAAGGGAAGGAGTAGCACTACTCCTGAAACAGGAGTTGTGAGAGTATGTGATAGAGTGTAAGAAAGTAAATTCTAGATTGATATTGGTAAAACTGAAAGTTGACGGAGAGAGATGGGTGATTATTGGTGCATATGCACCTAGGCATGAGAAGAAAGATCATATGAGGCAAGTGTTTTGGGAGCAGCTGAATGAGTGTGTCAGTGGTTTTGATGCACGAGATCGGGTTATAGTGATGGGTGATTTGAATGCAAAGATGAGTAATGAGGCAGTTGAGGGAATAATTGGCATACATGGGGCGTTCAGTGTTGTAAATGGTAATGGTGAAGAGCTTGTAGATTTATGTGCTGAAAAAGGACTGGTGATTGGGAATACCTGGTTTAAAAAGAGAGATATACATAAGTATACGTATGTAAGTAGGAGAGATGACCAGAGAGCGTTAATGGATTATGTGTAAATTGATAGGCGCGCGAAAGAGAGACTTTTGGATGTTAATGTGCTGAGAGGTGCAACTGGAGGGATGTCTGATCATTATCTTGTGGAGGCGAAGGTGAAGATTTGTAGGGGTTTTCAGAAGAGAAGAGAGAATGTTGGGGTGAAGAGAGTGGTGAGAGTAAGTGAACTTGGGAAGGAGACTTGTGTGAGGAAGTACCAGGAGAAACTGAGTACAGAATGGAAAAAGGTGAGAACAAAGGAGGTAAAGGGAGTGGGGGAGGAATGGGATGTATTTAGAGAAGCAGTGATGGCTTGCGCAAAAGATGCTTGTGGCATGAGAAGCGTGGGAGGTGGGTTGATTAGAAAGGGTAGTGAGTGGTGGGATGAAGAAGTAAGATTATTAGTGAAAGAGAAGAGAGAGGCATTTGGATGATTTTTGCAGGGAAAAATGCAAATGAGTGGGAGATGTACAAAAGAAAGAGGCAGGAAGTCAAGAGAAAGGTGCAAGGGGTGAAAAAGAGGGCAAATGAGAGTTGGGGTGAGAGTTATTATTTTTTTTATTTTACTTTGTCGCTGTCTCCCGCGTTTGTGAGGTAGCGCAAGGAAACAGACGAAAGAAATGGCCCAACCCCCCCCAAACACATGTATATACATACGTCCACACACGCAAATATACATACCTACACAGCTTTCCATGGTTTACCCCAGACGCTTCACATGCCTTGATTCAATCCACTGACAGCACGTCAACCCCGGTATACCACATCGCTCCAATTCACTCTATTCCTTGCCCTCCTTTCACCCTCCTGCATGTTCAGGCCCCGATCACACAAAATCTTTTTCACTCCATCTTTCCACCTCCAATTTGGTCTCCCTCTTCTCCTCGTTCCCTCCACCTCCGACACATATATCCTCTTGGTCAATCTTTCTTCACTCATTCTCTCCATGTGCCCAAACCACTTCAAAACACCCTCTTCTGCTCTCTCAACCACGCTCTTTTTATTTCCACACATCTCTCTTACCCTTACGTTACTCACTCGATCAAACCACCTCACACCACACATTGTCCTCAAACATCTCATTTCCAGCACATCCATCCTCCTGCGCACAACTCTATCCATAGCCCACGCCTCGCAACCATACAACATTGTTGGAACCACTATTCCTTCAAACATACCCATTTTTGCTTTCCGAGATAATGTTCTCGACTTCCACACATTCTTCAAGGCCCCCAGAATTTTCGCCCCCTCCCCCCACCCTATGATCCACTTCCTGCTTCCATGGTTCCATCCGCTGCCAGATCCACTCCCAGATATCTAAAACACTTCACTTCCTCCAGTTTCTCTCCATTCAAACTCACCTCCCAATTGACTTGACCCTCAACCCTACTGTACCTAATAACCTTGCTCTTATTCACATTTACTCTTAACTTTCTTCTTCCACACACTTTACCAAACTCAGTCACCAGCTTCTGCAGTTTCTCACATGAATCAGCCACCAGCGCTGTATCATCAGCGAACAACAACTGACTCACTTCCCAAGCTCTCTCATCCCCAACAGACTTCATACTTGCCCCTCTTTCCAAAACTCTTGCATTTACCTCCCTAACAACCCCATCCATAAACAAATTAAACAACCATGGAGACATCACACACCCCTGCCGCAAACCTACATTCACTGAGAACCAATCACTTTCCTCTCTTCCTACACGTACACATGCCTTACATCCTCGATAAAAACTTTTCACTGCTTCTAACAACTTTCCTCCCACACCATATATTCTTAATACCTTCCACAGAGCATCTCTATCAACTCTATCATATGCCTTCTCCAGATCCATAAATGCTACATACAAATCCATTTGCTTTTCTAAGTATTTCTCACATACATTCTTCAAAGCAAACACCTGATCCACACATCCTCTACCACTTCTGAAACCACACTGCTCTTCCCCAATCTGATGCTCTGTACATGCCTTCACCCTCTCAATCAATACCCTCCCATATAATTTAGCAGGAATACTCAACAAACTTATACCTCTGTAATTTGAGCACTCACTCTTATCCCCTTTGCCTTTGTACAATGGCACTATGCACGCATTCCGCCAATCCTCAGGCACCTCACCATGAGTCATACATACATTAAATAACCTTACCAACCAGTCAACAATACAGTCAACCCCTTTTTTAATAAATTCCACTGCAATCCCATCCAAACCTGCTGCCTTGCCGGCTTTCATCTTCTGCAAAGCTTTCACGACCTCTTCTCTGTTTACCAAATCATTTTCCCTAACCCTCTCACTTTGCACACCACCTCGACCAAAACACCCTATATCTGCCACTCTATCATCAAACACATTCAACAAACCTTCAAAATACTCACTCCATCTCCTTCTCACATCACCACTACTTGTTATCACCTCCCCATTTGCGCCCTTCACTGAAGTTCCCATTTGCTCCCTTGTCTTACGCACTTTATTTACCTCCTTCCAGAACATCTTTTTATTCTCCCTAAAATTTAATGATAGTCTCTCACCCCAACTCTCATTTGCCCTTTTTTTCACCTCTTGCACCTTTCTCTTGACCTCCTGTCTCTTTCTTTTATACATCTCCCACTCAATTGCATTTTTTCCCTGCAGAAATCATCCAAATGCCTCTCTCTTCTCTTTCACTAATACTCTTACTTCTTCATCCCACCACTCACTACCCTTTCTAATCAACCCACCTCCCACTCTTCTCATGCCACAAGCATCTTTTGCGCAATCCATCACTGATTCCCTAAATACATCCCATTCCTCCCCCACTCCCCTTACTTCCATTGTTCTCACCTTTTTCCATTCTGTACTCAGTCTCTCCTGGTACTTCCTCACACAGGTCTCCTTCCCAAGCTCACTTACTCTCACCACCCTCTTCACCCCAACATTCACTCTTCTTTTCTGAAAACCCATACAAATCTTCACCTTAGCCTCCACAAGATAATGATCAGACATCCCTCCAGTTGCACCTCTCAGCACATTAACATCCAAAAGTCTCTCTTTCGCACGCCTGTCAATTAACACGTAATCCAATAACGCTCTCTGGCCATCTCTCCTACTTACATAAGTATACTTATGTATATCTCGCTTTTTAAACCAGGTATTCCCAATCATCAGTCCTTTTTCAGCACATAAATCTACAAGCTCTTCACCATTTCCATTTACAACACTGAACACCCCATGTATACCAATTATTCCCTCAACTGCCACATTACTCACCTTTGCATTCAAATCACCCATCACTATAACCCGGTCTCGTGCATCAAAACCACTAACACACTCATTCAGCTGCTCCCAAAACACTTGCCTCTCATGATCTTTCTTCTCATGCCCAGGTGCATATGCACCAATAATCACCCACCTCTCTCCATCAACTTTCAGTTTTACCCATATTAATCGAGAATTTACTTTCTTACATTCTATCACATACTCCCACAACTCCTGTTTCAGGAGTATTGCTACTCCTTCCCTTGCTCTTGTCCTCTCACTAACCCCTGACTTTACTCCCCAGACATTCCCAAAGCTTCATTTCACTCAGAGCCAAAACATCCAGGTTCCTTTCCTCAAACATACTACCT
Organism: Panulirus ornatus; assembly: GCF_036320965.1. Classification (NCBI taxonomy): domain Eukaryota; kingdom Metazoa; phylum Arthropoda; class Malacostraca; order Decapoda; family Palinuridae; genus Panulirus; species Panulirus ornatus. The sequence goes on along the minus strand of NC_092252.1, from coordinate 25,301,157 downwards.
ATCTCTCCTTTTTTCACATCCTGGTTACATCCATTAAATCATTAAATTTTAGGGAGAATAAAAAGATGCTTTGGAAAGAGGTAAATAAAGTGCGTAAGACAAGGGAGGAAATGGGAACTTCAGAGAAGGGGGCTAATGGGGAGGTGATAAGAAGTAGTGGCAATGTGAAAAGGAGATGGAGTGAGTATTTTGAAGGTTTGTTGAATGTGTTTGATGATAGAGTGGCAGATATAGGGTGTTTTGGTCGAGGTGGTGTGCATAGTGAGAGGGTTAGGGAAAATGATTTGGTAAACAGAGAAGAGGTAGTAGAAGCTTGGCAGAAGATGAAAGCCGGCAAGGCAGTGGGTTTAGATGGTATTGCAGTGGAATTTATTTAAAAAGGGGGTGACTGTATTGTTGACTGGCTGGTAAGGTTATTCAATGTATGTATGATTCATGGTGAGGTGCCTGAGGATTGGCGGAATGCTTGCACAGTGCCATTGTACAAAGGCAAAGGGGATAAGAGTGAGTGCTCAAATTACAGAGGTATAAGTTTGTTGAGTATTCCTGGTAAATTATATGAGAGGGTGTTGATTGAGAGGGTGAAGGCATGTACAGAGCATCAGATTGGGGAAGAGCAGTGTGGTTTCAGAAGTGGTAGAGGATGTGTGGATCAGGTGTTTGCTTTGAAGAATGTATGTGAGAAATACTTAGAAAAGCAAATGGATTTGTATGTAGCATTTATGGATCAGGAGAAGGCATATGATAGAGTTGATAGAGATGCTCTGTGGAAGGTATTAAGAATATATGGCGTGGGAGGCAAGTTGTTAGAAGCAGTGAAAAGTTTTTATCGAGGATATAAGGCATGTGTATGTGTAGGAAGAGAGGAAAGTGATTGGTTCTCAGTGAATGCAGGTTTGCGGCAGGGGTATGTGATGTCTCCATGGTTGTTTAATTTGTTTATGGATGGGGTTGTTAGGGAGGTGAATGCAAGAGTTGTGGAAAAAGGGGCTAGTATGCAGTCTGTTGTGGATGAGAGAGCTTGGAAGTGAGTCCGTTGTTGTTCGCTGATGATACAGTGCTGGTGGCTGATTCAAGTGAGAAACTGCAGAAGCTGGTGACTGAGTTTGATAAAGTGTGTGAAAGAAGGAAGTTGAGAGTAAATGTGAATAAGAGGAAGGTTATTAGGTACAGTAGGGTTCAGGGTCAAGTCAGTTGGGAGGTAAGTTTGAATGGAGAAAAACTGGAGGAAGTAAAGTGTTTTAGATATCTGGGAGTGGATCTGGCAGCGGATGGAACCATGGAAGTGGAAGTGAATCATAGGGTGGGGGAGGGGGCGAAAATTCTGGGAGCCTTGAAGTCGAGAATATATATATATATATATATATATATATATATATATATATATATATATATATATATATATATATATTATCCTTTGGGGATAGGGGAGAAAGAATACTTCTCACGTATTCCCTGCGTGTCGTAGAAGGCGACTAAAAGGGAAGGGAGCGGGGGGCTGGAAATCCTCCCCTCTCGTTTTTAATTTTCCAAAAGAAGGAACAGAGAAGGGGGCCAAGTTAGGATGAAAAAAAAAAATATATATATATATATCCCTGTCCCTGGGAATAGGGGAGAAATAATTCTTTCCACGCATTCCCTGCTTGTCATACAAAGCGACTAAAGGGGCCGGAGGGAGCAGGGGGCTAGAAACCCTCCCCTTCTTTTATTTTTAACTTTTTAAAAGGGGAAACAGAAGATGGAGTCATGCGGGGAGTGCTCATCCTCCCCAGAGGCTCACATTGGGGTGTCTAAATGTGTGTGGATGTAACCAAGATGAGAAAAAAGGAGAGATAGGTAGTATGTTTGAGGAAAGAAACCTGGATGTTTTGGCTCTGAGTGAAAAAGAAGCACAAGGGTAAAGGGGAAGAGTGGTTTGGGAATGTCTTGGGAGTAAAGTCAGGGGTGGGTGAGAGGACAAGAGCACTACTCCTGAAGCAGGAGTTGTGGAAGTGTATGATAGAGCGTAAGAAAGTAAGCTCTAAATTCATATGGGTAGAACTGAAAGTGGATGGAGAGAGATGGGTGATTATTGGTGCCTATGCACCTGGTCATGAGAAGAAAGATTATGAGAGGCAAGTGTTTTGGGAGCAGGTGAGTGAGTGTGTTAGTAGTTTTGATGCACGAGACTGGGTTATAGTGATGAGTGATTTGAATGTAAAGGTGAGTAATGAGGCAGTTGAGGGTATAACTGGTATACATGGGGTGTTCAGTGTTGTAAATGGAAATGATGAAGAGCTTGTAGATTTGTGTGTTGGAAAAGGACTGGTGATTGGGAATACCTGGTTTAAAAAGAGAGATATACATAAGAATAAACATGTAAGTAGGAGAGATGGCCAGAGAGCATTATTGGACTACGCGTTAATTGATAGGCGCATGAAAGAGAGACTTTTTAATTTTGTTGTGTGAGAGGTGCACCTGGAGGGATGTCTGATCATTATCTTGTGGAAGCGAAGGTGAAGATTTGTAGAGGTTTTCAGAAAATAAGAGAGAACGTTGGGGTGAAGAGAGTGGTGAGAGTGAGTTTGGAAAGGAGACTTGTATGAGGAAATACCAGGAGAGATTGAGTGCAGAATAGAAAAAGGTGAGAGTAAATGACGTAAGGGGAGTGGGGGAGGAATGGGATGTATTTAGGGAAGCAGTGATGGCTTGCGCAAAAGATGCCTGTGGCATGAGAAGCGTGGGAGGTGGGCAGATTAGAAATTGTAGTGAGTGGTGGGATGAAGAAGTAAGATTGTTAGTGAAGGAGAAGAGAGAGGTGTTTGGACGCTTTTTGCAGGGAAATAGTGCAAACGACTGGGAGATGTATAAAAGAAAGGCTGGAGGTCAAGAGAAAGGTGCAAGAGGTGAAAAAGAAGGCAAATGAGAGTTGAGGTAAGAGAGTATCATTAAACTGTAGGGAGAATAAGATGATGTTTTGGAAGGAGGTGAATAAAGTGCATAATACAAGAGAACAAATGGGAACATCGGTGAAGGGGGCTAATGGGAAGGTATTAACAAGTAGTGATGAAGTGAAAAGGAGATGAATGAGTATTTTGAAGGTTTGTTGGATATGTTTGATGATAGAGTGGCAGATATAGGGTGATTTGGTCGAGGTGGTGTGCGAAGTGAGAGTCAAGGAGAATGGTTTGGTAAACACTGAAGAGGTAGTGAAAGCTTTGCAGAATTTGAAAGCCGGCAAGGCAGCGGGTTTGGATAGTATTGCAGTGGAATTTATTAAAAAAGGGGTTGACTATGATGTTGACTGGTTGGTAAGGATATTCACTATATGTATGACTCATGGTGAAGTGCCTGAGGATTGGCGGAATGCATGGATAGTGCCATTGTACGAAGTCAAAGGCATGTGTACGAGTAGGGAGAGAGGAAAGTGATTGGTTCCCAGTGAATGTCAGTTTACGGCATCGGTGCATAATTTTCTTTATGGTTAATTTGTTTATGGATGGGTTTGTTATAGAGGTGAATGCAAGTGTTTTGGAGAGAGGGACAAGAATGCAGTCTGTTGTTGATAGGGCTTGGAAAGTGAGTCAAATGTTGTTCACTGATGATACGTTGCTGGTGGCTGATTTGAGTGAGAAACTGCAGAAGCTGGTGACTGATTTTGGTAAAGTGTGTGAAACCAAACTCAGTCACCAGCTTCTGCAGTTTCTCACTCGAATCAGCCACCAGCGCTGTATCATCAGCGATCAACAACTGACTCACTTCCCAAGCCATCTCATCCTGAACAGACTACATACTTGCCCCTCTCTCCAAAACTCTTGCATTCACCTCCTTAACAACCCATCCATAAACAAATTAACAACAATGGAGACATCACACACCCCTGCCGCAAACCGACATTCACTGAGAACCAATCACTTTCCTTTCTTCCTACTCGTATACTTGCCTTACTTCTGTGATAAAAACTTTTCACTGCTTCTAGCAACTTGCCTCTCACACCAAATACTCTTAATACCTCCCAGAGAGCTTGTCTATCAACTCTGTCATATACCTTCTCCAGATCCAATTGCTTTTCTAAGTATTTCTCACATACATTCTTCAAAGCAAACACCTGATCCACATATCCTCTACCACTTCTGAAACCACAGTTCTTCCCCAATCTGATGCTCTGTACAGGCCTTTACCATCTGAATCAATACCCTCCCATATAATTTCCCAGGAATACTCAACAAACTTATACCTCTGTAATTTGAGCGCTCACTTTTATCCCCTTTGCCTTTGTACAATGGCACTATGCAAGCATTCCGCCAACCCTCAGGCACCATACATACATATGTATATACATAAGCGTCCATACACGCACATATATATATATATATATATATATATATATATATATATATATATATTCTTTCTTTCTTTTTCAAACTATTCGCCATTTCCCGCATTAGCGAGGTAGCGTTAAGAACAGAGGACTGGGCCTTGAGGGAATACCCTCACCTGGCCCAATTCTCTGTTCCTTCTTTTGGAAAATTAAAAAAAAAACGAGAGGGGAGGATTTCCAGCCCCCCGCTCCCTCCCCTTTTAGTTGCCTTCTACGACACGCAGGGAATACGTGGGAAGTATTCTTTCTCCCCTATCCCCAGGGATAATATATATATATATATATATATATATATATATATATATATATATATATATATATATATATATATATATTTTTTTTTTTTTTTTTTTGCTTTGTCGCTGTCTCCCGCGTTTGCGAGGTAGCGCAAGGAAACAGACGAAAGAAATGGCCCAACCCACCCCCATACACATGTATATACATACGTCCACACACGCAAATATACATACCTACACAGCTTTCCATGGTTTACCCCAGACGCTTCACATGCCCCGATTCAATCCATTGACAGCACGTCGACCCCGGTATACCACATCGTTCCAGTGCACTATACCTTGCAAATCCTTTCACCTTCCTGTATGTTAAGGCCCCAATCACTCAAAATCTTTTTCACTCCATCCTTCCACCTCCAATTTGGTCTCCCACTTCTCGTTTCCTCCACCTCTGACACATATATCCTCTTTGTCAATCTTCCCTCACTCATTCTCTCCATGTGACCAAACCATTTCAAAAAACCCTTTTCTGCTCTCTCAACCACACTATATTTATTAATTCGCTTCTCTCTTACCCTTTCATTACATACTCGATCAAACCACCCAACACCACATATTGTCCTTAAACAACTCATTTCCAACACATCCACCCTCCTCTGCACAAACCTATCTGTAGCCCATGCCTCACCACAACATAACATTGTTAGAACCAATATTCCTTCAAACATACCCAATTCTGCCTTTCGAAATAATGTTCTTGCCTTCCACACATTCTTCACTGCTCCCAGAACCTTTGTCTCCTCCCCTACCCTGTGACTAACTTCCGCTTTCATCGTTCCATCCGCTGCTAAATCCACTCCCAGGTATCTAAAACACTTCATTTCCTCCAGTTTTTCTCCTTTCAAACTTACCGCCCAATTAACATGTCTCTCAATCCTACTGTACCTAATAACCTTGCTCTTATTCACATTTATTCTCAACTTTCTTCTTTCACACACTTTACCAAACTCAGTCACCAACTTCTGCAGTTTCTCACCCAAATCAGCCACCAGCGCTGTGTCATCAGCGAACAACAACTGACTCGCTTCCCAAGCCCTCTCATCCACAACAGACTGCATACTTGCTCCTCGCTCCAAAACTCTTGCATTCACCTCCGTAAGCACCCCATCCATAGATAAATCAAAGAACCATATATATGTATATACTTGTGTATGTGGGTGGGTTGAGCCATTCTTCCTCTGTTTCCTTGCGCTACCTTGCTGATGCGGGAGACAGCGATCGAGTATATAAATCATATATTCTATTCTTTTATACTTTGTTGCTGTCTCCCGCATCAGCAAGGTAGCGCAAGGAAACAGATGAAAGAATGGTCCAACCTACTCACATACACATGTATATACGTACATACACGTCCACACACGCACATTTACATACCTATACATCTCAACGTATACATATATATATATACACACACAGACATATACATATATACACATGTACATAATTCATACTCTCTGCCTTTATTCATTCCCGTCGCCACCCCGCCACACATGAAATGACAGCCCCATCTCCCCGCATGTGCGCGAGGTAGCGCAAGGAAAAAACTACGAAGGCCACATTCGTTCACACTCAGTCTCTAGCTGTCATGTATAATGCACCGAAACCACAGCTCCCTTTCCACATCCAGGCCCCACAAAACTTTCCATGGTTTACCCCAGACGCTTCACATTCGCTGGTTCAGTCCACTGACAGCACGTCGAACCCTGTATACCACATTGTTCCAATTCACTCCATTCCTTGCACGCCTTTCATCCTCCTGCATGATCAGGCCCCGATCACTCAGAATCTTTTTCACTCCACCTTTCCACCTCCAATTTGGTCTCCCACTTCTCTTCGTTCCATCCACCTCTGACACATATCCTCTTTGTCAATCTTTCCTCACTCATTCTCTCCATGTGACCAAACCATTTCAAAACACCCTTTTCTGCCCTCTCAACCACACTCTTTTTATTACCACACATCTCTTTTATTACTTACTCTATCAAACCATGTCATACCACATGTTGTCCTCAAACATCTCGTTTCCAGCACATCCACCCTTCATTCGCACAACTCTGTCTATAGCCCACATTTCGCAACCATAAAACATTGTTGGAACCACCATTCCTTCAAACATGCCCATTTTTGCTTTTCAAGATAACGTCCTCGACTTCACACATTTTTCAACGCTCCCAGAACTTTTGCCTCTTCCCCCACCCTATGATTCACCTCCACTTCCATGGTTCCATCCGCTGCCAAATCCACTCCCAGATATCTAAAACCCTTTTTTTCCTCCAGTTTTTCTCCTTTCAAACTTACCTCCCAACTGACTTGTCCCTCAACCCTACTGTACCTAATAACCTTGCTCTTATTCACATTTCCTCTCAGCTTTCTTCTTTCACACACTTTACTAAACTCGGTCACCAGCTTCTGCAGTCTCTCACCCGAATCAACCACCAGCGTTGTATCATCAGCGAACATCAACTGACTCACTTCCCAAGCTCTCTCATCCACAACAGACTGTACTTGCCCCTCTCTCTAAGACTTTTGCACTCACCTCCCTAACAACCCCATCCATAGACAAATTAGATAACCATGGAAACATCACGCACCCCTGCCATAAACCAACATTCACTGAGAACCAATCATTTTCCTCTCTTCCTACTCGTATACGTGCCTTACATCCTCGATAAAAACTTTTCACTGCTTCTAACAACTTGCCTCCCACGCCATATATTCTTAATACCTTCCACAGAGCATCTCTATCAACTCTATCATATGCCTTCTCCTGATCCATAAATGCTACATACAAATCCATTTGCTTTTCTAAGTATTTCTCACATACATTCTTCAAAGCAAACACCCTGATCCACACATCCTCTACCATTTCTGAAACCACACAGTTCTTCCCCAATCTGATGCTCTGTACATGCCTTTACCCTCTCAATCAATACCTTCCCATATAATTTTCCAGGAATACTCAACAAACTTATACCTCTGTAATTTGAGCACTCACTTTTATACCCTTTGCCTTTGTACAATGGCACTATGCAAGCATTCCGCCAATCTTCAGGCACTTCATCATGAGTCATACATATATTAGATAACCTCACCAACCAGTCAACAATACAGTCACCCCCTTTTTTAATAAATTCCACTGCAATACCATCCAAACCTGCTGCCTTGCCGGCTTTCATCTTCCGCAAAGCTTTTACTACCTCTTCTCTGTTTACCAAATCATTTTCCCTAACCCTCTCACTTTGCACACCACCTCGACCAAAACACCCTATATCTGCCACTCTATCATCAAACACATTTAACAAACCTTCAAAACACTCACTCCATCTCCTTCTCGCAATGCCACTACTTGTTATCACCTCCCTATTATCCCCCTTCACCGATGTTCCCATTTGTACCCTTATCTTACGCACTTTATTTACCTGCTTCCAAAACATCTTTTTATTTTCCCTAAGATCTAATGATACTCTCTCACCCCAACTCTCATTTGCCCTCATTTTCACCTCATGCACCTTTCTCTTGACCTCCTACCTCTTTCTTTTATACATTTTCCAGTCTTTCGCATTATTTCCCTGCAAAAAATAATATATATATATATATATATATATATATATATATATATATATATATATATATATATATATATATATATATATATATATATATATATTTTTTTTTTTTTTTTATACTATTCGCCATTTCCCGCGATAGCGAGGTAGCGTTAAGAACAGAGGACTGGTCCTTTGAGGGAATATCCTCACCTGGCCCCCTTCTCTGTTCCTTCTTTTGGAAAAAAAAAAAAAAAAGAGGGAAGGATTTCCAACCCCCTGCTCCCTTCCCTTTTAGTTGCCTTCTACGACATGCAGGGAATATGTGGGAAGTATTCTTTCTCCCCTATCCCCAGGGATAATATAAGTTGGAAGCCATTTCTGTTGCCGGTAGTGAAATACCACTACTTTGATCATTTCTCTACTTACTCGGTGAGACGGAACTGGAGCTTTCCCCAGGCGGGATAGACTCCTCCTTCTAGACCTTAGCAGAGGAAGGGTTCCTTCTCTCTTAATGTTGTTCACTTCATCTTCTTCTTTTCGAAGATAGATATACATATATATATATATATATATATATATATATATATATATATATATATATATATATATATATATATATATATATATATATATATTTTTTTTTTTTTTTTTTTTTGCTTTGTCGCTGTCTCCCGCGTTTGCGAGGTAGCGCAAGGAAACAGACGAAAGAAATGGCCCAACCCACCCCCATACACATGCCTTGATTCAATCCACTGACAGCACGTCAACCCCGGTATACCACATCGCTCTAATTCACTCTATTCTTTGCCCTCCTTTCACCCTCCTGCATGTTCAGGCCCCGATCACACAAAATCTTTTTCACTCCATCTTTCCACCTCCAATTTGGTCTCCCTCTTCTCCTCGTTCCCTCCACCTCCGACACATATATCCTCTTGGTCAGTCTTTCCTCACTCATTCTCTCCATGTGCCCAAACCATTTCAAAACACCCTCTTCTGCTCTCTCAACCACGCTCTTTTTATTTCCACACATCTCTCTTACCCTTACGTTACTTACTCGATCAAACCACCTCACACCACACATTGTCCTCAAACATCTCATTTCCAGCACATCCATCCTCCTGCGCACAACTCTATCCATAGTCCACGCCTCGCAACCATGCAACATTGTTGGAACCACTATTCCTTCAAACATACCCATTTTTGCTTTCCGAGATAATGTTCTCGACTTCCACACATTCTTCAAGGCTCCCAGAATTTTCGCCCCCTCCCCCACCCTATGATCCACTTCCGCTTCCATGGTTCCATCCGCTGCCAGATCCACTCCCAGATATCTAAAACACTTCACTTCCTCCAGTTTTTCTCCATTCAAACTCACCTCCCAATTGAATTGACCGTCAACCCTACTGTACCTAATAACCTTGCAAATGGATTTGTATGTAGCATTTATGGATCTGGAGAAGGCATATGATAGAGTTGATAGAGATGCTCTGTGGAAGGTATTAAGAATATATGGTGTGGGAGGCAAGTTGTTAGAAGCAGTGAAAAGTTTTTATCGAGGATGTAAGGCATGTGTACGTGTAGGAAGAGAGGAAAGTGATTGGTTCTCAGTGAATGTAGGTTTGCGGCAGGGGTGTGTGATGTCTCCATGGTTGTTTAATTTGTTTATGGATGGGGTTGTTAGGGAGGTGAATGCAAGAGTTTTGGAAAGAGGGGCAAGTATGAAGTCTGTTGGGGATGAGAGAGCTTGGGAAGTGAGTCAGTTGTTGTTTGCTGATGATACAGCGCTGGTGGCTGATTCATGTGAGAAACTGCAGAAGCTGGTGACTGAGTTTGGTAAAGTGTGTGAAAGAAGAAAGTTAAGAGTAAATATATATATATATATATATATATATATATATATATATATATATATATATATATATATATATATATATATATATATTGTTACGAAGATGTGTATGTGTGTGTGTGTGTGTGTGCCCACATGTTTGTGTGTATGTATGTGTGTGTCTTTGTGTATGGTGTTGCTGCTATTTCTTGTTAGGACAAGGATTTGGGTCTTCCTCTGCTATCAGCTCGGACCTCACTTCCCTGACCGAGCCATTAGTCTTGATAATCCTGTTTGAAACCAGATGGCGTCCAGCCCTTCAGCACTTGGACCCTCACCCGAGGCGGCAGATCAAGTTTTGAGGTCAGCACACAGGGTATGTCATCCCATACATCATGGTTGCTGTCATAACAAGAGGAGGGTGAGCTTTAGGCAAGATATGGGACGGACTTAGGATCCTCCAACCAACCAGCAGTTCACGGATAGCCCATCCTCCAATCACAACTGGACCTTAGGCCCATAGCCAATCAAGGGTAGCACTGTAGGGTAACAGGGCGGCCGCAAGTCATTCCTACTTGTAATAAATACCTCTGACATCCGCTGAGCCTCGATTTTCCTTCTCTAGCCCAGTGAGGTAAGCGGTTTTCCCTCTGTCCCAAAGCCCGTAACCCGAGTGAAGTGCGCGATATAGACTCTACGGTGTTGTACTGCCTCTGTCATTTAATTTCGACATAGAGTATTGTAACTTGTCATAGAAGTGTCTAACAATAAGTGTATCTTGAATCATGTTATCGAAGTTAAATTGTCATAAAGGAAAGAGATCTGGTTTGAAATCTTACCTGGAATGTTAAACTCATGTTCAGTGTTAATGTAAATGATTTGTGCCTGATTCATGTGTTTATTTTGTACTCTTTAGTTCTTTCATTATAAGTAGTTATAATGCTGGTGTTTGATTTAATCCCATGACTTTGAGATAGTGTTATCCTGTGTTGTGTAACATAACAAATCTAAGGTCCTTGCAAAGATAAGGATCAGTATAGTATTTGTAACATATATATGTAATTGGCAACCTCGCTAGAATAAGTATAGAGTTCGTAACAATATATATATATATATATATATATATATATATATATATATATATATATATATATATATATATATATATATATATATATTTTCTTTTTTTTTTTTGCCGCTGTCTCCCACGTTTGCAAGGTAGCGCAAGGAAACAGACGAAAGAAATGGCCCAACCCATCCCCTTACACATGTATATACATACACGTCCACACACGCAAATATACATACCTACACAGCTTTCCATGGTTTACCCCAGACGCTTCACATGCCCTGATTCAATCCACTGACAGCACGTCAACCCCGGTATACCACATCGATCCAATTCACTCTATTCCTTGCCCTCCTTTCACCCTCCTGCATGTTCAGGCCCCGATCACACAAAATCTTTTTCACTCCATCTTTCCACCTCCAATTTGGTCTCCCACTTCTCCTCGTTCCCTCCACCTCCGACACATATATCCTCTTGGTCAATCTTTCCTCACTCATTCTCTCCATGTGCCCAAACCATTTCAAAATACCCTCTTCTGCTCTCTCAACCACGCTCTTTTTATTTCCACACATCTCTCTTACCCTTACGTTACTTACTCGATCAAACCACCTCACACCACACATTGTCCTCAAACATCTCATTTCCAGCACATCCACCCTCCTGCGCACAACTCTATCCATAGCCCACGCCTCGCAAACATACAAAATTGTTGGAACCACTATTCCTTCAAACATACCCATTTTAGCTTTCCGAGATAATGTTCTCGACTTCCACACATTCTTCAAGACTCCCAGGATTTTCGCCCCCTCCCCCACCCTATGATCCACTTCCGCTTTCATGGTTCCATCCACTGCCAGATCCACTCCCAGATATCTAAAACACTTTACTTCCTCCAGTTTTTCTCCATTCAAACTTACCTCCCAATTGACTTGACCCTCAACCCTACTGTACCTAATTACCTTGCTCTTATTCACATTTACTCTCAACTTTCTTCTTTCACACACTTTAACAAACTCAGTCACCAGCTTCTGTAGTTTCTCACATGAATCAGCCACCAGCGCTGTATCATCAGCGAACAACAACTGACTCACTTCCCAAGATCTCTCATCCCCAACAGACTTCATACTTGCCCCTCTTTCCAAAACTCTTGCATTCACCTCCCTAACAACCCCATCCATAAACAAATTAAACAACCATGGAGACATCACACACCCCTGCCGCAAACCTACATTCACTGAGAACCAATCACTTTCCTCTCTTCCTACACGTACACATGCCTTACAACCTCGATAATGATGATGTGATTATTACACGAAAGTGCACTTGGGGACCTATCATGTTTCATTAATCACTGTCTCCTGCGTTAGCGAAGTATATAAATGTATATATATATATATATATATATATATATATATATATATATATATATATATATATATATATATATATATATATATATATTTTTTTTTTTTTATACTTTGTCGCTGTCTCCCGCGTTTGCGAGGTAGCGCAAGGAAACAGACGAAAGAAATGGCCCAACCCCCCCCCATACACATGTATATACATACGTCCACACACGCAAATATACATACCTACACAGCTTTCCATGGTTTACCTCAGACGCTTCACATGCCTTGATTCAATCCACTGACAGCACGTCAACCCCGGTATACCACATCGCTCCAATTCACTCTATTCCTTGCCCTCCTTTCACCCTCCTGCATGTTCAGGCCCCGATCACACAAAATCTTTTTCACTCCATCTTTCCACCTCCAATTTGGTCTCCCTCTTCTCCTTGCTCCCTCCACCTCCGACACATATATCCTCTTGGTCAATCTTTCCTCACTCATCTTCTCCATGTGCCCAAACCACTTCAAAACACCCTCTTCTGCTCTCTCAACCACGCTCTTTTTATTTCCACACATCTTTCTTACCCTTACGTTACTCACTCGATCAAACCACCTCACACCACACATAGTCCTCAAACATCTCATTTCCAGCACATACATCCTCCTGCGCACAACTCTATCTATAGCCCACGCCTCGCAACCATACAACATTGTTGGAACCACTATTCCTTCAAACATACCCATTTTTGCTTTCCGAGATAATGTTCTCGACTTCCACACATTCTTCAAGGCCCCCAGAATTTTCGCCCCCTCCCCCACCCTATGATCCACTTCCGCTTCCATGGTTTCATCCGCTGCCAGATCCACTCCCAGATATCTAAAACACTTCACTTCCTCCAGTTTTTCTCCATTTAAACTCACCTCCCAATTGACTTGACCCTCAACCCTACTGTACCTAATAACCTTGCTCTTATTCACATTTACTCTTAACTTTCTTCTTTCACACACTTTACCAAACTCAGTCACCAGCTTCTGCAGTTTCTCACATGAATCAGCCACCAGCGCTGTATCATCAGCGAACAACAACTGACTCACTTCCCAAGCTCTCTCATCCCCAACAGACTTCATACTTGCCCCTCTTTCCAAAACTCTTGCATTCACCTCCCTAACAACCCCATCCATAAACAAATTAAACAACCATGGAGACATCACACACCCCTGGCCGCAAACCTACATTCACTGAGAACCAATCACTTTCCTCTCTTCCTACACGTACACATGCCTTACATCCTCGATAAAAACTTTTCACTGCTTCTAACAACTTGCCTCCCACACCATATATTCTTAATACCTTCCACAGAGCATCTCTATCAACTCTATCATATGCCTTCTCCAGATCCATAAATGCTACATACAAATCCATTTGCTTTTCTAAGTATTTCTCACATACATTCTTCAAAGCAAACACCTGATCCACACATCCTCTACCACTTCTGAAACCACACTGCTCTTCCCCAATCTGATGCTCTGTACATGCCTTCACCCTCTCAATCAATATCCTTCCATATAATTTACCCGGAATACTCAACAAACTTATACCTCTGTAATTTGAGCACTCACTCTTATCCCATTTTTTAACTTTCTAAAATGGGAATATATATATATATATATATATATATATATATATATATATATATATATATGTATATATATATATATATATATATATATATATATATATATATATATATATATATATATATAAAGTTAAAAAAAAAATACAAGGAGGGGAGGATTTCTGGCCCCCCGCTCCCGTCCCCTCTAGTCGCTTTCTACGACACGCGAGGAATGCGTGGGAAGTATTCTTTCACCCCTATCCCCAGGGATAATATACATATATATATATACACATACACACACATACACACACACACGCACATATACACACACACACACATACATATATATACATATGAAAAATGTAAGAAACAATTTAGAAAACTGAAACTTCTAGCTTGAAATGAAAAGAAAAAATGAATGTCACATAATGGCTTAACTTCTGGCTATGGAAAAAGGAAATGTTTAATTTATTTACACAAAAGTCAATAGTAGTTCTCATCAATTTAACCACTGTATCAATAAGCTTCAATGTCTAAGCTACATTTTTTCCAATTTCACTATTTTCTTGTCAAAGCACCATGTATGAAAACTATCACTCCAGTAACACAACTATAAACATTTAGGGAAGTCTGTCTCGATACACTGCGGGACACTACCACCTGGCGAGGTTTGTGTTGCAATGGTTTTTGATTCACAAACGTAGTAGCATCACTGGTGGCCAAGGTAGTTCCGTTGGCGAAGAGGAGCTCATGAAACATGTCGGAAAGCATGCTACTGCAGGCAGGAGTGAAGGCTGATGCAAACTTTTTTAACTTTCTAAAATGGGAAACAGAAGAAGGAGTCACGCGGGGAGTGCTCATCCTCCTCGAAGGCTCAGATTGGGGTGCCTAAATGTGTGTGGATGTAACCAAGATGTGAAAAAAGGAGAGATAGGTAGTATGTTTGAGGAAAGGAACCTGGATGTTTTGGCTCTGAGTGAAACGAAGCTCAAGGGTGAAGGGGAAGAGTGGTTTGGGAATGTCTTGGGAGTAAAGTCAGGGGTTAGTGAGAGGACAAGAGCAAGGGAAGGAGTAGCAGTACTCCTGAAACAGGAGTTGTGGGAGTATGTGATAGAATGTAAGAAAGTAAATTCTCGATTAATATGGGTAAAACTGAAAGTTGATGGAAAGAGATGGGTGATTATTGGTGCATATGCACCTGGGCATGAGAAGAAAGATCATGAGAGGCAAGTGTTTTGGGAGCAGCTGAATGAGTGTGTTAGTGGTTTTGATGCACGAGACCGGGTTATAGTGATGGGTGATTTGAATGCAAAGGTGAGTAATGTGGCAGTTGAGGGAATAATTGGTATACATGGGGTGTTCAGTGTTGTAAATGGAAATGGTGAAGAGCTTGTAGATTTATGTGCTGAAAAAGGACTGATGATTGGGAATACCTGGTTTAAAAAGCGAGATATACATAAGTATACTTATGTAAGTAGGAGAGATGGCCAGAGAGCGTTATTGGATTACGTGTTAATTGACAGGCGCGCGAAAGAGAGACTTTTGGATGTTAATGTGCTGAGAGGTGCAACTGGAGGGATGTCTGATCATTATCTTGTGGAGGCTAAGGTGAAGATTTGTAGGGGTTTTCAGAAAAAAAGAGTGAATGTTGGGGTGAAGAGGGTGGTGAGAGTAAGTGAGCTTGGGAAGGAGACTTGTGTGAGGAAGTACCAGGAGAGACTGACTACAGAATGGAAAAAGGTGAGAACAATGGAAGTAAGGGGAGTGGGGGAGGAATGGGATGTATTTAGGGAATCAGTGATGGATTGCGCAAAAGATGCTTGTGGCATGAGAAGAGTGGGAGGTGGGTTGATTAGAAAGGGTAGTGAGTGGTGGGATGAAGAAGTAAGAGTATTAGTGAAAGAGAAGAGAGAGCTTTGGACGATTTTTGCAGGGAAAAAATGCAATTGAGTGGGAGACGTATAAAAGAAAGAGACAGGAGGTCAAGAGAAAGGTGCAAGAGGTGAAAAAAAGGGCAAATGAGAGTTGGGGTGAGAGAGTATCATTAAATTTTAGGGAGAATAAAAAGATGTTCTGGAAGGAGGTAAATAAAGTGCGTAAGACAAGGGAGCAAATGGGAACTTCAGTGAAGGGCGCAAATGGGGAGGTGATAACAAGTAGTGGTGATGTGAGAAGGAGATGGAGTGAGTATTTTGAAGGTTTGTTGAATGTGTTTGATGATAGAGTGGCAGATATAGGGTGTTTTGGTCGAGGTGGTGTGCAAAGTGAGAGGGTTAGGGAAAATGATTTGGTAAACAGAGAAGAGGTAGTAAAAGCTTTGCGGAAGATGAAAGCCGGCAAGGCAGCAGGTTTGGATGGTATTGCAGTGGAATTTATTAAAAAAGGGGGTGACTGTATTGTTGACTGGTTGGTAAGGTTATTTAATGTATGTATGACTCACGGTGAGGTGCCTGAGGATTGGCGGAATGCGTGCATAGTGCCATTGTACAAAGGCAATGGGGATAAGAGTGAGTGCTCAAGTTACAGAGGTATAAGTTTGTTGAGTATTCCTGGTAAATCATATGGGAGGGTATTGATTGAGAGGGTGAAGGCATGTACAGAGCATCAGATTGGGGAAGAGCAGTGTGGTTTCAGAAGTGGTAGAGGATGTGTGGATCAGGTGTTTGCTTTGAAGAATGTATGTGAGAAATACTTAGAAAAGCAAATGGATTTGTATGTAGCATTTATGGATCTGGAGAAGGCATATGATAGAGCTGATAGAGATGCTCTGTGGAAGGTATTAAGAATATATGGTGTGGGAGGCAAGTTGTTAGAAGCAGTGAAAAGTTTTTATCGAGGATGTAAGGCATGTGTACGTGTAGGAAGAGAGGAAAGTGATTGGTTCTCAGTGAATGTAGGTTTGCGGCAGGGGTGTGTGATGTCTCCATGGTTGTTTAATTTGTTTATGGATGGGGTTGTTAGGGAGGTGAATGCAAGAGTTTTGGAAGAAGGGCAAGTATGAAGTCTGTTGGGGATGAGAGAGCTTGGGAAGTGAGTCAGTTGTTGTTCGCTGATGATACAGCGCTGGTGGCTGATTCATGTGAGAAACTGCAGAAGCTGGTGACTGAGTTTGGTAAAATGTGTGAAAGAAGAAAGTTAAGAGTAAATGTGAATAAGAGCAAGGTTGTTAGGTACAGTAGGGTTGAGGGTCAAGTCAATTGGGAGGTGAGTTTGAATGGAGAAAAACTGGAGGAAGTGAAGTGTTTTAGATATCTGGGAGTGGATCTGGCAGCGGATGGAATCATGGAAGCGGAAGTGGATCATAGGGTGGGGGAGGGGGCGAAAATTCTGGGAGCCTTGAAGAATGTGTGGAAGTCGAGAACATTATCACGGAAAGCAAAAATGGGTATGTTTGAAGGAATAGTGGTTCCAACAATGTTGTATGGTTGCGAGGCGTGGGCTATGGATAGAGTTGTGCGCAGGAGGATGGATGTGCTGGAAATGAGATGTTTGAGGACAATGTGTGGTGTGGGGTGATTTGATCGAGTAAGTAACGTAAGGGTAAGAGAGATGTGTGGAAATAAAAAGAGCGTGGTTGAGAGAGCAGAAGAGGGTGTTTTGAAATGGTTTGGGCACATGGAGAGAATGAGTGAGGAAAGATTGACCAAGAGGATATATGTGTCGGAGGTGGAGGGAACGAGAAGAGGGAGACCAAATTGGAGGTGGAAAGATGGAGTGAAAAAGATTTTGTGTGATCGGGGCCTGAACATGCAGGAGGGTGAAAGGAGGGCAAGGAATAGAGTGAATTGGAGCGATGTGGTATACCGGGGTTGACGTGCTGTCAGTGGATTGAATCAAGGCATGTGAAGCGTCTGGGGTAAACCATGGAAAGCTGTGTAGGTATGTATATTTGCATGTGTGGACGTATGTATATACATGTGTATGGGGGTGAGTTGGGCCATTTCTTTCGTCTGTTTCCTTGCGCTACCTCGCAAACGCGGGAGACAGCGACAAAGCAAAAAAAAAAAAAAAAAAAATATATATATATATATATATATATATATATATATATATATATATATATATATATATATATATATATATATATATATATATACTTCGCTAACGCAGGAGACAGTGATTAATGAAACATGATAAGTCCCCAAGTGCACTTTCGTGTAATAATCACATCATCAGGGGAGACACATGATAGAAATATATGTCAGTTGATATACATCGAAGAGACGAAGCTAGGACGCTATTTGGTGTATATATATATATATATATATATATATATATATATATATATATATATATATATATATATATATATATATATATATATATATATATATATATATTATTTTTATTTATTTATTTTGCTTTATCGCTGTCTCCCGCGTTAGCGAGGTACCGCAAAGAAACAGACGAAAGAATGGCTCAACCCACCCACTTACACATGTATATACATATATGTCCACACATGGACATATACATACCTATACATCTCAACGTATACATATACATATACATATACATATATATGTATACATATATATGAGAGAGCTTTGGAGGCGAGTCAGTTGTTGTTCGCTGATGATACAGCGTTGTTGGCTGATTCATGTGAGAAACTACAGAAGCTGGTGACTGAGTTTGATAAAGTGTGTGAAAGAAGAAAGTTGAGAGTAAATGTGAATAAGAGCAAGGTTATTAGGTACAGTAGGGCTGAGGGTCAAGTCAATTGGGAGGTAAGTTTGAATGGAGAAAAACTGGCGGAAGTGAAGCGTTTTAGAGATCTGGGAGTGGATCTGGCAGTGGATGGAACCATGGAAGCGGAAGTGAATCATAGGGTGGGGGAAGGGGGCGAAAATTCTGGGAGCGTTGAAGAATGTGTGGAAGTCGAGAACATTATCTCGGAAAGCAATGATGGGTATGTTTGAAGGAATAGTGGTTCCAACAATGTTACATGGTTGTGATGCGTGGGCTATGGATAGAGTTGTGCGGAGGAGGATGGATGTGCTGGAAATGAGATGTTTGAGGACAATGTGTGGTATGAGGTGGTTTGATCGAGTAAATAATAATAGGGTAAGATAGATGTGTGGTAATAAAAGGAGTGTGGTTGAGAGTGCAGAAGAGGGTGCTTTGAAATGGTTTGGTCACATGGAGAGAATGAGTGAGGAAAGATTGACCAAGAGAATATATGTCAGAGGGGGAGGGAACGAGGAGAAGAGGGAGACCAAATTGTAGGTGGAAAGATGGAGTGAAAAAGATTTTGAGCGATCGGGGCCTGAACATGCAGGAGGGTGAAAGGAGGGCAAGGAATAGAGTGAATTGGAACGATGTGGTATACCGGGGTCGACGTGCTGTCAGTGGATTGAACCAGGGCATGTGAAGCGTCTGGGGTCAACCATAGAAAGTTGTGTGGGGCCTGGATGTGGAAAAGGAGCTGTGGTTTCGGTGCGTTATTAAATGACAGCTAGAGACTGTGAACAAATGTGGCCTTTGTTGTCTTTTCCTAGCGCTACCTCGCACACATGAGGAAGGAGGGGGTTGTTATTTCATGTGTGGTGAGGTGGCGATGGGAATGAATGGGGGCAGACAGCATGAATTATGTACATGTGCATATATGTATATGTCTCTTTGTGTATATATATGTATACGTTGAGATGTATAGGTATGTATATTTGCGTGTGTGGACGTGTATGTATATACATGTGTATGTGGGTGGGTTGGGCCATTCTTTCGTCTGTTTCCTTGCGCTACCTTGCTAACGCGGGAGACAGCGACAAAGCAAAATAAATAATATACATATATATATATATATATATATATATATATATATATATATATATATATATATATATATATATATATATATATATATATATATATAGGGGGATAGGGGAGAAAGAATACTTCCCACATATTCCCTGCATGTCGTAGAAGGCGACTAAAAGGGAAGGGAGCGGGGAGCTGGAAATCCTCCCCTTTCATTTTTTTTTTTTTTTTTTGTTTTCTCCAAAAGAAGGAACAGAGAAGGGGACCAGGTGATGATATTCCCTCAAAGGCCCAGTCCTTTGTTCTTAACGCTACCTCGCTAATGCGGGAAATGGCGAATAGTATGAAATATATATATATATATATATATATATATATATATATATATATATATATATATATATATATATATATATATATATATATATACATATACACACACACATACAGACATATATACACATGTACATAATTCATACTGTCTGCCCTTATGTATTCCCATTGCCACCCCACCACACATGAAATAACAACCCCCTCCCACCTCATATGCGCGAGGTAGCGTTAGGAAAAGACAACAAAGGCCACATTCGTTCACACTCAGTCTCTATCTGTCATGTAATAATGCACCGAAACCACAGCTCCCTTTCCACATCCAGGCCCCACAGAACTTTCCATGGTTTACCCCAGACGCTTCACATGCCCTTCTTCAATCCATTGACAGCACATCGTCCCCGGTATACCACATCGTTCCAATTCACTCAATTCCGTGCACGCCTTTCACCCTCCTGTATGTTCAGGCCCCGATCATTCAAAATCTTTTTCACTCCATCTTTCCACCTCCAATTTGGTATCCCTCATCTCCTCGTTCCCTCCACCTCTGACACATATATCCTCTTGGTCAATATTTCCTCACTCATTCTCTCCATGTGACCAAACCATTTCAAAACACCCTTTTCTGCTCTCTCAAGCACACTCTTTTTATTACCACACATCTCTCTTACCCTATTATTACTTACTCGATCAAACCACCTCACACCCACATATTGTCCTCAAACATCTCATTTCCAGCACATCCACCATCCTCCGCACAACTTTATCAACATAGCCCACGCCTCGCAACCATATAATATTGTTGAAACCACTATTCCTTCAAACATACTCACTCCATCTCCTTCTCACATCACCACTACTTGTTATCACCTCCCCATTAGACCCCTTCACTGAAGTTCCCATTTGCTCCCTTGTCTTATGCACTTTATTTACCCCCTTCCAAAACATCTTTTTATTCTCCCTAAAATTTAATGATACTCTCTTACCCCAACTCTCATTTGCCCTCTTAGACCTTTCTCTTGACCTCCTACCTCATTCTCTTATACATCTCCCGGTCATTTGCATTATTTCCCTGCAAAAATCGTCCAAATGCCTCTCTCTTCGCTTTCACTAATAATCTTACTTTTTCATCCCACCACTCACTACCCTTTCTAATCTGCCCACCTCCTACGCTTCTCATGTCACAAGCATCTTTTGCGCAAGCTATCACTGCTTCCGTAAATACATCCCATTCCTCCCCTACTCCCCTTACGTCCTTTGTTCTCATCTTTTTCCATTCTGTACTCGGTCTCTCCTGGTACTTCCTCACACAAGTCTCCTTCCCAAGCTCACTTACTCTCAATACTCTTTTCACCCCAACATTCTCTCTTCTTTTCTGAAAATTTCAACGAATCGTCACCTTCGCCTCCAGAAGATAATGATCAGACATCCCTCCAGTTGCACCTCTCAGCATATTAACATCCAAAAGTCTCTCTTTCGCGAGCCTATTAATTTACACGTAATCCAATAACGCTTTCTGGCTATCGCTCCTACTTACATATGTATATTTATGTATATGTCTCCTTCTAAACCAGGTATTCCCAATCACCAGTCCTTTTTCAGCACATAAATCTACAATCTACTCACCATTTCCATTTACAACACTGAACACCCCATGTACACCAATTATTCCCTCAACTGCCACATTACTCACCTTTGCATTCAAATCACCCATCACTATAACCCGGTCTCGTGCATCAAAACCACTTACACACTCATTCAGCTGCTCCCAAAACACTTGCCTCTCTTGATCTTTCTTCTCATTCCCAGGTGCATATGCACCAATAATCACCCATCTCTCTCCATCAACTTTCAGTTTTACCCTTATCAATCTAGGATTTACTTTTTTACGCTCTATCACATAATCCCACCACTCCTGTTTCAGGAGTAGTGGTACTCCTTCCCTTGCTCTTGTCCTCTCACTAACTCCTGATTTTACTCCCAAGACATTCCCAAACCACTCTTCCCCTTTACCCTTGAGCTTCGTTTCACTCAGAGCCAAAACATCCAGGTTCCTTTCCTCAAACATACTACCTATCTCTCCTTTTTTCTCATCGTGGTTACATCCACACACATCTAGACACCCCAGTCTGAGCCTTCGAGGAGGATGAGCACTCCCCGCGTAACCCCTTCTGTTTCTTCTTTTAGAAAGTTAAAATACATACATACATATATATATATATATATATATATATATATATATATATATATATATATATATATATATATATATATATATATATATATATTATCCCTGGGGATAGGGGAGAAAGGATACTTCCCACGTATTCCCTGCGTGTTGTAGAAGGCGACTAAAAGGGAAGGGAGCGGGAGGCTGGAAATCCTCCCCTCTCTTTTTTTTTAATTTTCCAAAAGAAGGAACAGAGAAGGGGGCTAGGTGAGGGTATTCCCTCAAGGGCCCAGTCCTATGTTCTTGACGCTACCTCGCTATGCGGGAAATGGCGAATAGTATGAAAAAAATGAATATATATATATATATATATATATATATATATATATATATATATATATATATATATATATATATATATATATATATATATATATATATATATATATAGCATGGGCTATAGATAGGGTTCTACGGAGGAGGGTGGATGTGATGGAAATGAAATGTTTGAGGACAATATGTGGTGTGAGGTGGTTTGATCGAGTAAGTAATGAAAGGGTAAGAGAGATGTTTGGTAATAAAAAGAGTGTGGTTGAGAGAGCAGAAGGTGTGCTGAAATGGTTTGGTCACATGGAGAGAATGAGTGAGGAAAGATTGACCAAGAGGATATATGTGTCAGAGGTGGAGGGAACGAGGAGAAGTGGGAGACGAAATTGGAGGTGGAAGGATGGAGCGAAAAAAATTTTTAGCGCTTGGGGCCTGAACATACAGGAGGGTGAAAGGCTTGCAAGGAATAGTGTATTGGAACGATGTGGTATATCGGGGTCGACATGCTGTCAATGGATTGTACCAGGGCATGTGAGGCGTATGGGTTAAACCATGGAAAGTCTTGTGGGGCCTGGATGTGGAAAAGAGCTATGGTTTCGGTGCATTATACATGACAGTTAGAGACTGAGTGCGAGCGAATGTGGCCTTTGTTATTTTTCCGTAGCGCTACCTTAATACAAACTTAATATTATTAAAGGTTTATACAAATTGGATAACTTTATTGTTGATAAAATTTTTAAACAGTTCCCCTTCTTGTCCACATATTAAGTGTATGATACGCTCGTTGTCTGCCTTGGACAATCGCATGTTTACCAGATGGCGTCTTAGTTACGCCTCTTCGTTGTATATCAACTGACTGTTATATTTCTCTGTTGTGTCTCTTATGATGATGTGATTATCACACGAAAGTGCACTTGGGAACTTATCGTGTTTCATTTTCCCCGTGGACCCAGGAATATACTTGATCACGCGTAAGACTGTGACCCTTTCCAATATATATACCCCTGGGGATAGGGGAAAAAGAATACTTCCCACGCATTCCTCACGTGTCGTAGAATGCGACTAAAGGGGACGAGAGCAGGTAGCTGCAAACCCTCCCCTCCTTGTATTTTAATTTTCTAAAAGGGGAAACAGAAAAAGGAGTCACGCGGGGAGTGCTCATCCTCCTCGAAGGCTCAGATTGGGGTGTCTAAATGTGTGTTGATGTAACCAAGATGAGAAAAAAGGAGAGGTGGGAAGTATGTTTGAGGAAAGGGACCTGGATGTTTTAGCTCTGAGTGAAACGAAGCTCAAGGGTAAAGGGGAAGAGTGGTTTGGGAATGTCTTGGGAGTAAAGTCAGGGGTTAGTGAGAGGACAAGAGCAAGGGAAGGAGTAGCACTACTCCTGAAACAGGAGTTGTGGGAGTATGTGATAGAGTGTAAGAAAGTAAATTCTAGATTGATATGAGTAAAACTGAAAGTTGATGGAGAGAGATGGGTGATTGTTGGTGCATATGAACCTGGGCATGAGAAGAAAGATCATGAGAGGCAAGTGTTTTGGGAGCAGCTGAGTGAGTGTGTTAATAGTTTTGATGCACGAGACCGAGTTATAGTGATGGGTGATTTGAGTGCAAAGTTGAGTGATGTAGCAGCTGAGGAAATAATTGGTGTACATGGGGTGTTCAGTGTTGTAAATGGAAATGGTGAAGAGCTTGTAGATTTATGTGCTGAAAAAGGACTGGTGATTGGGAATACCTGGTTTTAAAAGGGAGATATACATAAGTATACTTATGTAAGTAGGAGAGATGGCCAGAGAGCGTTATGGGATTACGTGTTAATTGATAGGCGTGCGAAAGAGAGACTTTTGGATATTAATGTGCTGAACGGTGCAGCTGGAGGGATGTCTGATCATTATCTTGTGGAGGCGAAGGTGAAGATTTGTAGAGGTTTTCAGAAAAGAAGAGAGAATGTTGGGGTGAAAAGAGTGGTGAAATTAAGTGAGCTTGGGAAGGAGACTTGTGTGAGGAAGTACCAGGAGAGACTGAGTACAGAATGGAAAAAGGTGAGAACAAAGGAGGTACGGGGAGTGGGGGAGGAATGGGATGTATTTAGGGAAGCAAATATGGCTTGCGCAAAAGATGCTTGTGGCATGAGAAACGTGGGAGGTGGGCAGATTAGAAAGGGTAGTGAGTGGTGGGATGAAGAAGTAAGAGTATTAGTGAAAGAGAAGAGAGAGACATTTGGACGATTTTTGAGGGAAAATAATGCAAATGAGTGGGAGATGTATAAAAGAAAGAGGCAGGAGGTCAAGAGAAAGGTACAAGAGGTGAAAAAGAGGGCAAATGAGAGTTGGGGTGAGAGAGTATCATTAAATTTTAGGGAGAATAAAAAGATGTTTTGGAAGGAGGTAAATAAAGTGCGTAAGACTAGGGAACAAATGGGAACTTCAGTGAAAGGGGCTAATGGGAAGGTGATAACAAGTAGTGGTGATGTGAGGAGATGGAGTGAGTATTTTGAAGGTTTGTTGACTGTTTGATGATAGAGTGGCAGATATGGGGTGTTTTGGTCGAGGTGGTGTGCAAAGTGAGAGGGTTAGGGAAAATGATTTGGTAAACAGAGAAGAGGTAGTAAAAGCTTTGCGGAAGGTGAAAGCAGGCAAGGCAGCGGGTTTGGATGGTACTGCAGTAGAATTTATCAAAAAGGGGGTGACTGTATAGTTGACTGGTTGGTAAGGTTATTTAATGTATGTATGACTCATGATGAGGTGCCTGAGGATTGGCGGAATGCTTGCATAGTGCCATTGTTCAAAGGCAAAGGGGATAAGAGTGAGTGCTCAAATTACAGAGGTATAAGTTTGTTGAGTATTCCTGGTAAATTATACGGGAGGGTATTGATTGAGAGGGTGAAGGCATGTACAGAGCATCAGATTGGGGAAGAGCAGTATGGTTTCAGAAGTGGTAGAGGATGTGTGGATCAGGTGTTTGCTTTGAAGAATGTATGTGAGAAATACTTAGAAAAGCAAATGGTTTTGTATGTAGCATTTATTGATCTGGAGAAGTCATATGATAGAGTTGATAGAGATGCTCTGTGGGGGGTATTAAGAATATATGATGTGGGAGGCAAGTTGTTAGAAGCAGTGAAAAGTTTTTATCGAGGATGTAAGGCATGTTTACGTGTAGGAAGAGAGGAAAGTGATTGGTTCTCAGTGAATGTCTAACATTGAAGCCTGGTTCGCTTAGATCAACATAACCCACAGCGGAGCCTGCTTTACCCGGATCAACAAAACCCACACTGGAGCCTGCTTCACTCATATCAACACAATCCACACTGGAGCCTGCTTCACCCACACCAACATAACCCACACTGGAGCCTGCTTCATCCCGATCAACACATCCCACATAGGAGCCTGCTTCACCCAAATCAACACATCCCATATAGGAGCTTCCATTACCCATATCAACACAAACCACACCGAACCCTGCTTCACCCAGATTAACAAATCCCACACTGGTGTCTGCTTCACCCAACTCAACACAACCAAAACTGACGCCTGCTTCATCCAGAACAACACATCCCACACTGGAGCTTGCTTCACCCACATCAACACCTCCCACACTGGAGCTTGCTTCGCCTAGATCAACACATCCCACAATGGAGCCTGCTTTACCCAGATCAACACAACCCAGAATGGAGCCTGTTTCACCCAGATCAACACATCTTACACTGGAGCCTGCTTCACTCAGATCAACACAACCCACACGGATCAAGAAAACCCACACAGATTCTGCTTCACCCATATCAATACACTTCACACGAACTTTGTTCAACCAGACCAAAATAACTCACACTGGAGCTTCCTTCACCCAGATCAATATAACCCACAGTGGCTCATGCTTATCCAGATCAACACATCCTACATTTGAGCCTTCTTCACCCAGAACAACGCAGCACACAGTGGAGCCTGCTTCACCCAGATCAACAAAGCCACACTGGAGCCTGCTTCACCCAAATCAACACAACAGCAACTGGAGCCTGCTTCATCCAAAACAACACATACCACACTGGAGCTTGCTTCACCCAGATCAACACATCCCCCACTGGAGCTTGCTTCATTCAGATCAACCCAACCCACACTGGAGCCTGCTTCACCCAGCTCCACACATCTTACACTGGAGCCTGCTTAACCCGAATCAACAAAACCCACAATTGAGCCTGCTTCACCCATATCAACACAACCTACACTGTAGCCTGCCTCACCCAGATCAACACATCCCACAGTTGAGCTTGCTTCTTCCAGATCAACACAAACCAGACTGGAGCCTGTTTCGACCATATCAACACATCTCAAATTGGAGCCTCCTTCGCCCATATCAACACAACACACACTGAAGCCTCCTTTATCCAGATTACCACATCCTACACTGGAGCGTGCTCCATTCCGACCAACAGAACTCAGCCTGGAGCCTAATTCATCTAGATCAATGTAACCCACATTAGAGCCTGCTTCACCCATATCAACGCTACCTGCAGTGGAGCCTGCTTCACCCACATGAACACAACACAGAATTGAGCCTTCTTTACCCACGTCGATACAACCTACACTGGAGCCTGCTTCATCCAGATCAACATATCCCACACTAGAGCTTCCTTTACTCATATCAATACAACAAACACTGGAACCTGCTTCATCCAGATCAACACCTCACACAGTGAAGCCTGCTTCACCCATATCAACACAAGCCACACTGAATCCTGCGTCATCCATATCAACACATTCTACATAAGAGCCTGGTTCACCCAGATCAACACATCCCAAACTGGAGCCCGCTTCATCCAGACCAACACATTTCACAATGGAGCATGATCCATACAGATCAACAAAACCCACACTGGAGCCTGCTTCACCAAAATCAACACAACCCACGCAGGAGACTGATTCATCCAAATCAATACATCACGCACTGGAGCCTGCTATACCCAGATCAACACATCCCACACTGGAGCCTGCTTCATCCAGATCAACACAACCCACACTGGAACCTGCTTCATCTAGACTACATCCCACAATGGAGTCTGCTTCTAGCAGACTAACGCATCACATACTGGAACCTGCTTTACCCAGATCAACAAGTCCCACACTGGAGCCTGCTTCACCCAGATGAGCACATCCCATATTGGAGCCTTCTTCACCGAGATCAACATAATCCACACTGGATCCTGCTTCAATCATATAAACACAACCGACACTGGAGCCTGCTTCACCCAGATTAACACATCCTACACTGGAGCCTGCTTCATGGAGATCAACACATCCCACACTGTAGCCTGCTTCATCCAGAACAACACATCCCACACTGGAGCATGCTTCATCCAGATCAACACATTCCACACAGGAGCTTGCTTCAACAAAATCAACACAACCCACACTGGAGCCTGTTTCATCTAAATCAATACATCACATTTTGGAGCCTACTTTACCCAGTCCAACACATCCCACACTGAAGCCTGCTTCACCCATATCAACACACCCCATACAAGAGACTGCTTCACGCAGCTCAACACAAGACACAGTGGAGATTGCTTCACCTAGATCAACACATCCCACATCAGAGCCTTCTTCGCCAAGATCAACACAACCTACACTAGATCCTGCTTCACCCTGATCAACACAACCGAGACTTGAACCTGCTTCACCCAAACCAACATATCCTACAATGGAGCTTGCTTTTCCCAGATCATCACAATCCACACTGGAAGCTGCTGCTTCACCCAGATCAACTCATCTCACATGGAAGCCTGCTTCACCTAGATCAATACAACACACACTGTAGTCTGCTTCACCTAGATCAACACAACCCACACTGGAACCTGCTTCACCCAGATCTACATATCCAACACTGGAGCCTGCTTCATCCAAGTCAACACATTCCCCATTGTATCATACTTTATTCAGATCAACACATCCCACATTGTAGCCTGCTTCACCAGAATTAACACAACCCACACTGGAGCCTGATTCATCCAAATAAATACATCAGCACTGGAGCCTGCTTTATATAGGCCAACACATCCCACACTAGAGCCTGCCTCACCCAAACTAACACAACTCACACAAGAGCCTGCTTCACCCAGACCAACACATCCTACATTTGAGCCTACTTCACCCAGATCAACGCAACCTACAGTGAGGCCTGCTTCACCCAGATCAATACAACCGACAGTGGAGCCTGCTTCACCCAGATCAACACTTACCGCACTGGAGCTTGCTTTACCCAGATCATCACAATTCACACTGGAAACTGCCTCACCCAGTTCGACACATCCGACACTGAAGCCTGCTTCACCCAGATGAACGCAACCCACTCTGAAGTCTGCTTCACCCAGATCAACACGTCCCACACTGGATCCTACTTCATCCAGATCGGCACAACCTACACTGGTGCCTGATTCATCCAGATCAACACATCCAACACTAGAGCTTACTTTACCCATAGTAATACAACCCTCACTGAAACCTGCTTCATCCAGATCAACACCTCACACATTGGAGCCTGTTTCACTCATATCAACACAACCCGCTCTGGAGTCTGATTTATCCAGATCAACACATCCCACACTGAGCCTGCTTCATCCAGATCAACACATCCTACACTAGAGCTTGCTTTACCTAGATCAACAAAACCCACACTGGAGCCTGTTTTATCCAGATCAACAC
Organism: Panulirus ornatus; assembly: GCF_036320965.1. NCBI lineage: Eukaryota > Metazoa > Arthropoda > Malacostraca > Decapoda > Palinuridae > Panulirus > Panulirus ornatus. Next base: position 25,271,813 of record NC_092252.1, on the reverse strand, counting down.
ATCCCACACTAGACTCTACTTCAACCAGATCAGCACAACCGACACTGGATCCTCCTTCACCTAGATCAACACATGATTCATCCAGATCAACACATCCCACACTAGAGCCCGCTTCATCAAAATCAACACAAACCACACTGGAGACTGATTCCTCCAAATCAATACATCACACACTGGAGCCTGCTATACCCAGATTAACACATCCCACACTGGAGCCTGCTTTATCCAGATCGCTATATTCCACATTGGAGCCTGCTTCACCCAGATCAACACAATTCACACTGGAGTCTGCTTCACACATATCTACACAACCTACACTGGAGCCTGCTTTACCCAGATTAACACATCCCACACTAGAGCTTGCTTCATCCAAAACAACACATCCCACACTGGAGCTTCATCCACCCAGATCAACACATCTCACACTGGAGCTTGTTTCACCCAGATCAACATATCCCACACTGGAGCCTGATTCACCCAGATCAACACAACCCACTCTGGAGCCTGCTTCACTCAGATCAACACATCCTACACTGGAGTCTGTTTTACTTCGATCAACATAACCCACAATGGAGCGTGCTTCACCCGGATCAACAAAACACGTAATGGAGCCTGCTTCACCCATATCAACACAACCCACATTAGAGCGTGCCACACACAGACCAATACAACCCACACCGGAGCCTCCTTCACCCAGATCAATACTACCCACACGGTAACCTGCTTCATCCAGATGAACACATCCTATAACTGAGCCTGCTTCACTCAGATCAACGCAACCCACATTCAAACTTGCTTCACCCATATCAACACAACCCACACTGGAGCCTGCTTCACCCAGATCAACGCATCCTATACTGGAGCCTGCTTCATCTAGAGCAACACATCCCACAGTGGAACCTGCTTCACCTAGATCAACACATCCCAAGCTAGAGCCTGCTTCATCCAGAGCAATACATCCCACATTGAAGCCTGCTTCATCCAGAGCAACACATCCCACAGGAGCATGCTTCATCCAGATCAACACATTTCACACTGGAGTTTGCTTCAATAAAATCAACACAAACCACAGTGGAGCCTGTTTCATCCAAATCAATATATCACACACTGGAGCTTGCTTTACCCAGACTGGAGCCTGCTTCACATAGATCAACACAACCCATACAAGAGCCTGCTTCACCCAGCTCAACACAAGACACAGTGGAGATTGCTTCACCTAGATCAACACATCCCACATCAGAGCCTTCTTCACCAAGATCAACACAACCTACACTAGATCCTGCTTCACCCTGATCAACACAACCGAGACTTGAGCCTGCTTCACTCAAACCAACATATCCTATACTGGAGCTTGCTTTTTCCAGATGATCAAAATTCACACTGGAAACTGCTTCACCCAGATCAACTCATCCCACACTGAAGCCTGCCTCAACCAGATGAACACAAAGCACACTGGAGTCTGCTTCACCCAGATCAACACATTCCACACTAGAGCCTGCTTCATCCAGATCAACACAACCCACACTGGAGCCTGCTTCACCCAGATCAACACAATCCACACAGGAGCCTACTTCATCCAGACCCACACATCCCACACTGTATCATGCTTTACCCAGATCAACACATCCCACACTGGAGCCTGCTTCACCAAAATCAACGCAACCCACACTGGAGCCGGATTCATCCAAATAAATACATCACACACTGGAGCTTGCCTTACTCAGACCAACACATCCCAAACTGGAGCCTGCTTCACCCAGATTAACACAACCCACACACGAGCCTGCTTCACCCAGATCAACACATGCCACAGTGGAGCCTGCTTCATCCAAATCATCAAATCCTACATTTGAGCCTGCTTCACCCAGATCAACGCAACCCACACTGGAGCCTGCTTAACTCAGATCAATACAATTGACAGTGGAACTTGCTTCAACCAGTTCAACACCTACCACACTTCAAACTGCTTCATCCAGATCAATACGTCCCATACTGAAGCCTGCTTCACCCAGAGCACAATCCGCACTGAAGTCTGTTTCATTCAGATCAACACATCGCACACTGGAGCTTGCTTCACCCAGATAAACACTTCCCACATTGGGGCCTGCTTCACCCAGATCAAAACAATCCACACTGGATTCTACTTCACCCAGATCAACACAACCCACACTGGAGCCTTCTTCACCCAGATCGACACATCCCACATTGGAGCCTGCTTCACTTAGATCAACACAACCCACACTGGAGTCTGCTTCACCCAGATCAACACACCCCACACTGGAACCTACTTCATCGATCTCAACACAACCCACACTGGATCCTGCTTCATCCAGAACAATACAACCCACACTGGTCCTTGATTTATCCAGATCAACTTATCTCCCATTGGAGCTTGCTTCACCCAGATCAACACATTCCACACTGGAGCCTGCTTCACCGAGATCGGCACAACCTACACTGGAGCCTACCACGTCGAGATCAACACAATCCACACTAGGTCCTGCTCCATCCAGATCAACACAACCCACGCTGGTGCCAGATTCATCCAGATCAAGAAAATCTACACTGGAACCTGCCTCACCCAGATCAACACATTCTACACTGGAGTGTGCTTCACCCAGATCAAAACATCCCACTCTGGTGCCTGCTTCATCCAGATGAAGACAACCCAAAATGGAACGTGCTTCACCCAGATCAACACATCTCATATTGGAACCTGGTTCAATCAAAACAACACAACCCACACCTGATCCTGTTTCACCCAGATCAACACAAGCCACACTGATCCTGCTTCACCCAGGTCAACACAACCCACACTGGAGACTGCTTCATCAAGTTCAACACATCCCACACTGGAAGTTGCTTCACCCAGATCAACAAAACCCTCACTGGAGCCTGCTTCCCCTACATCAACACATCCCACACTGGAGCCTGCTTCACCCATATCAGCACTTCCCACACTGAAAACTGCTTCACCAAGATGAACACAACCCACACTGGAACCTGCTTAACCCATATCAACCCAACCCACACGGGGGAATGCATCACCCAGACCAACATAACCCACATTGGAGCCTGTTTCACCTAGATCAACGCAGCCCACACTTGACCCTGATTCATTCAGTTCAACATATCACATACTGGAGCCTGCATCACCCATATCAACACATTCCACCCAAGAGCCTGCTTCACCAAGAGCAACACAACCTACACTGGAGCCTGCATCACCAAAATTAACACAACCTCAGATAAACGCAACCTACACTAGAGCATCCTGCACCCATATAAACACATCCAATGCTGAAGCCTGCTTCACCGAAATCAACACATCCCATATTTGAGCCTGGTTCACACAAATCAACACAACCTACACTGGATCCTGCTAAACCCAGTTCAACACAACCCACACTAGAGCTTGCTTCATCCAGATCAACGCATCCCACACTGGAGCGTGCTTCTCCCATGTCAACACATCGAACACTGGAGCTTGCTTCACTCAGATCAACACATCAAACACTGGAACCTGCTTTATTCAGATCACCACATCCCATACTGGAGCCTGCTTCAAGAGATTAAATCATCACACACTGGAGCCTGCTTCACCCAGATCAACACTTCCTACAATGGAGCCTGCTTCACCCAGATCAACGCTTCCTACAATGGAGCCTGCTTCACCCAGATCAACACATCCCACACTGGATTCTACTTTATCCAGATCAGCACAACCCACACTGGATTTTGCTTCATCCAGATCAACACATTCCACATTGGAGGTTACTCCACCCAGATCAACACAACCCACACTGGAGCCTACTTGCACCCAGATGAACACAACCAACACTGGAACCTGCTTCACCCAGATCACGACATCCTACATTGGAGCTTGCTTCACTTATATCAACACAACCCACACTGCTTCATCCAGATCAACACAACCCACACTGGAGCCTGATTGATCCAAATCAACACATCACACACTGGAGCGTGCTTCACCCAGATCAGCACATTAAACACCGGAGCCTGCTTCACCGAGATCAACACAACCTACACTGGAGTCTACCTCATCCACGCCAACACAACCTACACTGGCGTAAGCTTCACCCAGATCAACAAAACCACACTGGAGCGTGCTTCATCCAGATCAACACACCCCACATTGGAACATGGTTCATCCATATCAAGACAACCCACACTGTGTCATCCAGATCAACGTAACCCACACTGGAGTCTGCTTCACCTAGATCAACACAACCCAAACTAGAGACTCCCTCACCCAGATTAACATACACATTGGTTCTTGTTTCACCCAAATCAACACAAGCCTCACTGGAGCTTGCTTCATCCAGATCAACACATCCCACGCTGGAGCTTGCTTTACCCAGATGAATGCAACCCACACTTGAGCCTGCTTCATCCAGATCAACACATCCAAAAACTGGAGCCTGCTTTGCTTAGATCAATAGAACCCACACTGAAGCCTCTTTCACCCAGATCAACACATCTCAAATTGGAGTTTGCTTCGTTCAGATCAATACAACCCACACTGAAGCCTGCTTCACCGAGATCAACACAACCCCACTGAAGCCTGCTTCACCCAGATCAACACAACCCACACTGAAGCTTGCTTCACCCAGATCAGCACCACCCATACTGAAGCCTGCTTCACACAGATCAACACATCCCACACTGGACCTTGTTTCACCCAGTTCAACACAACCCACACTGGAGCCTGCTTCATCCAGATCAAATATCCCACAATGGAGTCTCCTTCACCCAGATCAACACATCCCACACTGGACCCTGCTTCACCCAGATCAACACAATCCACACTGGAGCTTGCTTTACCAGATGAAGACCTAACACACTGGAACATGCTTCACCCAAATCAACACATCCCACAATGGAGCCAGCTTCACTTAGGTGAACACAACCCACACTGGAGCCTGCTTCATCCAGATCAACGTACCCAAACTGGAGCTTGCTTCACCCAGATCAACACAACTCAAACTGGAGCCTCCTTCACTCAGATTAACATACACACTGGTGCCTGTTTCACCCTGATCAATACAACCCACACCGGAGCTTACTTCATCCAGTCAACATATCAAAAACTGGAACCTGCTTCACCCAGATCAACACAACCCACACTGAAGCCTGCTTCATCCAGATCAACACATCCCACATTGGAGCCTGCTTCACCCAGATCAACACAACCACACTGGGGTCTCCTTCACTGAGATGAACACAACCCACACTAGAGCCTGCTTCACCCAGATCAACATAAGCCATACTGGAGCCTGCTTCACCCAGATCAACATATCCCACACTGGACCATGCTTTACCCAGATCAGCACAATCCAAACTGGAGTTTGCTTCACCCAGATGAACACTCAACACACTGGAACTTGCTTCACCTAAATCAACGCATCCCACAATGGAACCAGCTTCACTTAGATCAACATAATCCACACTGGTACTTGCTTCACCCGGATCAACACAACACACAGTAGAGCCTGCTTCATCCAGATCAACATAATCCATGCTGGAACCCACTTCACCGAGATCAACACAACCCAAACTGGAGTCTCCTTCACACAGATCAACATACACACTGGTGCCTGTTTCACCCAGATCAATACAACCCACACTGGAACCTACTTCATCCAGTCAACATATCCCACACTGAAGCCTGCTTCACCCAGATGAAAACAACCTACACTGAAGCCTGCTTCATCCAGATCAATACATCCCACATTTGAACCTGTTTCACCCAGATCAACACAACCCACAACGGAGCCTGCTCCACCGAGATCAATACACCCCCCACTGGAGCCTACTTCAACTAGACCAACACAACCCACACCGAAGCCTATTTCACCCAGTTGAACACAGCCCACACTGGAATCTGCTTCACCCAGATCAACACAACCTACAGTGGAGTCATCGTCACCCAGATCATCACAGCCACATTGGAATCTCCTTCACCGAGATAAACACAACCCACACTTGACCCTGCTTCACCCAGATCAACACATCCCACACCGGAGTCTGCTTCACTTTGATCAACACATCTCACACTAAGCCTGGTTCACTCAGATCAACACAACCCACACTGGAGACTGCCTCACCAGGATCAATAAAACACACACTGGAGCCTGCTTCACCCATATCAACGAAAACCACACTGGAGCCTGCTTCACTCAGACCAACATCACCCACACTAGAGCCAGCTTCACCCAGATCAACACATCCTACATTGGAGCCTGCTTCACCGAGATCAACACAACCCACACTGGATCCTGTTTCACCCACGCTATCATAACCCATACTGGAGCCTGCTTCACTCAGATCAACACATCCCACACTGGAGCTTGCTTCACCCAGATCAACGCAACCCACACTTGATCCTCCTTCATGCAGATCAGCATATTCCACACTGGAGCTTGCTTGACTTAAATTCACCATTTCCCACACTAGAGCCTGATTCATCCAGATCAACACATCCCACACTGGCTCTTGCTTCACCCAGATCAACACAACACACAGTGGAGCCTGCTTCACGCAGATCAACACAACACACACTGGAGCTTGCTTCACCCAGATCAACACAGCCCACAGTGGAGCCTGCTTCACCCAGATCAACACAACCCACACTGGAGCTTGCTTCACCCAGATCAACACAGCCCACAGTGGAGCTTGCTTCACCCAGATCAACACAACCCACACTGGAGCTTGCTTCACCCAGATCAACACAACACACACTGGAGCTTGCTTCACCCATGGGAACTCAGGCATGAACAAGCAATGGAATGTTCATCCCATTCAACTGTGTACACTTGCATCCCAATTCTCGGACAATATGAGCTATCAGGTCCCTGAGGTTTGGGATTGTATGAGGTATCACGTTCCTGAGGTATGGGACAGTATAAGGTATCATGTCCCTGAGGTATGGGGTAATATAAGGTATCATGTCCCAGACGTATGGGACAGTATAAGGTATCATGCCCCAGACGTATGGGACAGTATAAGGTATCATGTCCCAGACGTATGGGACAGTATAAGGTATCATGTCCCTGAGGTATGGGGTAATATAAGGTATCATGTCCCAGACGTATGGGACAGTATAAGGTATCATGCCCCAGACGTATGGGACAGTATAAGGTATCATGTCCCAGACGTATGGGACAGTATAAGGTATCATGTCCCTGAGGTATGGGGTAATATAAGGTATCATGTCCCAGACGTATGGGACAGTATAAGGTATCATACCCCAGACGTATGGGACAGTATAAGGTATCATGTCCCAGACGTATGGGACAGTATAAGGTATCATACCCCAGACGTATGGGACAGTATAAGGTATCATGTCCCAGACGTATGGGATAGCGTAGGTATCATGCCCCAGACGTATAGGACAGTATAAGGTATCATGTCCCAGACGTATGGGATAGCGTAGGTATCATGCCCCAGACGTATGGGACAGTATAAGGTATCATATCCCAGACGTATGGGACAGTATAAGGTATCATACCCCAGACGTATGGGACAGTATAAGGTATCATGTCCCAGACGTATGGGACAGTATAAGGTATCATACCCCAGACGTATGGGATAGTATAAGGTATCATGTCCCAGACGTATGGGATAGCGTAGGTATCATGCCCCGGACGTATGGGACAGTATAAGGTATCATGTCCCAGACGTATGGGACAGTATAAGGTATCATGCCCCAGACGTATGGGACAGTATAAGGTATCATGTCCCAGACGTATGGGATAGCGTAGGTATCATGCCCCAGACGTATGGGACAGTATAAGGTATCATGCCCCAGACGTATGGGACAGTATAAGGTATCATGTCCCAGACGTATGGGATAGCGTAGGTATCATGCCCCAGACGTATGGGACAGTATAAGGTATCATGTCCCAGACGTATGGGATAGCGTAGGTATCATGCCCCAGACGTATGGGACAGTATAAGGTATCATGTCCCAGACGTATGGGACAGTATAAGGTATCATGTCCCAGACGTATGGGATAGCGTAGGTATCATGTCCCAGACGTATGGGACAGTATAAGGTATCATGTCCCAGACGTATGGGACAGTATAAGGTATCATGTCCCAGACGTATGGGACAGTATAAGGTATCATGTCCCAGACGTATGGGACAGTATAAGGTATCATGTCCCAGACGTATGGGACAGTATAAGGTATCATGCCCCAGACGTATGGGACAGTAAAAGGTATCATGTCCCAGACGTATGGGACAGTATAAGGTATCATGCCCCAGACGTATGGGACAGTATAAGGTATCATGTCCCAGACGTATGGGATAGCGTAGATATCATGCCCCAGACGTATGGGACAGTATAAGGTATCATGTCCCAGACGTATGGGACAGTATAAGGTATCATGTTCCAGACGTATGGGGTAGTATAAGGTATCATGTCCGAGACGTGTGGGACAGTATAAGGTATCATGCCCCAGACGTATGGGACAGTATAAGGTATGTCCCAGACGTATGGGGTAGTATAAGGTATCATGTCCCAGACGTGTGGGACAATATAAGGTATCATGTCCCAGACGTGTGGGACAGTATAAGGTATCATGTCCCAGACGTGTGGGACAGTATAAGGTATCATGTCCCAGACGTGTGGGACAGTATAAGGTATCATGTCCCAGACGTGTGGGATAGTATAAGGTATCATGTCCCACACGTGTGGGACAGTATAAGGTATCATGTCCCAGACGTGTGGGACAGTATAAGGTATCATGTCCCAGACGTGTGGGACAGTATAAGGTATCATGTCCCAGACGTGTGGGATAGTATAAGGTATAATGTCCCAGACGTGTGGGACAATATAAGGTATCATGTCCCAGACGTGTGGGATAGTATAAGGTATCATGTCCCAGACGTGTGGGACAGTATAAGGTATCATGTCCCAGACGTGTGGGATAGTATAAGGTATAATTTGTGCTATCCTGTTGGTTCGTTGCTTGTGCTGGTGTACGATGTTCACAATGTAAGGGTGGTTATTGTTTGTGACGAATTGTACATTATTATTTTGTATCCTGTGTAATTGTAGAATATCATTTTGTATCCTCTGTAGTTGTATAGTATCATTTTGTATCCTGTGTAATTGTAGAATATCATTTTGTATCCTCTGTAGATGTATAGTATCATTTTGTATCATGTGTAATTGTAGAATATCATTTTGTATCCTCTGTAGATGTATAGTATCATTTTGTATCCTGTGTAATTGTAGAATATCATTTTGTATCCTCTGTAGTTATATAGTATCATTTTGTATCCTGTGTAGTTGTAGAATATCATTTTGTATCCTCTGTAGTTGTAGAATATAATGTTGTATCCTGTGTAATTGTAGAATGTTACTTTATATCTTGTGTAGCTGTAGAATATCATTTTCTATCCTCTGCAGTTGTAGAATATCATTTTGTGTCCTCCATAGTTGTAGAATGACACTTTTTATCCACTGTAGTTGTAGAACATTATTTCATATCCTCTGTAGTTGTAGAATGTAATTTTGTATCCTGTGTAGTTGTAGAATATCATTTTGTATCCTCTGTAGTTGTAGAATATAATGTATCCTGTGTAGTTGTAGGATATTATTTCATATCCTGTGTAGCTGTAGAATATAATTTTGTATCCTCTGTAGTTGTAGAATATCATTTTGTGTCCTCTGTAGTTGTAGAACAATATCTTTTATCCTCTGTAGCTGTGAAATATTGTTTTGTATCCTTTGTAGTTGTAGAATATTATTTTGTATCGTGTGTAATTGTAGAATATTATTTTGTATAATCTGTAGTTGTAGAATATAATTTTGTATCTTCTGTAGTTGTAGAATATCATATCATATCCTCTGTAGTTGTAGAATGCTATTTTGTATCCTCTGTAGTTGTAGAATATCATTTTGTATCCTCCGTGGTTGTAAAACATTATTTTGTATCCACTGTAGTTGTAGAACATTATTTTGTATCCTCCGTGGTTGCAGAATATTATTTTGTATCCTCCGTGGTTGTAGAATATTATTTTGTATCCTCCGTGGTTGTAGAATATTATTTTGTATCCGCTGTAGTTGTAGAATATCATTTTGTATTCTCTGTAGTTGTAGAATATTATTTTGTATCCTCCGTGGTTGTAGAATATTATTTTGTATCCTCCGTGGTTGTAGAATATTATTTCGTATTTTCTGTAGTTGTAGAATATCATTTTGTATACTTTGTAGTTGTAGAATATTATTTTGTATTCTTTGTAGTTATAGAATATCATTTTGTATTCTCTGTAGTTGTAGAATATCATTTTGTATCCTCTGTGGTTGTAGAATAATATTTTTTATCCTCTGTAGTTATAGAATATTATTTTGTATCGTGTGTAATTGTAGAATATTATTTTGTAGCATCAATAGTTGTAGAATATCATTTTGTATCCTCTGTAGTTGTAGAATATAATATCATGTTTTTTGTATTTGTAGAATACTATTTTGTATCCTCTGTAGTTGTATAATATTATTTTGTTTCCTCTGTTGTTGTGAAATATTTTGTATCCTCTGTGGTTGTAGAATATTATTTTGTATCCTCTGTAGTTGTAGATTATTGTTTTGTATTCTCTGTATTTGTAAAATATCATTTTGTATTCTTTGTAGCTATAAAATATCATTTGTATCCTGGGTAGTTGTAGAATACCATTTTGTATCCTCTGTAATTGTAAAATATCATTTTGTATCTTCTGTAGTTATAGATTATCATTTTGTATCCTCTGTATCTGTAGAATACTATTTTGTATCCTCTGTAATTGTAGAATATCATTTTGCATCCTTCGTAGTTGTAGAATATCATTTTCTATCCTCTGTAGTTGCAGAATATCATTCTAAATCCTCTGTAGTTGTAGAATATTATTTCGTATCCTCCGTAGTTGTAGAATATTATTATGTATCCTCTATAGTTGTAAAATATCATTTTGTATCGTCTTTGGTTGTAGAATTTTATCTTGTATCCTCTGTAGTTGTAGAATATTATTTTGTATCCTTTGTAGTTGTGAAATATTATTTGTATCCTCTGTAGTTGTAGAATATTATTCTGTATCCTCTGTAGTTGTAGAATATTATTTTGCATCATCTGTAATTCTACAATATTTTGTATCCTCTGTAGTTGTAGCATATCATTTTATTATCCTCTGTAGTTGTAGAATAATTTTAAGTATCCTCTGTTGTTGTAGAATATTATCTTGTATCATCTGTAATTGTAGAACTATATTTGGTATCCTCTGTATTTGTAGAATATCATTTTGTATCCTCTCTAATTGTAGAATATAATTTTGTATCCTCTGTAGTTGTAGAATATCATTTTGTATCCTCTCTAGTTGTAGATTATTATTTTATATCCTTTGTAGTTGTAGAATATTATCTTGTATCCTTTGTAATTGTAGAATATTATTTTGTATAGTCTGTAGTTTAGAAAATCATTTTGTCCTGTGTAGTTGTAAAATATCATACTGTATCCTCTGTAATTATAGAATATCATTTTGTGTCCTCTGTAGTTGTAGATTACTATTTTGTATCGTCTGTAATTGTAGAACATTATTTTGTGTCCTCTGTAGTCGTAGATTACTATTTACAATCGTTTGTAATTGTAGATATTATTCTATTTCGCCTGCAACTGTAGATATTATTTTGTATCGTATGTAACTGTAAATTTTTTCTGTCTTCTGTAATTCTAGATATTATTTTTTTATCGTCTGTATCTGTAGAATATTATTCTGTATCCTCTGTAGTCGTAGAGTATTATTTTGTATCGTCTGTAATTGTAGATATCATTTTGTATCTTTTGTAGCTGTAGATATTATCTTGTGTCGTCTGTAATTGTAGATATTGTATCCTCTGTAGTTGTAAAATATTATCTTGTATTCTCTGCAGTTGTAGAATAATATTTTGTATCCTCTGTAGTTGTAAAATATCATTTTGTATTATTTGTATCATTTTGTATTTGTAAAATATTATTTTGTATTACCTGTAATTGTATAGTATCATTTTGTATCGTGTGTAATTGTAGATTTTATTTTATATCGTCTGTAATTGTAGATATTTTCTATCGTTTCTACTTGTAGATATTATCCTGTATCGTCTCTAATTGTAGAATATTATTTTGTATTGTCTGTAATTGTAGAGTATTATTTTGTATCGTCTGTAATTGTATAGTATTATTTTGTATCGACTGTAATTGTAATTATTTTGTATCGTCTGTAATTGTAGCGTATCATTTTGGTTCGTCTGTGATTGTAGATATTATTTTGTATCGTCTGTAACTGTAGATATCATTGTATATCGTCTGTATTGTAGATATTATTTTCTTCGTCGTTATTTGTAGATATTATTTTATATCGTCTCTAATTGTAGATATAATTTTCATCGTCGTTATTTGTAGATATTATTTTATATCGTCTGTAATTGTAGATATTATTTTCTTCGTCGTTATTTGTAGATATTATTTTATATCGTCTCTAATTGTAGATATTATTTTCATCGTCGTTATTTGTAGATATTATTTTATATCGTCTCTAATTGTAGATATTATTTTCATCGTCGTTATTTGTAGATATTATTTTATATCGTCTCTAATTGTAGATATTATTTTGTACTGTCTGTAATTTCAACATGACTAGATTGTAGGAGAGGAACGTTTGTATGTGTGAGCAGGTGTTATCATAGTCTTAATGAAACGTTAGTTGTGATCATGAGGAAGATGGCAGAACCTGTCCTTCGGTCGTTCTGTGGGTCACGAGTTGTGTTCTTATCAAACCTCATAATGTTAATGTGTTACTCAGGTGTCTGCTGCTCTTCTTCCTCATAATGTTAATGTGTTACTCAGGTTTCTGCTCCTCTTCTTCCTCATAATGTTAATGTGTTACTCAGGTGTCTGTTGCTCTTCTTCCTCATAATGTTAATGTGTTACTCAGGTTTCTGCTGCTCTTCTTCCTCATAATGTTAATGTGTTACTCAGGTTTCTGCTCCTCTTCTTCCTCATAATGTTAATGTGTTACTCAGGTGTCTGCTGCTCTTCTTCCTCATAATGTTAATGTGTTACTCAGGTTTCTGCTCCTCTTCTTCCTCATAATGTTAATGTGTTACTCAGGTGTCTGGTGCTCTTCTTCCTCATAATGTTAATGTGTTACTCAGGTTTCTGCTCCTCTTCTTCCTCATAATGTTGATGTGTTACTCAGGTTTCTGCTCCTCTTCTTCCTCATAATGTTAACGTGTTACTCAGGTTTCTGCTGCTCTTCTTCCTCATAATGTTAATGTGTTACTCAGGTGTCTGCTGCTCTTCTCCCTCATAATGTTAATGTGTTACTCAGGTTTCTGCTGCTCTTCTTCCTCATAATGTTAATGTGTTACTCAGGTTTCTGCTGCTCTTCTTCCTCATAATGTTAATGTGTTACTCAGGTGTCTGGTGCTCTTCTTCCTCATAATGTTAATGTGTTACTCAGGTTTCTGCTGCTCTTCTTCCTCATAATGTTAATGTGTTACTCAGGTTTCTGCTCCTCTTCTTCCTCATAATGTTAATGTGTTACTCAGGTTTCTGCTGCTCTTCTTCCTCATAATGTTAATGTGTTACTCAGGTTTCTGCTCCTCTTCTTCCTCATAATGTTAATGTGTTACTCAGGTTTCTGCTGCTCTTCTTCCTCATAATGTTAATGTGTTACTCAGGTTTCTGCTGCTCTTCTTCCTCATAATGTTAATGTGTTACTCAGGTTTCTGCTCCTCTTCTTCCTCATAATGTTAATGTGTTACTCAGGTTTCTGCTGCTCTTCTTCCTCATAATGTTAATGTGTTACTCAGGTTTCTGCTCCTCTTCTTCCTCATAATGTTAATGTGTTACTCAGGTTTCTGCTGCTCTTCTTCCTCATAATGTTAATGTGTTACTCAGGTTTCTGCTGCTCTCCTTCCTCATAATGTTAATGTGTTACTCAGGTTTCTGCTCCTCTTCTTCCTCATAATGTTAATGTGTTACTCAGGTGTCTGCTGCTCTTCTTCCTCATAATGTTAATGTGTTACTCAGGTTTCTGCTCCTCTTCTTCCTCATAATGTTAATGTGTTACTCAGGTGTCTGGTGCTCTTCTTCCTCATAATGTTAATGTGTTACTCAGGTTTCTGCTCCTCTTCTTCCTCATAATGTTAATGTGTTACTCAGGTTTCTGCTCCTCTTCTTCCTCATAATGTTAATGTGTTACTCAGGTGTCTGCTGCTCTTCTTCCTCATAATGTTAATGTGTTACTCAGGTTTCTGCTCCTCTTCTTCCTCATAATGTTAATGTGTTACTCAGGTGTCTGGTGCTCTTCTTCCTCATAATGTTAATGTGTTACTCAGGTTTCTGCTCCTCTTCTTCCTCATAATGTTAATGTGTTACTCAGGTTTCTGCTCCTCTTCTTCCTCATAATGTTAACGTGTTACTCAGGTTTCTGCTGCTCTTCTTCCTCATAATGTTAATGTGTTACTCAGGTGTCTGCTGCTCTTCTTCCTCATAATGTTAATGTGTTACTCAGGTTTCTGCTGCTCTTCTTCCTCATAATGTTAATGTGTTACTCAGGTTTCTGCTGCTCTTCTTCCTCATAATGTTAATGTGTTACTCAGGTTTCTGCTGCTCTTCTTCCTCATAATGTTAATGTGTTACTCAGGTTTCTGCTCCTCTTCTTCCTCATAATGTTAATGTGTTACTCAGGTGTCTGGTGCTCCTCTTCCTCATAATGTTAATGTGTTACTCAGGTTTCTGCTGCTCTTCTTCCTCATAATGTTAATGTGTTACTCAGGTTTCTGCTGCTCTTCTTCCTCATAATGTTAACGTGTTACTCAGGTTTCTGCTGCTCTTCTTCCTCATAATGTTAACGTGTTACTCAGGTTTCTGCTGCTCTTCTTCTGCTGTTATCATTTTATCTACTGTGATCATATCTTATCTCTCCATACAAGAGCCACCATGATCAACTTGTTATGTCAAGTGAGTCTGGTCATGTGCAGGATGGCTGTGGTCGGCCCTGGGCGGAGCAGGAGGTGTGGGGCTCCTTCAGAAGATGGCACGTCCTCCTCCTGACAGCTCTCACCGGACTCACCATCAGTAAGTATAGTCCTCAGTATAGTCCTCACCTCAACCCTTAGTGTGCAGTCCTCAGTATAGTCCTCACCTCAGCCCTCAGTGTACAATCCTCAGTATAGACCTCACCTCAACCCTCAGTGTACAGTCCTCAGTATAGTCCTCACCTCAACCCTCAGTGTACAGTCCTCAGTATAGTCCTCACCTCAACCCTTAGTGTACAGTCTTCAGTATACTCCTCACCTCAGCCCTCAGTGTACAATCCTCGGTATAGTCCTCACCTCAGCCCTCAGTGTACAATCCTCGGTATAGTCCTTACCTCATCCCTCAGTGTGCAGTCTTCAGTATACTCCTCACCTCAATTCTTAGTGTGCAGTCCTCAGTATAGTCCTAACCTCAACACTCAGTGCACAGTCTTCAGTATAGTCCTCACCTCAACCATCAGTGTACAGTCCTCAGTATAGTCCTCACCTCAACCCTCAGTGTACAGTCATCAGTATAGTCCTCAACTCAACCCACTGTAAAGTCCTCAGTATAATCCTCACGTCAACCATCAGTGCACAGTCCTCAGTATACTCCTCACCTCGACCATCACTGTACAGTCCTCAGTATAGTCCTCACCTCAACCCTCAGCGTACAGTCCTCAGTATAGTCCTCAACTCAACCCTTAGTGTGCAGTCCTCAGTATAGTCCTCACCTCAACCCTCAGTGTACAGTCCTCAGTATAGTCCTCACCTCAACCCTTAGTGTAATCCTCAGTATAGCCCTCACCACAGCCCTCAGTGTACAGTCATCAGTATAGTTCTCACCTCAACTATCAGTGTACACTCCTCAGTATAGTCCTCACCTCAACTCTCAGTGTACAGTCCTCAGTATAGTCCTCACCTCAACCATCAGTATTTAGTCCTCAGTATAGTCCTCACCTCAACCCTCAGTGTACAGTCCTCAGTATAGTCCTCACCTCAACCCTTAGTGTGCAGTCCTCAGTATAGTCCTCACCTCAACCCTCAGTGTACAGTCCTCAGTATAGTCCTCACCTCAACCCTTAGTGTAATCCTCAGTATAGTCCTCACCACAGCCCTCAGTGTACAGTCATCAGTATAGTTCTCACCTCAACTATCAGTGTACACTCCTCAGTATAGTCCTCACCTCAACTCTCAGTGTACAGTCCTCAGTATAGTCCTCACCTCAACTATCAGTATTTAGTCCTCAGGAAAGTCCTTTCCTCAACCCTTAGTGTACAGTCCTCAGAATAGTCCTCACCACAGCCCTCAGTGTACAGTCCTCAGTATATTCGTCACTTCAACCCTCAGTGTACAGTCCTCAGTTTAGTCCTCATCTCAACCCTCAGTGTACAGTCCTCAGTATAGTCCTCACCTCAACCATCAGTGTATTATTCTCTGGGTGTGCTGTGACATTTAAAGTGCCAAATATTAATTGTACCCGAGGGTGTATACTGACACTTATAGTGTCACAAGTTACGTGCACCCCAGGGTGTTTACTGACACTTAAAGTATTACATGTTATCTGTACCCAGGGGGTATACTTAAGCTTACAGTATAAAAAGTTACCTGTACGCAAGGGTGTACTGTACACTGACACTTACATTATCACATGATACCTCTACCCCGGGTGTATACTAACGCTTAAAGTATCACATGTTACCTGTACCCCAGGATGTATACAGACATTTGCATTATCACATGTTACCTGTACCCCAGGGTGTATACTGACGCCTAATGTATCGTATGTTACCTGTACCCCAGGGTGTACAATGACACTTTCAGTATCACATGTTACCTGTAACCTATGGTGTATACTGGCACTTACAGTATCACTTGTTACCTGTACCCCAGGGTTTACATTGACACTTATAGCATCATATATTACATGTACCCCAGACTGTATAATGACAGGTATAGTATCACATGTTACCTGTACCCCAGGGTGTATATTGACACTTACAGTATCATATGTTACCTCTACCCCGGATGTATACTAACACTTAAAGTATCACATGTTACCTGTACACCAGGGTGTATACTGACACTTACAGTATCACCTGTTATCTGTACCCCACTGAGTATGCTGACTCTTACTGTATCACATGTTACCTGTACCCTAGGGTGTATACTGATACAGTATTACATGTTACCTGTACCCAGGATGTATACTGACTCTTACAGTATCTCATGTTACTTGTACTCCATTGTGTATACTGACACTCACAGTATTACGTGCCACCTGTAACCCAGAGTCTATACTGACACTTACAGTATCTCATGTTACCTATACCTCAGGGTGCATACAGACATTTACAGTACCACATATTACCTTTACCCCAGGGTATATATTGACACTTACAGAATTACATGTTACCTGTACCCCAAGATGAATACAGACACTTACAGTATCACATGTTACCTGTAACCCAAGCTTTATACTGACTATTACAGATTTACATATTGCCTGTACCCGAGGGTGTATACTGACACAGTGTCACATGTTACCTGTACTCCGGGGTGTATACTGAAACTTATATTATCATATGTTACCTGTACCACAGGATGTATACAGACACTTACATTATCATATGATACCTATACCCACAAGGTGTACAATGACACTTGTAGAATCACATGTTACCTGTAGCCCAGGGTGTATATTGACACTTACAATATCATATGTGTCCTGTATCCCATGGGATATACAGACACTTGCAGTATCAAATGTTGCTTGTACCCCTTGTTGAATACTGACTCTTGCAGTATCGCATGATAACTGTGCCCCAGGGTGTATACTGACACACAGTATCATATGTGACCTTTACCCTATTGTGTAGGATCACACTTACAATATTACATGTGACCTGTACCCTTTGGTGTACAGTGACACTTACAAAATCACATGTTGCCTGCACCTCAGTGTGTATACTGACACAGTATCATATGTTACCTATACCCCAAGGTGTATACTGACACATAAAGTATCACATGTTACCTGTACCCGATGGTGTATAATGACACTTGCAGTATCATATGTTACCTGTACCCCAGGGAGTATAATGACACTCATAGTATCATATATTGCCTGTACCCCAGGGTGTATCCTGAAACTTACAGTATCACATGTTACCTGTACCCAAGGGTGTTTACTGACACTTACATTATCACATGTTACCTGTAAAAAGGGGTGTATACTGACACTTACAGTATCCCATGTTACCTGTACCCCAGGGTGTATACTGATACTTACAGTATCACATATTTCCTGTACCCCAGGGTGTATACGGACACTTGCAGTATCACATGTTACCTGTAACCAAGGATGTATACTGACACTTATAGGAACACATGTTACCTGTACCCCATAGTGTACAATGACACTTATAGTATCACATGTTACCTGTACTCCAGGGTGTATATTGACACAGTATCATATCTTACCTGTACCCCATGGTGTATAGAGACACTTGCAATATCATATGTTGCTTGTACTCATGGGTGAATACTGACTCTTGCAGTATCACATGATACCTACCCCAGGGTGTATACAGACACTTACAGTATCACGTGAGACACTTTCAGTATCATATGTGACCTCTACCCTATAGTGTCCAGTGACACTTACAGAATCACCTGTTACCTGTACCCAGGGTGTATACTGACACTTACAGTATCATATGTTACATATACCTCAGGGTGTATACTGACACTTAAAGTATCACATGTACCCTGTGCCCCAGGGAGTATAGTGAAACTTATAGTATCATATGTTACCTGTATCCCACGATATATCCTGACACTTACAGTACCACATGTTACCTGTACCCCAGGGTGTTTACCGACACTTACAGTACCAAATGTTACCTGTAACCCAGAGTGTATACTAACACTTACAGTATCAAATGTTACCTGTGCCCCAGGTTGAAAAACTGATAATTACAGTATCACATATTGCCTGTATACAAGAGTGTATACTGACACTTACAGTATGACATGTTACCTGTAAACCAGGGTGTATACTGACACTTATAGTATCACACTTTACTTATACCTCAGGGTGTATACTGACACTTTCAGTATGACATGTCATCTATACCCCAGGGTGTGTACCGACATTTAGAGTATCACATGTTACCTGAAAACCAGCGTGTACACTGACACTTACAGTATCACATTTTACCTATACCACAGGGTCTATACTGACACTTACAGTATCACATGTTACCTGTACCCTATAGTGTATATTGACGTTTTACAGTATCACATGTTACCTGTATCCCCAGGATGTATACTGACACTAACAGTGTCACATGTTACCTGTATCCCAGGGTGTAAACTAACATTTACAGTATCAAATGTTACCTGTACTCTAGGGTTTTATTGACACTTACAGTATCACATGTCACATGTATCCCAATGTGTATACTGGCACTTAGAACATCACATGTTACCTGTAACCCAGGGTTTATACTGACTATCAAAGTATCACATGTTACCTGTAAACCAAGGTGAATATTGACACAGTATCATATGTAACCTGTACTCCAGGGTGTATACTTACACTTACAGTATCACATGCTACCTGTACCCCAGGGTGTATACTGACACTTACAATACCACATGTTACCTGTACCCCTTGGTGTACACTGATAATTATAGCATCACACCTTACCTCTACCCTGGGGTATACATTGACACTTTCATTATCTCATGTCACATGTACCCGAGGGTTTATACAGACACTTACAGTATCACATGTTACCTGCACAACAGGGTGTATACTGATACTTGCAGTATCACATATTGCATGTACCCCAGGGTGTATACTGACATTTGCAGTATCACATGTTGTCTGTACCAAAGGGTGTATACTGACACTTACAGGAACACATGTTACCTGTACCCCATAGTGTACAATGACATAGTATCACATGTTACCTGTACCCCAGGGTGTATATTGACACTTACAGTATCATATGTTACCTGTACCCCATGGTGTATACAGACACTTGCCGTATCACATGTTGATTGTACCCCTGGGTGAATACTGACTCATGCAGTATCACATAATACCTGCACCCAGGGTGTATACAGACACTTACAGCATCACTTGTGACCTGTACCCTATGGTGTACAGTGACACTTACGGTATCATATGTGACCTGTAACCTATGATGTACAGTGACACTAACAGAATCACATGTTATCTGTACCCCAGGGTGTATACTGACACTTACAGTATCACTTGTTACATGTACCTTAGGGTGTATACTGACACTCAAAGTATCACATGTACCCTGTACCCCAGGAGTATAGTGACACTTATAGTATCAAATGTTAACTGTACTCCAGGATGTATCCTGACTCTTACAGTATCACATGTTACCTGTACCCCAGGGTGTTTAGTGACACTTACAGTATCAAATGTTACCTGTAACCAAGGGTGTATACTGACACTTACAGTATCCCATGTTACCTTTACCCCAGGGTGTATACTGATAATTACAGTATCACATATTACCTGTACCCCAGGGTGTATACTGACACTTACAGTATGACATATTGCCTGTACCCCAGGGTGTATACTGACACTTACAATATGACGTGTTACCTGTAAACCAGGGTGTATACTGACACTTACAGTATCACATTTTACCTATACCTCAGGGTGTATACTGACACTTTCAGTATTGCATGTTATCTGTATCCCAGGGTGTATGCCGACATTTAGATCATCACATGTTACCTGTAAACCAGGGTGTATACTGACACTTACATTATCACATTTTACGTATACCGCAGGGTGTATACAGACACTTACAGTATCACATGTTACCTGTACCCTATGGTGTATATTTACAATTACAGTATCACATGTTACCTGTACCTCAGGATGTATACTGACACTAACAGCGTCACATGTTACCTGTACCCCAGGGTGTATACTAACATTTACAGTATGAAATTTTGCATGTAGGTCAGGGTGTATATTGACACAGTATCACATGTTACATGTACCCCAGTGTGTATACTGGCACTTAGAATATCACATGTTACCTGTACCCCAGGGTTTATACTGACTATTAAAGTATCACATGTTACCAGTAAACCAGGGTGAATATTGACACTTACAGTATCACATGGAACCTGTACTCCAGGGTGTATACTTACACTTACAGTATCATATGTTACCTGTACCCCAGGGTGTATACTGACACTTGCAATATCACATGTTACCTGTACCCCTTCGTGTACACTGACACTTATAGCATCACATGTTACCTCTACCCCAGGGTGTATATTGACACATTCATTATCATATGTTACCTTTACTTGCAGTATCTCATGTTACCTGTACCCCAGGGTGTACACTGACTCCTATAGTATCACATGTTACCTGTACCCGAGGGTGTATACTGACACAGTATCGCATGTTGCCTGTACCCTGTGGAGTATACTGAAAGTATAACATGTTAATTGTACCCCAGGGTGAACACTGACACTTATAGTTTCACATGTTACCTGTACCCCAGGGTGTATACTAAAACTTACAGTATCACATGTTACCTGTACCTCAGGATGTATACTGACACTAACAGCGTCACATGTTACCTGTACCCCAGGGTGTATACTAACATTTACAGTATGAAATTTTGCATGTAGGTCAGGGTGTATATTGACACAGTATCACATGTTACATGTACCCCAGTGTGTATACTGGCACTTAGAATATCACATGTTACCTGTACCCCAGGGTTTATACTGACTATTAAAGTATCACATGTTACCAGTAAACCAGGGTGAATATTGACACTTACAGTATCACATGGAACCTGTACTCCAGGGTGTATACTTACACTTACAGTATCATATGTTACCTGTACCCCAGGGTGTATACTGACACTTGCAATATCACATGTTACCTGTACCCCTTCGTGTACACTGACACTTATAGCATCACATGTTACCTCTACCCCAGGGTGTATATTGACACATTCATTATCATATGTTACCTTTACTTGCAGTATCTCATGTTACCTGTACCCCAGGGTGTACACTGACTTCTATAGTATCACATGTTACCTGTACCCGAGGGTGTATACTGACACAGTATCGCATGTTGCCTGTACCCTGTGGAGTATACTGAAAGTATAACATGTTAATTGTACCCCAGGGTGAACACTGACACTTATAGTCTCACATGTTACCTGTACCCCAGGGTGTATACTAAAATTTACAGTATCACATGTTACCTGTACCACAGAGTATAATTACACTTATAGTATCACATTTTACCTGTACCCTAGGGAGTAAACTGACACTTGCAGTATCCTATGTTAACTGAATGCCCGGGTGTATACTGACACAGTATCACACGTTACCTGTACCCAGGGAGTATCCTGACACAGTCTCATATATTACCTGTACCCCGGGGTGTAAACTGATACTTACGGTATCACATATTACTTGTATCACATGTTACTGACAAGTGTATACCGACACTTACAATATCACATGTTACACGTACCCGAGGGTGTATATTGATAATTGCAGTATTACATTTTACCCTGTACCCCATGGTGTTTACTAATATTTTCAGTATCATATGTCACCTGTACCCCAAGTAGTATACTGACACTTACAGAATCACATGTTTCATGTACCCCACGGTGTATACTGACTCTTACAGTATCACATGTTACTACTACCCCAGGGTGTATATTGACACTTACAGTATCACATATTCCCTGAACCCTATGGTGTATACTGGCACCAACAGTATCACATATTACCTGTACCCAAGGTTTATAGTGACGCTTACACTATCACATGTTACGAGTAACAGAGGATATATTCTGACAGTCATAGTATCACTTGTTACCTGTACCCCAGGAACAATACTGACACTTGCAATATCAGATGTCAACTGTACCCCAGGGTGTATACTGATACAGTATCACATGTTACCTGTACCCAAGGGTGTATAATGACGCAGTATAACATGTTACCTGTACTCCAGGATATATTGACACTTACAGTATCACATGTTACCTATAACCCAGGTGGCATACTGACATTTACACTAACACGTTACCCGTATCAGAGTGTATATACTGACACTTACAGAATCACTTGATACTTGTACCCCAGGGTGTAAGTGCAACTTATAGTATCGCATGTAACCTGTACCCAGGCTGTATAATGAAACTTATATTATCACATGCTACCTGTACCCCAGGGTGTATACTGATAGTTACAGTATCCCATATTCCCAGTACAACAGGGTGTATACTGACACCTACAATATCACATATTACCTGTACCGAAGGGTGTATACTGACACATTCAATATCACATTCTAACTGCACCCGAAGGTGTATACTGACATTTACATTATCACATGTTACCTGTACCCCATGGTGTATTTTGACACAATATCACATGTTATCTGTACCCCAGGGTGTATACTGATACTTACAGTATCACATATTACCTGTGCCCCAGTGTGTATATTGACACACATTATCAGATGTTACCTGTACCCAAGGGTGTATACTGACAATTGCAGTATCGCGTTTTAACTGTACCCCAGGATGGATACTGACACTTTCAGTATGACATGTTAACCTGTACCCCGGGGTGTATACTGAATTTTAGAGTATCACATGTTACCTGTACCCCATGGTGTATGTTGATACTTAGAGTATCACATGTTACCTGTACTCCAAGATGTATACTGACCCTTACAGTATCACGTGTTACCTGTAAACCATGGTGTATACTGACACTTACAGTATCACATGTTACTTGTACCCCAGGGTGTATACTGACACTTACAGTATCACATCTTACCTGTACCCCATGATGTATACTGACACTTGCAGTATCACATGTTACCTGTACCCAAGGTGTATCCTGACGCTTACAGTATAACATGTTTCCTGTACCCCACGGTGTATACTGACACTTACAATATCAATTTTTACATGTACCCCATGGTGTATATTCACACTTACAGTATCACATGTTATATGTACCCTAGGATTTATACTGACACTTTCAGTGTCACATGTTACCTGTTCTCCAGGGTGTATACTGACAATTACAGTATCACATATTACTTGTACCCTAGTTTGTATACTGACACTTACAGTATCACATGGTATCTGTACTCCAGGTTTTATAGGGACATTTACAGTATCACATTTTACCTCTAACCAAGGGTGTATACTGACACTTACATTATCACATATTACTTGTACCCTATGGTGTATACTGACACCTACAGTATCACATGTAACCTGTATTCCTTGTGGTATACTGACACACTCATATGTTACCCGTACCAGAGGGTGTATATTGACACTTTCAGTATCACTTGTTAACTGCACCCTAGGGTGTATAGTGACACTTACAGTCTCACATATGACCTGTACCCTATGGTGTACAGTGACACTTACAGTATCATATTTGACCTGTACCTTATGGTGTACATTGACACTTACAGAATTACATGTTACCTGTACCCTAGGTTGTATACTGACACTTACAGTATCATACATTACCTGTACCTCAGGGTGTATACTGACACTTAAAGTATCACATGTTATATGTACCCCATGGTGTATAACGACACTTACAGTACCACATTTTACCTGAACCCCAGGGAATATAGTGACACTTATAGTATCATATGTTACCTGTACCTCAGAATGTAACTTGACACTTACAGTATCACATGTTACTCTTACCCCAGGGTGTTTACTGACACTTACAGTATCAAATGTTACCTGCAACATAGGGTGTATCCTGACACTTATAGTATCCCAAGTTACCTGTACCCCAGAGTTTATACTGATACTTACAGTATCACATATTACCTGTATCCCAGGATGTATACTGGTATATTGACAGAGTATGACATGTTACCTGTACCCAATGGTGTATACTGCCACTTACAGTATTACATTTTACCTGTACCCCATGGTGTATACTGAGACTTTTTGTATGACATGTTACCTGTACCCCAGGGGGTATACCGACATTTACAGTATCACATGTGACCTGTAAACTAGTGTGTATACTGATACAATATCACATTTTACCTGTACCCTATGGTTTATATTGAAAATTACAGTATCACATGTTACTGTACCCCAGGATGTATACTGTCATTTTCAGTGTCACATGTTCCTGTACCCCAGGGTGTAAATTAACATTTACAGTATTAACTGTTACCTATACCAAAGGGTTCTGTATTGACACTTACAGTATCACATGTTACCTGTACCTCAGTGTGTATACTGTCACTTACATTATTATATGTTATCTGTACCCCAGGGTTTTTACTGACTATTAAAGTATCACATGTTACCTGTAAAACATGGTGAATATTGACACTTACATTAGCATATGTTACCTGTACTCCAGGGAGTATACTTAAATTTACGGTGTCACATGTTACCTACAAACCAGGGTGTATATTGACACTAACAGTATCACATGTTACTTGTATCCCAGAGTGTATGCCGACACTTACAGTATCAGATCTTACCTGTACCCAATGATGTATACTAACTCTTACAGTATCACATGTTTCCTGTATCCAAGCTGTATACTGACACTTACAGTATCACATGTTTCCTGTACCCTACGGTGTATACTGACACTTAGTGTATCACATGTTACCTATACCCCATAGTGTGTATTGACATTTACAGTATCACATGTTTCCTCAACTCCAGGATGTATACTGAACTTACAGTGTCACATGTTACATGTACCCTAGGGTGTGTACTGAAAATTACAGTATCATATGTTACTTGTACTCCAGGTTGTATACTGACAATTACAGTATCACATGTTACCTGTACCCCAGTGTTTATACTAGCACTTACAATATCACATGTTACCTCTACTCTAGGATTTATACTGACACTTAGAGTATCACATGTTACCTGTGCCAAATGGTGTATATTGACACTTACAGTAGCAAATGTTACCTGTTCTCAGGGAAGTATACTGACGCTTACAGTGTCACAAGTTTCCTGTACCCCAGGGTGTATACTGACAGAGTATCACATGTTACCTATACCCCAGGTTGTATACTGACACATCCAGTATTACACATTACCTGTTCCTAGGGTTTATACTGAAACTTACATTATCACATGTTGCCTCTACCCTAGGGTGTATACGGACAATTACAGTATCACATATTACCTGTACCCTATGGTGTATACTGACACTTCCACTGTCACATGAAACCTGTATTCCATAGTGTACACTGACACAATATCACATGTCACCCGTCCTAGAGGGAGTATATTGACACAGTATCACTTGTTAACTGCACCCTAGGGTGTATCCTGACACTTACAGTATCATATATTACCAGTACTCCATGGTGTATACTGACACTTACAGTATTACTTGTCACCTTCCCCAGGGTGTATAGTGACACTCAAAATATCACATGTTAACTGTACCCAGGTGTATACATACAATTACAGTCTCACATGTTAACTGTACCCCAAGGTGTATACTGATACTCATAGTATCACAAATTACCTGTACCCAAGGGTGTATACAGACTTTTACAATATCACAAATTACGTGTACCCTAGGGTGTATACCGACACTTACAGTATCACATGTTACCTGTACCCAAGGGTGTATATTAACACTTGCAGTATCACATTTTGCCGTTACCCCACGGTGTATACTTATATTTTCAGTATCACATGTTACCTGTACCCTATGGTGTATACTGACACTTACATCATCATATATTACCTGTACCACAAGGTGTAAACTGACACTTATAGTATCAAATGTTACCTGTAACCCAGGGTGTATACTGACACTTACAGAATCACATGTTACCTCTACCCCAAATTGTATACCGATACTTACTGTATCACATGTTTCCTTTATCCCGTGGTGTGTATTGACTTTTACAGTATCACATGTTACCTGTTCCCCAGGGTGTATACTGACACTTATAGTATCATATATTACCTGTAACCTATGTTCTATACTGACACAGTATTACATGTTACCTATACCCCAGGGTGTATAGTGACACTTACACTATCATATGTTACCCGTACCAGAGGGTGTATACTGACATTTACAGTATCACATGTTACCTGTACCCAGGGAGTATACTGACACAGTCTCATATATCCCTGTACCCCAGGGTATACACTGATACTTTTAGTATCATGTTACCTGTACCCTTGGGTGTATACCGACACACAGTATTACATGTTACCTGTAGCCCAGGGTGTATACTTACATTTACAGTATCAAATGTTTGCTGTATCTCATGTTTGCTGTACCCCACGGTATATACTAACTCATACAGTTTCGCATGTTACCTTTACCCCAGAGTGTATACTGACACTTACAGTATCACATATTACCTGGACCCTATGGTGTCTACTGACACTTACTGAATCACATTTTACCTGTGCCTTAGGGTGTATACTGACACTTACACTATTATATGTTACCCCTACCAAAGGATGTATACTGACACGGTATCACAAGTTACTTGTACCCCAGGGTGTGTACTGTCACTTACAGTATCAAATGTTATCTCTACCCCAAAGTTTATACTGATACTTACAGTATCACATGTTTCCTGTACCCCACGGTGTATACTGACTCATACAGTATCACATGTTATCCCTACCCCAGGGTGTATACTGACAATTACAGCATCACATATTACCTGTATCCTACGGTGTATACTGACAACTACAGTATCACATGTCACCTTTACCCCAGGGTGCATACTGACACGCTATCACTTGTTACCCGTGCCAGAGTTTGTATACTGATACAAAATTATTTTTTTACATGTACCATAGGTTGTATACTGAAACTTACAGTATCACATATTACCTGTACCCCAGGCTGTATAATGAAACTTATAGTATATGCTATCTGTACCCCAGGATGTACGCTAATACTTACAGTATCACACATTACCTGTAATCCAGGATGTATACTGACACCTACGGTATCTCATACTCCTTGTACCGAAATGGTGTATACTGACACTTGCAGTATCACATCTTACCTGTACCCCAGGGTGTATACTGACACTTTCAGTATGACATGTAACCTGTACCCCAGGATA
The DNA here is from genome assembly GCF_036320965.1 of Panulirus ornatus. Classification (NCBI taxonomy): domain Eukaryota; kingdom Metazoa; phylum Arthropoda; class Malacostraca; order Decapoda; family Palinuridae; genus Panulirus; species Panulirus ornatus. Next base: position 25,243,559 of record NC_092252.1, on the reverse strand, counting down.
TATACTGTCTTTTACAGTATCACATGTTATATATACCCCATGGTGTATGTTAACACTTACAGCATCACATGTTGCTTGTACTCCAGGATGTATATTGACTCTTACAGTGTCATATGTTACGCGTAAACCAGGGTGTATACTGACATTTACAGTATCACATGTTACTTGTACCCCAGGTTGTATATTGACATTTAAAGTATTACATCTTACCTGTACCCCATGATGTATACTGACACTTGCAGTATCACATGTTACCGCTACCAAAGGGATATACTGACACTTACATTATCACATTTTTCCTGTACCCCACGGGTGTATATTGACAATTACAGTATCACATGTTACATGTACCCCATGGTGTATATTGACACTTACAGTATCACATGTTACATGCACTTCAGGATGTATACTGACTATTACACTTTCATATGTTACCTCTACCCCGGGTGTATACTGACAATTACAGTATCACATTTGACTTGTACCGAAGGGTGTATACTGGCACTTACAGTACCACATGTTACCTGTACCCCAGGTTTTATACTGACACAGTATTATATGTTACCTCTACCCAAGGGTGTATACTGACAATTACAGTGTCACATATTACATCTAACATATGGTGTATACTGACACTTACAGTATCACATATTACATCTAACATATGGTGTATACTGAGACTTACAGTATCAAATATAACCTCTAGCCCAGGGTGTACACTGGCACACTATCACATATTACCCGTGCCAAAGGGTGTATTTTGACACTATTACTTGCTAACTGCACCCTAGGGTTTATACCGACACAGTATCATATGTTACCTGTACTCCATGGTGTACACTGACACTTACAGTATGACATCACCTTTCCCTGGGTGTATGCTGACAATCACAATATCACATGTCACCATTACCCCAGGGTGTATACTGACTCTTACAGAATCACATGTTACCTGTACATCAGGGTGTATACTGGCACTTGCAGTATCACATGTTACCTTTACCCCCAGGTTGTATACTGACCCTTATAGTATCAAATGTTACTTCTACCCCAAAGTGTACACCGACATTTACAGTCTCACATATTACCTGTACCCTAGATGTATACTGAAGATTACAGTGCAACATGTTACCTTTACCTTAGGGTGCATACTGACACTTACACTGTCACATGTTACCAGTACCAGAGTTTTTATACTGAAACTTACAAAATCACTTGTTACCTGTACCCCAAGGTGTATACTGAAACTTACAGTGTCACATGTTACCTGTATCCCAGGCTGTGTAATGAAAGTTATAGTATCACATGTTACCTGTACAACAGTCTATACTGATACAGTATCACATATTACTTGTACCAATGGATGTATATTGACACTTACAGAATCACATGTTACTTGCATCCAAGGGTGTATACTGACACTTGCGGTATCAAATTTTAACTGTAACCCAGGATGTATACAGACACATTCAATATGACATGTTACCTGTACCCCAGGGTGTATAATGACATTTATAGTATCACATATTATCTGTACCCCATGGTGTATATTGACTTTTACAGTATCACATGTTACCTCTACTCCAGGATGTATACTGACCCTTAAAAATGTCATATGTTACCTGTAATGCAGGGTGTATACTGACACTTACAGAATGAAATGTTACTTGTACCCCAGGGTGTAAACTGACACTTGCAGTATCACATCTTACCTGTACCCCAATATGTATACTGACAATTGCAGTATCACATGTTGCTTTTACCCAAGATGTATACTGATAATTACTGTATCACATGTTGCCTGTACCCAAGGGTGTATATTTACACTTGCAGTATCACATTTTACCTGTACCCCAAGGTGTATACTGATATTTTTAGTATCACAGGTAACCTGTAGCCTATCATGTATACTGACACTTACATCATCATATATTACCTGTACCCCAAGGTGTATACTGACACTCATAGTATCTAATATTACTTGTGCTCCAGGGTGTATACTGACACAGAATCACATGTTACCTATACCCCAAATTGTATACCGATACTTACAGTATCACATGTTTCCTTTATCCCCTGGTGTATACTGAATCTTATCACAATTTACCTTTACCCCTGGTTGGATATTGACACTTATAGTATCACATATTACCTGTAATCTATTGTGTATACTGACACTTACAGTATCACATATTACCTTTACCCCAGTGTGTATACTGACACACTATCATATGTTACCCGTACCAGAGGCTGTATACTAACACTTACATTATCACATGTTACCTGTACCCAGGACGTATACTGACACTTACAGTTTCATATTTTACCTGCATCCCAGGGTATACACAGATACTTTCAGGATCACATGTTACCTGTACCCTTGAGTGTATACTGACACTTACAGTATCACATGTTACCTGTAGCCCAGAGTGTATACTCACATTTACAGTATCAAATGTTACCTCTACCCCAAAGTGTATACTGATAGAGTATCACATGTTTCCTGTACCCCACGGTGTATACTGACTCATACAGTATCACATGTTTCCTCTACCCAGGGTATACAAGTATCACATATTACCTGGACCCTACGGTGTATACTGACACTTACAGTATCACATGTTACTTGTACTCCAGAGTGTATACTGACACATACACAATCATATGTTATCCGTACCAAAGGGTGTATACTGACACTTACAGTATTACATGTTACTTGTATCCCTGTGTGTATACTGACACTTACAGTATCACATTTTTCCTGTACCCCAGGGTGTGAACTGACATATACAGTATCAAATATTACCCCTACCCCAAAGTGTATACTGATACTTACAGTATCAAATGTTTCCTGTACCCCACGGTGTATACTGACTCATACAGTATCACATGTTTCCTCTACCCCAGGGTGTGTACTGACAATTACAGTATGACATATTACCTGTACCATATGGTGCATACTAACAACTTCAGTATCACATGTTACGTTTACCGCAGGGTGCATACTGACACTTACGCTGTCACATGTTACCCGTAACAAAGTGTGCATACTTATACTTAAAAAAGCTCTTGTTACTTGTACCACAGGGTGTATACTGAAACTTACAGTATCATATATTACCTGTGCCCCAGGCTGTATAATGAAACTTATATATCACATGCTACCTGTACCCCAGGGTGTATACTGATACTTACAGTATCACATATTACCTGTAATCCAGGGTGTATACTGACACTTGCAGTATCACATTTTACCTGTACCCCAGGGTGTATACTGACACTTTCCGTATGACATGTTACCTGTACCCTAGGGTGTATACTGACATTCACAGTATCACATGTTACATGTACCCCGTGGTGTGTATTGACACTTACAGTATCACAAGTTACCTGTACTCCAGGATGTATGCTGACTCCTACAGTGTCATATATTACCTGTAAACCAGGGTGTATACTGAAATTTACAGTATCACATGGTACTTGTACTCCAGGGTGTATGCTGACACATACAGTCTCAGATCTTACCTGTATCCCATGATGCATACTGAAAATTGCAGTATCACATGTTACCTCTACGAAAGGGATATACTGACACTTACAGTATTGCATGTTTCCTGTACCCCACGGTGTATATTAACACAGTATCTCATGTTACATGTACCCCATGGTGTATATTGACACTTACAGTATCACATGTTACACGTACTCCAGGATATATACTGACACTTACTGTTACCTCTACCCCAGGGTGTATACTGACAATTACAGTGCCACATGTTACCTGTACCCCAGGGTTTATATTTACACTTACAGTAACACATGTTACCTCTACCCAAGGGTGTATATTGACACAATATTACATATTACCTGTACCCTATGGTGTATACTGACACTTACATTATCAAATATAACCTATATCCCAGGGTGTATACTGACAAACTGTCACATATTACCCGTACCAGAGGGTGTATTTTGACGCAATATCACTTGTTAATTGCACCCTAGGGTGTATACTGACACAGTATCATATATTACCTGTACTCCATGGTGTATACTGACACTTACAGTATTACATGTCACCTTCCCCAGTATGTATGCCGACACTCATAATATCACATGTTACCAGTACCCCAGGGTGTATACTGACTCTTACAGAATCACATGTTACCTGTACATCAGGGTGTATACTGGCACTTACAGTACCACATGTTACCTTTACCCCAGGGTGTATATTGACTCTTACAAAATCACATGTTACTTGTACATTAGGGAGTATACTGACATTTACATTATCACATTTTACCAGTATCCCAGGGCGTACACTGACACTTACAGTCTCACAAGTTTCATGTCCCTCAGGATGTATACTGATGCTTACAGTATCACATTTTACCTGTATTCAAGGGTATATACTGACTCTTACAATATCACATGTTACATGTACCCTTTGGCGTATACCGACACTTACAGTATCACATGTTACCTGTACCTATGGGCGTATATTGACACTTGCAGTATCATATTTTACGTGTATCCCAGGGTGTATACTGACGCTTACAGTATCACATGTTACCTGTACCACAGGGTGTTTATTGACAATTACAGTATCACATGTTACCCGTACCCCAGGGTGTGTACTGGTAATTATTGTATCACGTTTCCTGTACCCCAGGGTGTATATTGACACAATATCACATGTTACCTGTGCCCCAGGGTGTATACTGACGCTTACTGTATCACGTGTTACCTGTACCCCAGGGTGTATACTGTCACTTACAGTATCATATGTTACCTCTACCTCAGGGTCTATACTGAAACTTACAGTCTCACATTTTCCCTGTAACTCTGGGTGTATACTGACTCATACAGTATAAGATGTTGCTTGTACCCCAGCGTGTATACTGACACTTACAGTATAAATTGTTACCTGTACCCAAGGGTGTACACTGAAACTTGCAGCATCACACTTTACCTGTACCCCAGGGTGTATACTGACACTTTCAGTATCACATGTTACCTATACCCTAGGCTGTATACTGACACTTACATTATCATATCTTACCTGTACGCCAGGATGTATGCTGAGACTTACAGTATCACATGTTACCTGTACCTCAGGGTGTATACTGATATTTACAGTAGTACGTGTTTCCTGTACCCCAAGGTATATACTGATTCTTACAGTATCACAAGTTACATGTACCCAAGGGTGTATGCTGACACTTACAGTATCACAGGTTATCTATAATCCAGGATGTATACTGACAATTAAAGCATCACAATTTACCTGTACCCATGGTGTATACTGACACTTACAGTATCCTATGGAACCTCTATCCCCGGGTGTATACAGACTCTTACAGTATCAGATGTTGCCTGTACTCCAGGGTGTATGCTGACTCTTACAGTATCACATCTTACCTGTACCCCAACTTTTATACTAATATTTGGAGTATCACTTGTTACCTGTAAACCAATGTGTATACTGACATTTACAGTATTGCATGTTTCTTATACCCTAGGGTGTATAGTGACACTTACAGTATCACATCTTACCTGTATACCCCATGGTGTATATTGTCGCTTGCAGCATCACATGTTACCTGTACCCCAGGGTTTATACTGACACTTACGGTACTACATGGTTCCTGTACCCAACGGTGTATAAGAGCACTTACAGTACCTGTACCCCATGATGTATAATGATACAGTATCACATGTTAACTTTACCCCAGAATGTATACTGACACATTGTCGCATGTTACCTATACCCCAGGGTGTATACTGACATGTACTATATCATATGTTACCTATACCCAAGGGTGCATATTGACACGGTGTCACCTGTTCCCTGTACCCCAGTGTGTATACTGGAACTTACAGTATCATATATTTCTTGTACCCCAGGGTGTATACTGACACTTACAGTATCATATGTTACCTGTACCGCATGGTATATATTGACACTGACAGTATCACATGTTACTTGTACCCCAGGATGTATTGTGATAGTTTCAGTATGACATGTTACCTATACCCCAGGGTGTATACTGACACTTACAGTATCAGATGTTTCCTGTAACTCTGCGTGTATACCGACTTTTACAGTATGATGTGTTTTCTGTACCAAAGGGTGTATATTGACACTTACAGTATCACATTTTACCGGTACCCCTGGGTGTATACTGATATTTTCAGTATCACATGTTATTTGTACCCCAGGGTGTTTACTGACACAGTATCACATGTCACCTATATCCCAGGGCGTATACTGACAGCTACAGTATCACATGTTGCATGTACCCCAGTGTGCATACTGACACTTAAAGTATCACATGTTACCTGTATTCCAGGGTGTATACTGACACTTACAGCATCGCGTTTTACCTGTACCCCAGGGGGTATACTGTCAGTTACAGTATCACATGTTACCTCTACCTCAGGGTGTACACTAACACTTACAGTATCACATATTACTTGGACCGTTTAGTGTATACTGACGCTTACAGTATCACATGTTACTTTTACCCCGGGGTGTATACTGACACTTACACTATCACATGTTACCCGTACCAGAGGGTGTATACTTACACTTACAGTATCCCTTGTTACCTGTACCCGAGGGTGAATACTGACTCTTGCTGTATCATATGTTACTTATACCCTAGGGTGTCTACAGATAATTACAGTATCACATGTTACCTGTACCTCAGGAGGTATACTAGCAATTACAGTATCTGGTGTTATCTCTCCATCAGGTTGTATACTGACACTTATAGTATCAATTATTGCCTGTACCCTATGGTGTATACTGACACTTATAGTATAACATGTTACTTGTACTCCAGGGTATATACTGAAACTTACACTATCACATGTTACCTGTACCATAGGGTGTATACTGACATTTAAAGTATCACTTGTTACCTCTACCCCAGGGTGAATTCTGACATATCACATATTACCTGTACCACAGGGTGTATACTGACTCTTATAGTATTACATGTTACCTGTACCCCAGGGTGTGTACTGACTTACATTGTGACATGTTACATATACCCCAGGGTGTATACTAACTCTTAGAGTATCATATGTTACCAGTACCAGAGGGTGTATACTGGCTCTTCAAGTATCACAAGTTACCTGTGTCCCATGGTGTATACTAACACAGCATTACATGTTACTTGTACCCCAGGGTGTATACTGACACTTAAAGTATCAAATGTTACCTCTACCCCAAGGTGTATACTGTCACTTACAGTATCACGTGTTACTTCTCCTTCAGATTGTATACTGACACTTACAGTATCATATATTACCTGTACCGTATGATGTATACTGACACTTACGGTATCACATGTTACCTGTACCCCAGGATACATAATGACATACTATCATATGTTACATGTACCAGAGGTTGTTTACTGAAATCTACAATATCACTTGTTATTGTACCCTAGGGTGTATACTGACACTTACAGATTCACATGTTACCTATACCCCAGGGTGTATATTGATACTTTCAGTATCACAGTCTCTAGCCCAGGATGTATACTGAGTCATACTGTATCATATGTTACCTATACCCTTGGGTGTATACTGACAAATACAGTATCACATGTTACCTGTAACTCAGGATGTATACTGACATTTACAGTATCACACATTACCTGTGCTTCATGGTGTATACTTACACTTACAGTATTTCGTGTCACCTGTTACCGCAAGCATACTGACATTCACAATATCACATGTTACTTGTACCCCAGGGTGTATACTGACACTTACAATACCACATGTTACTTATACCCTAAGATTTATACTGACTTTTACAATATCATACGTTGCATACACCCCAGGCTGTACACTGACACACAGTATCATATGTTACCTGAACCCCAGCATGTATACTGACAGTTACAGAATCACATGTTACCTGTAAACCAGGGTGCATATTATCATTTACAGTATCATGTTACCTGTACCCCAGGGTGTATACTGACACTTGCAGTATCAAACTTACATGTACCCCATGGCGTATACTGACACTCACAGTATCATATGTTACCTGTGCCTTTTGGTTAATATTGACACTTACAGTATCACATGTTACCTGTACCCCAAGATGTATACTAACACTTACAGTACCACATGTAGCTTGTACCCAGTTTGTATTCTGGCACTTACAGTATCACATGTTACCTGTACCCCTTGGTGTATACTGACACTTACAGTATCACATAAAACCTGTGCCCAAGGGTGTTTATTGACATCTACAGTATCACATTTTACCTGTACCCCAGAGTGTATGCTGATAATTTCAGTATCACATGTTACATGTACCCAAGGGTGTATACTGACACTTACAGTATCGTATGTTACCTCTACATCAGGACGTATAATGGCAATTATAGTATCACATGTTACCTGTATCCCAGGTTGTATACTGACACTTACAGTGTCATATGTGTTCTTTGCCCAAGGGTGTATACTGGCAATAATAATATCGCATGTTTCCTGTACCCCATGTTGTATATTGACACTTAAAGTATCACATATTACCTTTACCCTATGATATATACTGACAATCACAGTATCACATGTTACCTGTACCCCAGGGTGTATACCGACACTTACAATATCACATATTACCTGTACCCTATGGTGTATACTGATACTTACAGTATCACATATTACATGTACCCCAGGGTGTATACTGACACTTACACTATCAAATTTCACCTTGTACCAGAGGGTGTATGCTTATACATACAGTATCACATTTTACCTTTTCCTAGGGTGTATACTGACATTTACAGTATCACATGTTAAGTATCCCCAAGGGTAAATATTGACTCTTACTGTATCACATGTTACCTGTACCCTAGGGTGTATATTGACACCTACATTATCACATGTTACCTGTATCCCAGGGTGTATACTGGCACTTATATTATCACAAGTTACCTGTGCCTCAGGGTGTATACTGACACTTACGATATCAAACGTTACCTGTACCCTAGGGTGTATAATGAGACAGAATCAAATGTTACTTGTACCCCAGGGTTTATACTGTCACTTTTAGTATCACATGTTACCTCTACCTCATTTACAGAATCACAAGTTACCTGTACCCTAAGGTGTATACTGCCATTTACAGTATCACATGTTACACGTACCCCAGGGTGTATACTGACACATTATCACATGTTACCCGCACCAGAGGGTGTATACTGACACTTACAGTATCACTTATTATCTGTACCCCAGGCTGTATACTGACACTTACAGTATCACATGTTACCTGCAAACCAAGGAGTATATTAATACTTACAGTATCACATATCAACTGTACACCAGGGTATATACTGTGAATTGCAGTATCACATGTTACCTCTGCCCCAGGATGTATACTGACACTCACAATATCACAAGTTACCTGTATCCCAGCTTTTATATGAGCACTTACGGTATCACATTTTACCTGTACCCCAAGGTGTATACTGACATTTACAGTATCATATGTTCCCTGTAACACAGGGTGTATACTAACACGTACAGTATAACATGTTAATTGTACCCCAGGGTATATACTGACTATTACAGTATCATATGTTGCCAGTACCCCAGGCTGTATGCTGACGCTTACAGTATCACATTTTACCTGTAGCCTAAGGTGTATACTTACTCTTACAGTATCAGATGTTACCTGTACCAAGGGTGCATACTGACTCTTGCAGTATGACGTTTTAACTCTACCCAGGTTGTATACTGACACTTTCAGTATCACATGCTACCCGTTCCCCACGGTGTATACCGACACTTACAGTATCATATGGTACCTGTGAACCAGGGTGTATACTGAGACGTTACAGCATCACATTCTACCTGTACCCCAGGGAGTATACTGACACAGCATCACATCTTACCTGTTCCCTTGGGTGTATAATGAGACTTACATTATCATATGTTACCTGTAACGCAGGGTGTATACTGACACTTACAATATTACATGTTTCCTTTACCATACGGTGTATACTGACTCTTTCAGTGTCATATGCTATCTGTACCCTAGGGTGTATGCTGACACTTACATAATCATACGTTACCTGTACATCAGGGTGTATACTGACACTTACAGTATCACATCTTTCCTGTACCCCAGGATGTATACTGAAACTCATAGTATCACATTTTACCTGTACCCCAGGGTGTGTACTGACACTTACAATATTACACGTTTTCTGTACCATACGATGTATACTGACTCTTACAGTATCACATGTTACTTGTACCACGGGGTGTATGCTGACACTTACAGATCACGTGTTACCTGTACTCCAGGAAGTATACTAACACTCACAGTGTCAGTTTACCTGTTCCCAGGTTGTATATTGATTCTTACAGTATCACATGTTGCCTGTACCTCAGGGTGCATACTGAAACTTAGATTATTACATGTTACCTGTACCCCAGGCTGTATGATGAAACTTATAGTATCACATGTTACCTGTAACCCAGGGTTTACCCTGACACTTACAGTATCACATGTTACTTGTACCCCAGGGTGTAAACTGATGCTTACAGCATCATATATTGCCTGTAACCCAGGGTTTATATTGACACTTACAGTATAACTTGTTCCTTGTACCCCAGTGTCTATACTGGCACTTAAAGTATTACATATTACCTGTACCCCAAAGTTTATATTGTCTTAAAGTATCACATTTTACCTGTAAACCAGGATGTGAATTGACAATTACAATATCACATGTCTCCTGTACCCCACTTTGTATACTGACGCTCACAGTATCACATGTTACTTGTACGCTATGGCGAATATTGACACAGCATCACATGTTACCTGTACCCCAAGATGTATACTGATAATTTCTTTATCATATGTTACATGTATCCCAGGGTGTATACTGACACTTACAGCATCACATAATACCTGTACTCAAGGGTGTATATTGACATTTGCAGTATCACATGTTAACTGTACCGCAGGGTGTAAACTGAGACTTACAGTATAACATGTTTCCTGTACCCCACTGTGTATACTTATACTTACAGTATCACATGTTACCTGTACCCCATGGTGTATATTGACACTTACGGTATCACATATTACCTGTACCCAGGATATATACTGAGAGTTGCAGTGTCACATGTTACCTGTACCCCTGGGTGTAAACTGACATTCACAGTATCGTATGTTACCTGCACCCACAGTGTATTTTGACACTTACAATATCATATGCTACTTGTACCTCAGTGTGTATACTGGCACTTATAGTATCACTTGTTACCTGTACCCCAGGGTTTATACTGAATATTAAAGTATCCCGTTACCTGTAAACCAGGCTGTATATTGACACTTACAGTATGACATGTTTCCTGTACCCCACGGTGTATTCTGGCACTTACAGTATCGCATGTTACCTGTACCCCATGGTGTATATAAACACTAACAGTATCCCATGTTACCTCTACCCAGGGTGTATACTAACACTTACAGGGTGACATGTTGCCTCTCCCCCAGGGTGTATACTGTCACTTACAATATCACATGTTATTTGTACCCCAGGGTGTATACTGACTCTTACAGTATTACATATTACTTGTATTCCAGGTTGTATACTGACTCATAGTATGACAGGTTACATGTACCCCACAGTGCATATTGACTCTTACAGTATCACATGTTACCTGTACCACAGGGTGTATACTGACTTTTACAGTATCACATATTGCCTGTAACACAGGGTGTATACTAACTCTTACATTATCACATGTTATCTGTACCCTGAGTATACTGACTCTTACAGTATTACATGTTACCTGTACCCAGGGTGTATACTGACTCTTACACTATCATATGTTACCTGTACCGCAGGGTGTATCCTGACTTACAATATCACATGTTACCACAGTGTACCTCAGGGTGTATAGTGACTCTTACAGTATCACATGTTATCTGTACCCCAGGGTGTGTTCTGACTCTTATGGTATCACATGTTACCTGGACCCCAGTGTGTATACTGTCTCTTACAGTATGACATGTTAAATGTACCCAGGGTGTATACCGACATTTACAGTATCACATGTTTTCTGTAAACTAGGGTGTATACTGACAATTACTGTATCACTCCAGGGCGTATACTGAAACTTACATTATCAAATATTGCCTGTGCCCCATGGTGTACACTGACACTTTCAGCATCACACGTTACATTTACCCCAGGGTGTATCCTGAAACTTACAGTATCATATTTTTCCTGTACTTCACGGTGCATACTGACACTTGCAGTATCATATGTTACCTTTACCCCAGGGTGTATACTGACACTTACAGTATCACATGTTACCTTTACCCCAGGGTGTATACTGGCAACCAAAGTATCACATGTTACCTGTAACCCAGGTTGTATACTGACACTCAAAGTATCACTTATTACCTATACCCTATGGTGTTTACTGACACAGTATCACATGTTACTTGTATCCCAGGGTGTATACTTACACTTACAGTATCAGATGTTTCCTGTACTCCAGAGTGTATACTGGCAATTATAGTATCACATGTTACCTATACCCCAGGTTATATATTGAGACGTTAAATATCACATATTACCTGTACCCCATGGTGTATACTGACATTTAGAGTATCACATGTTACGCGTACCCCAGGGTGTATACCGACACTTGCAGTATCATGTTACCTTTACCCAAGGGTGTATATTGACACTTGCACTGTCACATTTTACCTGTACCCCATGGTGTATACTAATACTTTCAATATCACGTGTTACATGTACCCCAGGGTGTATACTGACACCTACAGTATCACATGTTACATCCACCCCAGGGTTTTTATTGACACTTACAGTATCACATATTTCCTGTGCCCTATTGTGTATACTGACACTTACAGTATCACATGTTACATGTACCCCAGGGTGTATACTGACACACTATCACATGCTACCTGTACCAGAGGGCGTATACTGATACATTATCACATTTCACCTTCATCATAGGGTGTATACTGACTCAGCGTCATAAGGTACTTGTCCCACAGGGTGTATACTGACTTACTTTATCACATGTTACCTGTATCCTAGGGTGTATACTGACACTTACAGTATCACATGTTACCTGTATCCCAGGGTGTATACTAGCACCAATAATATCACATGTTACCTGTGTCCGTGTATATGCTGACACTTACAGTATCACATGTTACCTGTACCCCAGGGTATTATACTGACACTTACTGTATCACATGTTACCTGTACCCCAGGGAGTACATTGATACTTACAGTATCACATATTTACCTTTGCACCAGGATGAATACTGGCACTTACAGTATCACAATAGTCCTGTGCCCCATGGTGTATAGTAGCATTTACAGCATCACATGTTAGTTTTGCTCCAGGGTTTATGCTGATTGTTACGGTATCATATGTTACCAATCCCCCAGGCTGTATACTATCACTTACAGTGTCACATTTTACCTGTAGCCCAGTTTTTATACTTACTACTCTTGCAGTATCAGATGTTACCTGTACCCCAGCGTGTATCTTGACACTTACGGTATCACACGTTACCTGTACCCAAGGGTGTATAATGGCATTGCAGTATCACATTTCACCTGTACCCCACGGTGTATACTGACACTTTCAGTGTTAAATGTTATCCGTACCCCATTGTGTATATTGACACTTACAGTATCACACGTTAACTGTAAACCAAGGTGTATACTGACAATTTACAGTAGCATATTCTACCAGTTCCCTAGGGTGTATACTGACTCTTATAGTATCGCATCTTATCTGTACCCCAGGGTGTATACTGACACTTGCAGTATCACATGTTACCTGTACCCCAGGAAGTATTCTGACACTTACAGTATTACATGTTTACTGTACCACACGGTGTATACTGACTGACAATATCACATGTTACATGTACCCCCAGGGTGTATGCTGACACTTACAGAATCACATGTTACCTGTGCTCCAGAGTGTATACTAAGACTTACGGTGTCACAGATTACTTGTACCCCAGGGTGTCAGCTGACTTACTGTATCACACGTTTTCTGTACCCCAGGGCGTATACAGACACTTTCATTACGAAATGTTACCTGTACCCCAGGGTATATACTGACATTTACAGTATCACATGTTACCTGTAGACCAGGGTGTATACTGACATTTACAGTATCACATGTTACCTGTTATTCGAGGTGTGTACTGACACTTACAGTATCATATCTTAACTGTACCCCATGGTGTATATTGACACTTGCAATATCACATGTTACCTGTACCCCAGTTATATACTAACACTTACAGAATCACATGTTTCCTGTACCTCACGGTGCATATTTACAACAGTATCACATGTTTCCTGTACCCCATGGTGTATATTGACACAGTATCACATGTTACCTGTACCCCAGGATGTATGCTGACAATTACAGTGTCACATGTTACCTGTACCCTAGGGTGTATACTGAGATTTACAGTATCACATGTTACATGTCCCACAGGGTGTATATTGACACTTACAGTATCACATGTTACCTGTACCCCGGTTTGTATAGTGGCACTTACATTATCATATGTTAACTGTACCCAGGGTTTTACTGACTACTAAATTATTCAATGTTACCTGTAAACCAGGGTGTATATTGACACTTACACTATCACATATTTCCTGTACCCCACGGTGTATACTGACATTTACAGTATCACATGTTACCTGTACCCCATGGTGTATATTGACACTGACACTATCACATGTTGCCAAAACCCAGGATGTATACTGATACTTCCAATAACACATGTTAGCTGTACCCCAGGGCGTATACTGACAATTACAATTTCATGTGGTACCTTTACCCCAAGGTGTATACCGACTCTTAAAGTATCACATGTTACTTGTACCCAAGGGTGTATATTGACATTTGCAGTATCACAGTTTACTGTACCCCAGGATGTGTACTGATACTTTCAGTATTACATGTAACCTGTACCACAGGGTGTTTGAATGACACTTACAGTATTACATGTAACCTGTACCCCAGGGTGTATACTGGCACTTATATTATCACATGTCTACTGTACCCCAGGGTGTTTAGTGACACCCAGGTGTATAGTGATACTCTTGGGTGTATACTGGCACTTATACTATCATATGTCTACTGTATCCCAGGGTGTTTAGTGATACCTAGGTGTATAGTGATACTCTAGGGTGTATACTGACACCTATAGTATCACATGTTACCTCTAACTCACGGTTTATACTCTCACTTACACAGTCACATGTAACCTCTACCTCAGGGTGTATACTGACACTTACAGTATTAGACACTACCTCTACCCTATGTTGTATAATGACACAGTATCACATGTTACTTGTACCCGAGGGCGTTTACTAACACACTATCATATGTTTCCCGTATCAGAGGGTGTATACTGACATTTACAATATCATTTGTTACCTGTACCCCAGGGTGTATACTGTCACTTACAGTATCACATGTTAACTCTACATCAGCGTGTATTCTGTCACTTATAGTACCACATCTTACCTCTACCCTACGGTGTATACTGACACTTACAGTATCACATGTTACCCGTACAAAAGGGTGTATACTGACACAGTATCACTTGTTACCTGTCCTACAGGGTGTATAATGACATTTACGGTATCACATGTTATTTGTACCCCAGGTTGTATATTGATACATACAGTATGACATATCAGCTGTAACTCAGGGTGTTTACTGACTCTTACTGTATTACATGTTACCTGTACCCTTGGTTGTATACTGAGAATTCCTATATCACATGGTACCTGTACCTCAGAATGTATACTGACACTTAGATTATCACATGTTACTTTTGCTCCATGGTGTATACTGACACTTACAGAATTACATGTCACTTGTTCCCCAGGGTGAATATTGACACTTACAATATCACGCATTACCTGTATCCCATCGTGTATAGTGACTCTTACAGTATCACAAGTTACCTGTACCCCAAGGTGTGTACTGTTTCTCACACAATCACATGTTGCCTGTAAAACAAGGTGTATGCTGACACTTACAGTATCACATGTTACTCGAACCCCAAGGTTTATAATGATTGATACAGTATCACATGTTAACTGTACCCATGTTGTATACTGACACTTGCAGTATCACATTTTACCTGTAACCCAGGGTATATACTGATTCTTACAGTATCAGATGTTACCTGTAACCCAGCGTGTATACTGACACTTACAGTATCACATGTTACCTGTACCCAAGGGTGTATACTGACACTTGCAGTAACACATTTTACCTGTCCCCAGGGCGTATACTGGCACTTTCATTATCACATGTCACCTGTACCCCAGGGTGTATACTGACATTTACAGTATCACATGGTTCCTGTGAACCAGGGTGTATATTGACACTTACAGTATCACATCTTACCTGTACCCCAGGGTGTATACTGACACAGTATCACATGTTTCCTGTACCCCAAGGTGTATACTGACACTCACAATATTACATGTTTCCTGTACCACGCGGTGTATACTGACTATATAACAGTAACACATGTTACCTGTACCACA
This sequence comes from Panulirus ornatus, assembly GCF_036320965.1. NCBI lineage: Eukaryota > Metazoa > Arthropoda > Malacostraca > Decapoda > Palinuridae > Panulirus > Panulirus ornatus. The sequence goes on along the minus strand of NC_092252.1, from coordinate 25,226,919 downwards.
GTGTGTATGCTGACACATACAGAATCATATGTTACCTGTACTCCAGGGTGTATACTGACATTTACAGTATCACATCTTACCTGTACCCCAGGGTGTATACTGACACTTACAGTATCATATGTTTCTTGTACCCCAGGGCGTATATCAACAATTACAATATTACATCTGTCTTATACCAAACGGTATATATTGACTATTACAGTATCACATGTCATTTGTACTCCAGGGTGTATGCTGACACTTACAGAATCACATGATACCTATACTCCAGGGTGTATGCTGACACTTACAGTGTCAGATTTTATTTGTACCCTAGGGTGTATACTGACTCTTTCGGTATCACAGGTTGCCTGTACCTGAGGGTGTATACTGAAACTTACAGTATCACAGGTTACCCGTACCCAAGGCTGTATAATGAATCTTATAGAATCACATGTTACCTGTACCCCAGGGTTTGTCCTGACACTTACAGTATCACATGTCACCTGTACCCCAGAGTATATACTGACACTTGCATTATCACAGATTACATGTACCCCTGGGTGTATACTGATACTTACAGTATCACATATTGCCTGTACCCCATTGTTTATACTGACATTTTTAGTATCACATGTTACCGGTACGCAAGGGTGCATACTGACACTTATAACATTATATTTTACCTGTACCCCAGAGTGTATAGAGACACTTTCAGTATGAAATGCTACCTGTACCCCAGGTACAGTATCACATATTACCTGTAAACCAGGGTGTATACTGACACGTACAGTAACACATGCTACCTGTACCCCAGGATGTATAGTGACACTTACAGTATTACATCATACCTGTACCCCATGGTGTATATTGACATTTACAATATCACATGTTACCTGTCCCCCAGGATGTATACTGACACTTACAGTGTCATATGTTACCTGTATCCCAGGGTGTATACTGAGATTTACGGTATCACATGTTACCTGTACCCCAGGGTGTATATTGACACAGCATCACATGTTACCAGTACCCCAGTGTGTATACTGGCACTTACAGTATCACTTGTTACCTGTACCCAATGGTGTATATTGACACTGACAGTATCACATGTTACCTATACCCCAGGATGTATACTGATACTTCCAGAAACACATGTTACCTAGATTCCAGGGTGTATACTGACACTTACAGTATCACATATTACCTTAACCCCAGGGAGTATATGGATACATACAGTATCACATATCAGCTGTACCCCATGTTGTATACTGACTCTTACTGTATCATACGTTACCCATACCCTTGGTTATTTACTGGCAATTACAGTATCACATGTTACCTGTACCCCAGGGTGTTCACTGACACATACTCTATCATATGTTACCTGTGCTCCATTGTATATACCGATACTTACAGTATTAAGTGTCACGTGTTCCCCAGGGTATATACTGGCACTCACAGTATCACATGTTACCGGTACCCCATGGTGTATACAGACACTTACAGTATCATATGTTACCTGTACACCAGGTTGTATATTGACTCCTACAGAATCACATGTTACCTGTACCCCAGAGTGTATACTGACACACAGTGTCAGATGTTCCTTGTACCTCAAGGTTTAAACTAACTATTACAGTATCACATGTTCCCGGTAACCCAGACTGTATACTGACACTTAGAGTATCACATTTTATCTGTAACCCAGGATGTATATTGACTCTTACAATATATGATGTCAAGTGTATCTCAGCGTGTATAATGACACTTACAGTATCACATGTTACTTGTACCCAAGAGTATATACTGACGCTTGCAGTATCACCTTTTACCTTTACCCCAGGGTATATACTGACATTTTCAGCATCACATGTTACCTGTACCCTCGGATGTATACTGACACTTACAGTATCACATCTTACCCGTACCCCAGGGTGTGAAGTGACACTTTCAGCATCACATGTAACTTGTACCCTAGGGTATGTACTGACACTTACAGTATCACATGTTTCCTGTACCCCACAGAGTATACTGACTCTTACAGTTTCACATGTTACCTGTACCCTAGGGTGTAGGCTGACACTTACAGTATCATATGTTACCTGCACTCCAGGGCTTATACTGACACTTACAGTGTCATAGTATGCCTGAATCCCAGGGTGTATACTGACATTTACAATAATTTATGTTATTTCTACACCAGGGTTTATACTCATACTTACAGTATCACATCTTACCTCTACCCCAGGGAGTATACTGACCCCTTACAATAACACAAGTTTCTTGTACCAGGGTGCTTACTGATGTTTACAGTATTACATGTTGCCTGTAACACAAGGTGTATACTGACTCACTGTATCAAATGTTACCTGTACCCCAGGGTGTATACTGATTCTTACAGTATCACATGTTGCCTGTACCCTATGGATTATACTGACTCTTACAGTATTACATGTTACCTGTTCCCTAGGGTGTATACTGACTTTTACTGTATCACATATTATCTGTACCCCAGGGTGTATACTGACTTACAGTATCACATGTTGCCTGTACTCCAGGGTGTATACTGACTCTTACAGTATCACATGCTCTCTGTACCCAAGGGTGTATGCTGACTCTTACGGTATCACATAATACCCGTACGCCAGGCTGTATACTGACTCCTACAGTATAACATGTTACCTGTACCCCAGGTTGCATACTGACATATACTGTATCATATGTTACCTGTAAACCAGCATGTATACTGAAACCTATAGTATCAGCTGTTACTTGTACCCAAGGGTGTATACTGACACTTACAGTATCACATATTACCTGTACCCCATGATGTATACTGACACTTGTAGCATCATATGTTACCTTTTCCCCAGGGTCTATACTGATACTTGCAGTATCATTTTTTTTCCTGTACCCCACGGGGTATACTGTCGCTTACAGTATTACATGCTACCTCTACCCCATGGTGTATATTGGCACATATAGTATCACATGTTACCTTTCCTCCCAGTATCATTTTTTTCCTGTACCCCACGGTGTATACTGTCGCTTAAAGTATTACATGCTACGTCTACCCCATGGTGTATATTGGCACATATAGTATCACATGTTACCTTTCCCCCCAGATGTATACTGACACTTACAGTTTCACGTGTTACCTGTACCCCACTGTGTATACTGACATTTTCAGTAACACATGTAATCTTTACCCCAGGGTGTATATATACACCTAAAGTATCACCTGTTACCTGTACCCCGATGTGTATACTGGCACTTACATTATCACATGTTACCTGTACCCCAGGGTTTATACTGACACTAACAGTATCACATGTTTGCTGTACGACACGGTTTATACTGACCCTTACAGTATCTAAGGTTACCTGTACCCCATGGTGTATATCGACGCTGACAGTATCAGATGCTACTTGTGCCCTAGGATGTATACTGATACTTTCATTATGACAAGGTACCTTTGCCCCATGATGTACACTGACACTTACAGTGTCACATGTTACCTGTACCCCAGGGTGTATTGACATTTACAGTATCACATGTTACCTGTAGCCCATAGTGTATATTGACACCTACAGTATCAACTGTTACCTGTGCTCAGTGGTGTATATTGACACTTGCACTATCCTGTACCCCACGGTGTATAGTGACAGTTAAATTACCACATGTTACCTGTACCCCAAGGTGTATATTAACACTGACAGTATCACATATTACCTGTACCCCAGGAGGTATACTGATGCTTTCAGCATCACATGTTTCCTTTACCCCAGGATGTATATAGACAGTTTCACATGTTACCTGTATCCCAGGGTGTGTACTGACATTTACAGTATCGCATGTTACCTGTACCTCAGGTATATTGATTCTCACAGTATTATCTGTTACCTGTACCACAGTGTGTATACTGGCACTTACAGTATTACATGATACCTGTGCCCCAGGGTTTATACTGTCTATTAAAGTATCACATGTTACCTGTGAACCAGGGTGCATATTGACATTTATAGTATCACATATTTTCTGTACCCCACGGATTATACTGTCACTTAGAGTATCACATGTTTCTTGTACCCTATGGTGTATATTAACACTGACAGTACCATATGTTACCTGTACCCCAGGATGTATACTAATACATTCAGTATCACATATTAACTGTACCCTAGATTTTATACTAACATTTACAGTATCACATGTTACCTGTGCCCAAGGTGTATACTGACACTTACAGTATCACATGTTACCAGTACCCAAGGGTGTATACTGACACTTACAGTATCATATGTTAACTGTACCCAAGGGTGTATATTGACACTTGCATTATCACATCTTACCTGTACCCCAGGTTGTATACTAATACTTTCAATAACACATGTTACCAATACCCCAGGGTGTTTACAGACACTTCAATTATCACATGTTACCCGTACCTAACGGTGTATACTAGCACTTATAGTATCACATGTTATCTGTACCCCTCGGTGTATATTGACACTCACAGTATCACGTTTTACCTGTACCCTATGGTGTATACTGACACTCACGTATTATATGTTTCTTGTAACCTAGAATGTATACTGACACTTAGAGTATCACATTTTACCTCTACCCCATACTGTATACTGATACTTTCAGTATCACATGTTACATGTACTCAGGGTGTATACTAACACTTACAGTTTCACATTTTATTTGTAAACCAGAGTGTATACTGACACTTACAGTATCACAAATTCCCTGTACCCTATGGTGTATACTGACACTTAGAGTATCACATGATACCTGTACCCCAGGGTGTATTTTGACACTAACAGTATCACATGTTACCTGTAACCCAGGGTGTATACGGACACTTACAGTATCACATGTTACGTGTACCGAAGGGTGCATATTGATACTTGTATTATCACATTTTTACACTACCCCAGGCTGTATACAGATACTTTCAGTTTCAAATGCTACATGTATCCAGGTTGTATTCTGACACTTACACTATCACATGTTACCTGTATCCCAGGGTGTATACTGACACTTAGTTTCATATATTTCCTGTACCCTATGGGGTATACTGACAATTACATTATTACAACGTACTTGTACCCTAGGTGTATACTGACACTTACACTATCACATGTTCCCCGTACCATAGGGTGTACACTGACACCTAGAGTATCTCTTGTTACCTGTACCCTAGGGTTTATACTGACTCTTACAGTATCTCATGCTAGCTGTACCCCATTGTGTATGCTGATTTACTGCATCACCTGTTACCTGTACCCTAGAATGTATACTGACACTTACAGCATCACATATCTATACCTCAGGGTGTATAGTGACACTTATAGTATCACATATTACATGTGCCCCAGTGTTTATACTGACACATACAGTATCACATGTTAACTGTACCGAAGGATGTATATTGACACTTGAATTATCACATCCTACCTGTACCCCAGGGTGTATACTGATACTTTCAGTAACACATGTTACTTGTATCCCAGGGTGTTTACTGACCCTTAAATTATCACATGTTACGCATACTCAAAGATGTATACTAGCACTTATTCTATCATATGTTATCTGTTCCCCGTGGTGTATACTAATACTTACCGTATCACATGTTACCTGTACCCCAGGGCGTATACTGACACTTACAGTATCACATGTTTCCTGTACCCCAGTGTGTATACTGTCACTTACATTATCACATGTTACCTCTACCTCAGTGTTTATACTGACACTTACAGCATCGCATATTACCTGTACCTTATGGTGTATACTGACACATTGTCACTTGTTACATGTACCCCAGGGTGTATACTGACACTTACACTATTACATGTTACCCGTACCAGAGGGTGTATACTACACTTAAAGTATCTCTTGTTACCTTTAGCACCAGGGTGTATTCAGACTCTTACCTTATCACATGCTACCTGTACCCCAGGGTTTAAACTGACTCTTACTGTATCAATTACAGTATCACATGTTACCTGTTCCCCAGGTGTATACTGGCACTTATAGTATCACATGTTACCTGTACCCTATGATGTATACTGACACTTACAGTTTCACGTGTTACCTGAACCTCAGGGCATATACTGACACTTACACTATCACATATTACCTGTACCAGAGTGTGTATACTGACATTTACTGTATCATTTGTTACCTGTACCCCAGGGTGTATACTGACTCTTACATTATCACATATTACCTGTACCCAAGGGGGTATATTGATTCTTGCAGTATCATATTTTACGTGTACCTCATGGTGTATACTGATACTTTCAGTGTCACATTCTATTTGTACCCCAGGGTATATACTGACACTTGCAGTATCACATGTTGCCTGTACCCCAGGGTGTATACTAGCACTTATAGTATCATATTTTACCTGTACCCCTTGTTGTATATTGACACTCACAATATCACGTTTTACCTGTACTCTACGGTGTATACTGACACTCACGGTATTATATGTTTCTTGTACCCCAGGATGTATACTGACACATAGAGTATCACATTTTACCTGTATCCCATACTGTATACTGATACTTTCAGTATCAGATGTTACATGCACTCAGGGTGTATACTGACACTTACAGTTTCACATTTTATTTGTACCCCAGGCTGTATACTGACACTTACAGTATCACAAGTTCCCTGTATCCTATGGTGTATGCTGACACTTAGAGTATCACATGTTACCTGTACCCCAGGGTGTATTTTGACACTTACAGTGTCACATGTTACCTGTAACTCGGTGTATACGGACACTTACAGTATCACATGTTACCTGTACCGAAGGGTGTATATTGACACTTGCATTATCACATTTTTACACTACCCCAGGGTGTATACTGATACTTTCAGTATCAGATGTTACATGTACCCAGGTTGTATTCTGACATTTACACTATGAAATGTTACCTGTATCCCAGAGTGTATACTGACACTTACAGTATCATATATTCCCTGTACCCTATTGGGTATACTGACGATTACATTATTACAACGTACTTTTACCCTAGAGTGTATACTGACACACTATCACATGTTACCCGTACTAGAGGGTGTATACTGACACCTAGAGTATCACTTGTTACCTGTACCCAAAGGTTTATACTGACTCTTACAGTATCTCATGCTAGCTGTACCTCATTGTGTATACTGATTTACTGCATCACCTGTTACCTGTACCCTAGAATGTATACTGACACTTACAGCATCACATATCTATACCCCAGGGCGTATAGTGACACTTAAAGTATCACATATTACATGTGCCCCAGGGTTTATACTGACACAGTATCACATGCTAATTGTACCCAAGAGTGTATATTGACACTTGCATTATCACATCTTACCTGTACCCCAAAGTGCATATTGATATTTTCAGTAACACACGTTACCTGTACCCCACGGTGTTTACTGACACTTAAATCATCACATGTTACCCGTACCCAAGGGTGTATACTAGCACTTATACTATCACATTTTACCTGTTCCCCATGGTGTATAGTGATACTTACCGTATCACATATTACCTGCACCCTGGGGCGTATACTGACACTTACAGTATCACGTGTTTCCTGTACCCCAGTGTGTACTGTCACTTACATTATAACATGTTACCTCTACCTCAGTGTTTATACTGTCACTTACAGCATCACATATTTCCTGTACCTTATGGTGTATACTGACACTTACAGTATCACATGTTACATACCCCAGGGTGCATACTGAGACGTACTCTATTACATATTACCCGTACCAGAGGGTGTACACTGACACTTACAGTATCTCTTGTTACCTTTTACACCAGGGTGTATTCTGACTCTTACAGTATTACATGTTACCTGTACCCCAGGGTTTTTACTGACTCTTACTGTATTACATGTTAACTGTACCCTAGGGTTTATACTACCAATTACACTATTACATGTTATCTTTACCCTAGGTGTATACTAGCACTTATAGTATCACGTGTTACCTGTACCCTAGGGTGTATACTGATACTTACAGTGTCACATGTTACCTGTACCCCAGGGTGTATACTGACTCTTACAGTATCACATGTTACCTGTGCCCTATGGTGTATACTGACACAGTTTCACGTGTTACCTGTACCTCAGGGTATATGCTGACACTTACGCTATCACATGTTACATGTACCAGAGTGTGTATACTGACATTCACAGTATCACTTGTTTCCTGTACCCCAGGGTGTATACTGACACTTACATTATCACATGTTACATGTACCTAAGGGTGTATATTGATACTTGCAGTATCACATTTCACTTTTACGCCATGGTGTGTACTGATACTTTCAGTATCACATTTACATGTACCCCAGGGTATATACTGACAATTGCAGTATCACATGTTATCTGTGCCCCAGTGTGTATACTAGCACTTATAGTATCACATGTTACCTGTACCCCTTGGTGTATATTGACACTCACAGTATCACGTTTTACCTGTACCCTACGGTGTATACTGACACTCACGGTATTACATGTTTCTTGTACCCCAGGGTGTATACTGACACTTAGAGTATCACATTTTACCAGTTTCCCAGACTGTATACAGATACTTTCAGTATCACATGTCACATGCACTCAGGGTGTATACTGACACAGTTTCACATTTTATTTGTACCCCAGGCTGTATACCGACACTTACAGTATCACAAATTTCCTGTACCCTCTGGTGTATACTGACACTTAGGGTATCACATGTTACCTGTATCCCAGGGTGTATTTTGACACTTACAGTGTCACATGCTACCTGCAACCCAGGGTGTATACGGACAATTACAGCATCACATGTTACCTGTACCGAAGGGTCTATAATGACACATGCATTATCACATTTTTACTGTACCCCAGGGTGTATAATGATATTTTCAGTATCAAATGTTACATGTACCCAGGTTGTATTCAGGCTCTTACACTGTCACATGTTACGTGTACCCCAGGGTCTATACTGACTCTTACTGTATCACATGTTAACTGTGCCCCAGGGTTTATTCTCCAAATGCAGTATCACATGTTACCTGTTTCCCAGGTGTATACTGGCACATAGAATATCACATGTTACCTGTACCTTAGGGTGTGTACTGACACTTACAGTGTCACATGTTACCTGTACTCCAGAGTGTATTTTGTCCCTTAGAGTATGACATGTTACCTCTATCTCAGGTTGTATACTGACACTTAGAGTATCACATGTTACCTTTGCCCTATGATGCATATTGACACTTACAGTTTCACTTGTTACCTGTTCCTCGGGGTATATACTAACACGTACACTATCACAGTTTACCTGTACCAGAGTATGTATACTGACATTTACAGTATCACTTGTTACCTGTACCCCAGGGTGTATCCTGACACTTACATTAGCACTTGTTGCTTGTACCCAAGGATGTATATTGATACTTGCAATATCACATTTTCCTGTACCCCATGGTGTATACTGATACTTTCAGTATCACATTTTACATGTACCCCAGGGTATATACTGACACTTGCAGTATCACATGTTACCTGTACCCCAGGGTGTATAGTAGCAATTATAGTATCACATGTTATCTGTACCCCTTAGTGTATATTGACACTCACAGTATCACGTCTTACCTGTACCCTACGGTGTTTACTGACACTCACGGTATTACATGTTTCTTGTACCCCAGGATGTATACTGACAGAGTATCACATTTTACTTGTACCCCAGACTGTATACAGATACTTTCAGTATTACATGTTATATGCACTTGGGTGTATACTGACACTTACTGTTTCACATTTTATTTGTACCCCATTGTGTATACTGACACTTACAGTATCAGAAATTCCCTGTACCCTACGGTGCATACTGACACTTAGAGTATCACCTGTTGTCTGTACCCCAGGGTGTATTTTGACACTTACAGAGTCACATGTTACCTGTCACCCAGGGTGTATACGGACACTTACAGTATCACATGTTACCTGTACCGAAGTGTGTATATTGACACCTGCATTATCACATTTTTACTGTACCCCAGGGTGTATACTGATACTTTCAGTATCAAATGTTACATGTACCCAGGTTGTATTCTGACACTTACTCTATCACATGTTACCTGTATCCCAGGGTGTATACTGGCACTTACAGTATCATATATTTCCTGTACCCTATGGGGTATACTGGCAATTACATTATTACGACGTACTTGTATCCCAGGGTGTATACTGACACTTACACTATCACATGTTACTAGTACCAGAGGGTGTATACTGACACTTAGAGTATCAATGTTACCTGTATTCTAGGGTTTATACTGACTCTTACAGTATCTCTTGCTAGCTGTACCCCATTGTGTATGCTGATTTACTGCATCACCTGATACCTGCACCCTAGAATGTATACTGACACTTACAGTATCACTTGTTGTCTATACCCCAGGGTGTATAGTGGCACTTATAGTATCACATACTACATGTGCCTCAGGGTTTATACTTACACATACAGTATCACATGTTACATATACCCAAGGGTGTATACTGACACTTATAGATTCACATGTTACCTGTACCCCAGGGTGTATACTGTCACGTAGAGTATCATATGTTACTTCTTCCTCAGGGTGTATACTGACACTTGAGGTATCATATATTTCTAGTTCTATATGGTGTATACTGACACTTACAATATTGTATGTTACATACAACCAAGACTGTATAATGACATTAACACTATGACATGTTACCCGTATCAGAGGATGTATACTGACACTTACATTATCACTTGTTACCTGTATCGCAGGGTGTATAATGACACTTACAGTATCACATGATACCTGTACCCCAGGGTATATATTGACACTTACGATATTTCGTGTCATCTGTTCGCCAAGGTGTATAATGACACTCACAATATCTCATGTTACCTGTATCTCAGGGTGTATATTGACACTTACAGTATCACATGTCACCTGTACCCAAGGGTGCATACTGACACTTACAGTATCAAATGTTACCTTTACCCCAAGGTGTATCCTGAAATATACATTATCACATGTTACCTGTACCCCAGGCTGTATACTTACACTTACAGTATCACATTTTACCTGCAGCCCAGGGTGTATACTGACTCTTAGTGTATCAGATATTACCTGTACCCCAGCGTGTATTGTGCCACACTATCACATGTTTCCTGTACCCAAGGGGTATGCTGACACTTGCAGTGTCGCATCTTACCTGTACTCGACGGTGTATACTGACACTTTCAGTATAACGTGTTACAAATACCCCTGGATGTATACTGACACTTAAAGTATTACATAGTACCTGTGAACCAGGGTGTATACTGATACATACAATATCACATGTTACCTGTACCCTAGGGTGTATACTGACACTTTCAGTATCACATCTTGCCTGTACCCTAGGGTTTATACTGACACTTATAGTATTACTTGTTTCCTGTACCCTACGGTGTATACTAACTCTTACAGTATCACATGTTACCTGTACCCCAGTGTGTATGCTGACACTTACAGTATCACATGTTGCCAGTACTACAGGATGGATATTGACGCTTACCGTGTCACAGTATACTTGTACCCAAGGGTGTATACTGACACTTACAGTATCAAAGGTTACCTGTACCCCAGGGTGTATACCGACACTTACAGTATCACATGTTACCTGTGCTCCATGGTGTATACTGACACTTATAGTATTACGTATCACTTTTTCCCCAGGTTGTATACTGACACTCACAATATTACATGTTACATGTACCACAGGGTCTATAATGACATTTACAGTATCACATGTTACCTGTACCCAGAGTGTATACTGACATTTACACTAACATTTGTTACCTTTACTAGAGGTTGCATACTGATATTTAGAGTATCATTTGTTACTTGTACCCTATGGTGTATACTGACACTTTCAGTATCACATGTTACTTGTACGCCAGGGTGTATACTGACTCATACTGCATCGCACGTTACCTGTATCCTTGGGTGTATACAGAAGTTACAGAATGACATGTTACCTGTATACCGCAGGGTTTATACTGACACTTACAGTATCACATGTTACCCGTGGTCCATGGTGAAACTGACACTTACAGTGTTACGTGTCACCTGTTCCCCAGGGTGTATACTGACACTCGCAATATGACATGTGACCTGTGCCCCAGGGTGTATACTGACTTTTGCGGTATCACATTTTATCTGTAACCTAGGGTGTATACTGACTCTTACAGAATCACATGTTATCTGTACTCCAGGGTGTATACTGACACTCACAGTATCACCTGTTACTTGTACCCCAAGGTTTATTCTGACTATTACAGCATCACATGTCACCTGTACTCCAGGCTGGTTACTGACACTTGCTGTATCACATTCTACCTGTACCCCAGGGTGTATAGTGACTCTTACAGTATCATATTCTATCTGCACCCCAACGTGTATATAGTATCACATGTTACCTGTACCCAAGGATGTATACTGACACTTGCAGTATTACATTTTACCTGTATCCCAGGATGTATACTGACACCTACAGTATCACATGTTACATGTACCCCTGGGTGTATACTGACACTGTATGACATGGTACCTCTAAACCAGGTTTAATACTGACTCTTACAGTATCACCTGTCACCTGTACGCCAGGGTGTATCCTGACATTTAGAGTATCATATCTTACCTGTACCTCAGGGTTTACTCTGACACTTACAGTATTACATGTTACCTGTATCCCAGGCTGTATACTAGCACTTACAGTATCACATTTTACCTTTAGTCCAGGGTGTATCCTGAAACTTACAGTATCACATGTTACCTGTACCCCAGGCTGTATCCTGACACACTATCACATGTTACCCGCACCAGAGGATGTTTACTGACACTTACAGTATCACATTTTACCTGTACCCCAGGGTGTATATTGACACTTACAGTATTACGTGTCACTTGGTCCCCAGGGCGTATACTGATACTCACAATATCACATGTTACCTGTATCCCAGGGTGTATACTGACACTTACATTATCACATATTACCTGTACCTCAGTTTGTATACTGAAACTTACAGTATCACATGTTACCTGTACTCCAGGGTGTATACTGACGCTTACAGTATCATATGATGCTTGTATCCCAGGGTTTATACTGACTATTACAGTATCACATGTTACCTGTACCCCAGGTATACTTACACTTATAGTCTCACATTTACCTTTAGTCCAGGGTGTATACTGGCTCTTACAATATTAGATGTTACCTCTACCCCAGTGTGTATCCTGACACGTACAGTATCACATGTTACCTCTACCCAAGGGTGCATACTGACACTTGCATTATCACATTTTGTCTGTACCCCAGCGTGTATACTGACACTTTCATTATCAGATGTTACATGTACCTATGGGTTTATACTGACACTTACAGTATTGCATAATACCTGTAAGCCAGTGTGTATACTGACACATACAGTATCACATTTTACCTGTACCCCAGGGTTTATACTGACACTTACAGTATCACATCTTACGTGTACCCCAGGGCGTATACTGACACTTCTAGTATCACATGTTACGTGCACCCCAGGGTGTATACTGACACTTACTTTTTTACATGTTTCCTGTACCCCACAGTTTAATTGACTCTTATAGTATCACATGTAAACTGTACCCCAGTGTGTATGCTGACACTTATAGTATCACATGTCACCTGTACTCCATGATGTATATTGACACTTACAGTGTCATAGTTTTTCTGTACCCCAGGGTGTATTCTGACACTTATATTATCACATGTTACCTGTACCCCAGGGTGTATACCGACACTTACAGTATCACATGTTACCTCTTCCCCAGGGTGTATACTGACACTTACAATATCACTTGTTACTTTTATCCCAGAGTGCTTATTGACACTTTCAGTATCATATGTTACCTGTACCCCATGGTTTTACTGACTCTTACAGTATCACATGTTACCTCTACCCCAGGGTGTATAATGACTCTCACAGTATCACATGTTACCTGTACCCCAGAGTGTTTACCGACTCTTACAGTATCACTTGTTACATGTATCCTAGGATGTATACTGATTCTTACAGTATCACATGTTACCATTCCCCAGGGTGTATACTGACTTTTACAGTATCACGTGTTATCTGTACCCTTCGGTGTATACTGACTCTCACAGTATTACATATCAACTGTACCCCAGGGTGTATACTGACTTTCACAGTATTACATATCAACTGTACCCCAGGGTGTATACTGACTCTTACAGTATCACATGGTATCTGTACCCCAGGGTGTATACTGACTCTTACAGTATCACATGGTATCTGTACCCCAGGGTGTATACTGATTCTTACAGTATCACATGGTATCTGTACCCCAGGGTGTATACTGACTCTTACAGTATCACATGGTACCTGTACCCCAGGGTGTATACTGACTCTCACAGTTTGACTTGTCTGGTGTGGGTTGCCACATCATGTACTACGGGCAGCCAGGGCTTCCAAGAGATTCCTTTTCGTGTTAAATACATTAAGTTAGCTGGTATGGTGTCGTGGCTTAACACCTTCAATATAAATTTTGATATGAGTATGATGTACGGTATACTTCTACTACCATATATTATGGGTATGATGTACGGTATACTTCTACTACCATATATTATGAGTATGATGTACGGTATACTTCTACTACCGTATATTTTGAGTATGATGTACGGTATACTTCTACTACCATATATTATGAGTATGATGTACGGTATACTTCTACTACCGTATATTTTGAGTATGATGTACGGTATACTTCTACTACCATGTATATAACAGTTGTGAAATGTGTCCTTCCTCGTTATAAACACTAGTACATTTAGTGACCCACAAACTGTATTGTCTGCTATAATCAATGGTGACCATCAACTCTGCCTCTCCTGATTGGTCATGACACTTGTACACATTGTTAAGGTCAGCTTGTGTGTGGGATCCATCCTAACCCCCAGTGAGACGTGGACATGTGATCATCTTGTACTTAGTTTAATATGAAATGTAGGGAAGGAGGGAAATGGATCATTATATGATATCTATGATGTTGATAATATCTCCTTACCTGATCCTGCAGCCAGCCATCTTCTTCTGCTGTCTTCTCAAATGTCGTGTATCAAGAACCAAACAAGAAATCCAAGTCAACTACATCGATCGACATTTGGCCCGCAAGTTCCACAGGCAACTGAATATTATTAACAACTCCGAGATGGACGAGATGGACCTGCTCAAGGTTGAGGTTACTGCTCAAGGGTGAGGTCAAGGGTCAAATGTGAGTGCATGGGTCTGAGCTGAGGTAATGGGTAGTATGGGATAAGGTCACGGGTCAAATCTTAGGTCACACATCAATGTTGAGGTAAAGGGTCAAAGATGAAGTCATGGATCAACAGTGAGGGATTAGGTACTGGTCAAGGGTGAGGTCACGGATCAAGGGTGAGGTCACGGATCAAGGGTGAGGTCACGGATCAAGGATGAGGTCACGGGTTAAGGTGAGGTCACGGATCAAGGGTGAGATTACGGATCAAGGGTGAGGTCACGGATCAAGGGTGAGGTCACGGATCAGGGGTGAGGTCACGGGTCAAGGTGAGGTCACGGATCTAGGGTGAGGTTACGAATCAAGGGTGAGTGTCATGGATCAAGGGTGAGGTCATGCACCAAGGGTGAGGTCATGCACCAAGGGTGAGGTCATGCACCAGGGTGAGGTCAAAGATCAAAGTTGAGGTCATTGATCAAGGGTGAGGTCATGCATCAAGGGTGAGGCCATAGATCATGGGTGAGGTCGTGCATCAAGGGTGAGGTCAAGGATCTAGGGTGAGGTCAAGGAACAAGGGTGAGGTCAAGGATCAAGGGTGACGTCATGGACCAAGGCTTAGGTCATGGATAAAGGGTGAGGTCATGGATCAAGGGTGAGGTCACGGATCAAAGGTAAGGTCATGGATCAAGGGTGAGGTCACGGGTCAAAGGTAAGGTCATGGATCAAGGGTGAGGTCACGGATCAAAGGTAAGGTCATGGATCAAGGTAACTGATCAAAGGTGAGTTCACACGAGTCAAGGTTAAGGTCATGGATAAAGGGCTAGGTAATGAAAGACGAGTCACGACATGGATCAAGGGTAAAGTTATAGGTCAAGGATGAGGTAGAAGCTCAAGGGTGAGATAAAGAATTAAGGGTGAGGTCAAGGAACAGGGTTCAGGTAAGGGATCAAGCCTGAGGTCAGGGTGAGGAATTTTCCCTCTTAAGGATCCGTCATTTCGCTCACCTGGGGAACGGCAAGGCAGCAGGTTTGGATGGTATTGCAGTATAATTTATTAAAATAGGGGGTGACTGTATTGTTGACTGGTTGGTAAGGTTATTTAATGTATGTATGAGTCATGGTGAGGTGCCTGAGGATTGGCGGAATGCTTGCATAGTGCCATTGTACAAAGGCAAAGGGGATAAGAGTGAGTGTTCAAATTACAGAGGTATAAGTTTGTTGAGTATTCCTGGTAAATTATATGGGAGGGTATTGATTGAGAGGGTGAAGGCATGTACAGAGCATCAGATTGGGGAAGAGCAGTGTGGTTTCAGAAGTGGTAGAGGATGTGTGGATCAGGTGTTTGCTTTGAAGAATATATGTGAGAAATACTTTGAAAAACAGATGGATTTGTATGTAGCATTCATGTATCTGGAAAAAGCAAATGATAGGGTTGATAGAGATGCTTTGTGGAAGATATTAAGAGTATATGGTGTGGGAGGTAAGTTGCTCGAAGCAGTGAAAAGTTTTTACCAAGGATGTAAGGCATGTGTACGAGTAGGAAGAGAGGAAAGTGATTGGTGCCCAGTGAAGGTTTGTCTGCGGCAGTGATGTGTGTTGCCCCCATAGATGTTTATTTGTTTATGGATGGGGTGATTAAGGAGGTCATGCAAGAGTTTTGGAGAGAGGGACGAGTATGCAGTCTCTTGTGGATGAGAGGGCTTGGGAAGTGAGTCAGTTGTTGTTCGCTGCTAATAGAGCACTGGTGGCGGATTCGAGTGAGAAAATGAAGTTGGTGACTGAGTTTGGTAAAGTGTGTGAAAGAAGAAGGTTGAGAGTAAATGTGAATAAGAGGAAGGTTATTAGGTTCAGTAAGGTTGCGGGACAAGTGAATTGGGATTTAAGTATGAATAGAAAAAAACTGGAGGAAGTAAAGTGTTTTAGATATCTGGGAGTGGACTTAGCAGCGGATGGAACCATGGAAGCGGAAATGAGTCACAGGTTGGGGGAAGGGGCGAAAGTTCTGGGAGCGTTGAAGAATGTGTGGAAGGCGACACATTATCTCGGAGAGCAAAAACGGGTATGTCTGAAGAAATAGTAGTCCCAACAATGTTATATGG